>NC_143575.1:58720335-59029462 GCF_048544385.1 Mastigoproctus giganteus
GTACAGAGAAGGGCAACAAGATTAGTGAATGGAACAAAGGGTTGCTCTTACGAAGAAAGGCTTAAGTTTTGCAAATTACAGAGTCTGGAGACTAGGCATCGGCGAGGTGATCTGATAGAGGTGTATAAGGCTTTGAATGGCTTGAGCATGCTCAATGCCGATGAGATTCTTCCTCTTGCTCAGAATAATTACCTGAGAGGGCATAAATTCAAATTGAGGAAGGACGGATGTCAGATAGATGTGCAGAAATTTGCCTTTAGCCAGCGGGCAGTTGGTTTGTGGAATAGACTTCCATCACTTGTTGTTGAAGTTGATAGCCTAAATAAATTTAAGGCTCAGCTGGACAGGTATTTTGAACGAACGGAGGGGTGAAATGGGAGTAGTGGTTGTGTTTTTCTTTTTTTTTTTGGCTGATGCTGAATAAGCTTGCTTTCTTGCATCATATGCCTCTACTAATGCTAAAAATGCTAATGCTAAAAGGATGTGAGAAGGATTTTGGCGAATCTTGATGCTAAGAAAGCTCCAGATCCTGATGGTATTTCTCCACTTGTTCTCAAAACCTGTGCCCCTGAACTTACTCCTGTTTTGTGTCATCTTGTTTCGTTTTCTTATTCCAAAGGTGTTTTTCCTTCTGCTTGGAAATTTGCTCATATCCAGCCAGTTCCTAAAAAGGGTGACAAATCCCTCCCATCCAATTATCGTCCCACTACAATTACTTCTACTCTTTCCAAAGTAATGGAGAAATCAATTAACCGCCAACTCTTAAACTACCTAGAAATCTTTCATCTGATCAACAATCACCAGTATGAATTCCGTCAGTTTCGATCCACTGGTGATATTCTGGCTTATGTTACCAATTTATGGACAAATTCAGTGGAAAAGTTAGGTGAAACTCAAATCATTGCTTTTGACATTTCAATGGCTTTCGATTGTGTTTGGCATAAAGGTCTTCTAAATAAGCTTCCGTCCTATGGTTTGCCAGCTGTTCTTTGTAATTGAGTATCAGTTTTCTCTCTGACTGCTCACTGAGGGTGATGGCTCTCTGTCTTCTAACTTTTCCAGTAACACTGGTATTCTACAAGGTTCAGTTCCACTCTTTTCCTATTGTATATTAATGACCTTCTTCCACTGACCGAAAATCCTATCCATAGTTTTTCTGACTATAGCACATTGCATTCCACCTTCCAGTTTGAGAAGAAACCTTGCCCTGCTCAAACAGCTTCAAGTATCCAGTATTCTCGAGTATCCACTACAAAATCCTTAAATGCTGATCTCCAGGTAATTCTCCAGTGGGGCAAAGACAACTTAATTTCAATCTTTTTAAAACTCAGTCCTGTCTTATATCTCACAAAAAGGATTCTTCTGCTCCTATGCTTATCTTCGATGATGATTTCTATGCAAGATCTTGGGGATTACCCTTACCTCTAATCTCTATTGGCACATGCACATTTCCTCTACATCTAAAAAACTGGGTTTTCTCTTTTGCTCTCAGCATTACTTTTCTTCCAAACAGTTGTTGACTCTGTAGAAATCGCAAGTCCGGCCTACCATGGAATCTTGTTCCCACATCTGGCCCCTCCCCAAACCTTTCTCAGGCTTCTAGATTCCATTCAAGTTAGGTTTATTAATGTCTCATCTCTAACAGAGTCTCTCCATCATCTGTCTCATAGACTGTTTCTGTTGCATGCCTTTTCTACAGATACTTCCATGGGCACTGTTCTGAACTGGCTGCTATAATTCTCACTCTCTCTTTCAGAGCAGTTCAAACATGTGCCACAACCAGTCCAGTCAACATCCTTTTACTGTCCAAGTTCAAACTTACAGAACCAACTTTTCATCTTCCTCGTTTATTCATTCAATTGCCGTTTTCTGGAACAACCTTCCTTCAGATGTATTTCCTGAAAATTACAATCTACAGAAGTTCAAGTCTAATGGCAACAAGTATCTTCCTTTATCCTTTCAACCTTGAAACCATGCACATTACTAAGTACAGTACTATGGGACACGTGGTTTCTTTCTTTGCCAATTCTTTACTTTTTATTTAATTTAATTTACTTTATTGTTTATTATTAGTTATATTTTGTAGTTTTCAATAATTTACCTATGTAAATTTAAGCAGCTGCCATTACAGAATTTTTAGTGCAAACGCCCAGGGGTTCGCGAACCACTGTTTTAGTGCATCTATACGTTGTGCTGTATCTTTCAGTTTCAATTTTTGCTATAATTTTGTCAATTTTGCCCTCCACCACCCTCCACTTACAAATTCAGGGCTATACTTAGAAGCAACTGGTTAAATAACACCTTATTCCTGCAAAACATAAAGGAGTATAAAAGGCAAGTAACAGTATTATTTTTCTTAATAACTTAATGTAGATGTTATATGACTCATTGATAGTAATAACACTGAAATAAGTAATTTTTAATTTATCATGCAAAATTTTAAATTAAAAACACTTACTCTGGATAGCCTTTCCACTTTAAATAATATTCAACTGTATCACCACTTATTCTTTTATCTACAATTTTTTCCACAACGTATTCTTCTGATTCTGATTCTGAAGAACTACTTTCTAAAATGTCCTTTTTTGCCATACTTTCCATGAAAGTGGAAATAAAAAAATATAAAACAACGAGCATTTAGTTAAATTTTGTTCATTAAAAATTTAATAGGTTTCTAATGATCATGTTTACATTAGACAATTCACATAAAAGAAACAAACTTAAGTATTAGGCTGTCAGCATCAGCAGCTAGTTTATTAAGTACATACAAACACTTTTTTTTCGGGCAACGATGGGACCAATTCTTTGTCACCTTTATGTATAGTGCTATACATTATACCCATACTGAGATAAAAATAACTTACCATACACAGAAATGTATTATATTATAAAATAAAAATGCAAAATAAAATTGTTTTCTCCTCCACAATATACTATACATAAGGTGACCAAATTTAGTTAGCCAGAATATGGGACAGCTCTCATCTGCATAAAACATGCCAGCACTATATAGGTTGTGGACTCAAACACAATGCTTCATCAATTCGCTTAAAACATGGTTTCATACATAGCAATTGGTGTACAATGTGCATTTGTTTCTCATTACAACATGACTGTGTTATAAAATGAAAAAAGCATATTCTTTATAGTACTATATATAGCTTATAATGATTATGTTTCAAAGATTTTTTTAAATGTTTTTTTAACTGCTACAGACAAACATCGTAAATCTGAAATCCTTGGGTCTTGATCTGCACCACATCTCGGAATTATATGGTTGTCATATTATGATTGTCATATTACAGTCATGAAAAAGCCATAATAAATGCTGTATTTCTGTATTATATGAGTTCAGCCTTTAAAGCAGTGCTTCTCAAACTATTTGTGGTGAAGAACCAGTTTATTTTATTTCCAATCCATCGTGAACCGATACTTTTGTAAAATACAAATCGTCACAGACCAATAATGTCTGCAATGAACTAGGATTTCATATTTTCAACTTGTATTTCCAGTTTGTCGCCGACCCGAAACAAACAGTTCACAGACCAGAACCAGTCCACAGACCACACTTTGGGTAGCACTGCTTTAAAGTACAGGCAGTATTAAGCAGTACAGTAAAAATAAAATTAATTCCCCATCTTGAATTAAAAATTTCACATAATTGCTTCTCCAATGGTTCCCTGTTGAATATCTTAGACAATATCTTTTCCACAACAGGTAAAGGCTTTTTGTATGCATTTTGAAAAGTCACAATTCTTTAGGCTACTTAATTTTATTTTAGGCAGCACATGGGCAAATGGATGAAAGTTGCCATGCAGATGGTTACAAACTAAAAGTTCTAAAAACATTCACAAACAGTAAACATATTTAGTGAATCACAGTCTTCATCTATTGTTATATATATGACCAGTGATTCAGAAACTGAGTAACTTATCATCAGCGAGTAGCTAATCTTATTCATGAATAGTAAATAGATAATCCTATGATCTAACAAATTTCTCTATATCACTGGAGAATGGTAAAACTTGGTTGTGAGGTGATAAGAACACTGGATAAGAACAAATAATACCTCTAGTAACAGAAATTTCATTATGGAAAAAAATAAATAAAACAAACTACCTTATTTCAATAGCATCCATCACGATGCTATTGAAATCGAAGCTGAAACCAACACCCTACGAGAAAAGTGTAACCATACCATTTTTTATGGATATGCTTTTCCAATTAACAAATAATTAGTGATGCAGATTGAAAATTGAAAATGAAGAAAATATTGAGCACATATTACAATTTACACTAACAAAACTCTAACAGATATTTTAATTCTCATCCTATACAATCAGCCGTTATGCACAACTTGAGCAAACGGCTAATAAAAGAACTAATAAATTTTTCTGATTCTCAAGTGGTTTGCCAGATTTGCTCAATTTTCTAAACATAGATAGAAAATGGGTGGTATCAGATAATGGATTGCAGGTTTGAGAGGGTCAAATATTATTCATTATCAATCCTGCAGTAAGCAGGAAAAAAATGAAACAAGCAGACATATTGTTGCATTGAACTACCTTCAATATTTTTTAGTGGGGGAAAAAACCAAGAAATAGTTTAAAATGGTGCACTTTAAAATTTCACCATTCTTCATTCTGACACTACACTGGATAAGAACAAATAATACCTCTAGTAACAGAAATTTCATTATGGAAAAAAATAAATAAAACAAACTACCTTATTTCAATAGCATCCATCACGATGCTATTGAAATCGAAGCTGAAACCAACACCCTACGAGAAAAGTGTAACCATTTTTTATGGATATGCTTTTCCAATTAACAAATAATTAGTGATGCAGATTGAAAATTGAAAATGAAGAAAATATTGAGCACATATTACAATTTACACTAACAAAACTCTAACAGATATTTTAATTTAAGTGGTGTGGCGACCAAAGTGTAACCATGCCCAATGCAGAGTTAAAACCCAAAGTGCTCAGATTTAAAAATTTTAATTTCACGAAATGGTGAGTGATTGATAAGCTATCAATAAAATCGTTGTGGCTAACTAATAAATTTGTTTTTCTGTTAACAAAATGCATTTTTATTGTATTATGTACAAAGCTGGCATCATCTGAGTCAAATTCTTTAATTTGTGTGTTGTTTTTCACTAGTATTCATTTATTCTAATTTAAAAAATATTGGCCAAAATAAAATAAGATCTAAAAAATGAGAGAAAGGCAGGGCATTTAGTCACCTCAATCAGTCAATGAAGAATGCATCCCTATCTAATAGTCACTTTACCAAAGTCCCACCACTGAGTTTCTTTAACAGTGCAATCTTTCAATCGCAGATGATGACTTACATTTGCATTCTGTTTCACTATGATGCTATGACCACTATTTTCTTTTAAGCAACATATTTATGAGTGAATGGAGACTGTATCCAAGTGGTACAACTCGTTTAAGTTGACCATGGCTCAAGCACATGTGACTGCTAAATAGTTATGATTTTATTCAACAAAAGGATTATTTGTAAACTCCCCCGATTAATGACTTGTGGTCATGGTGGAATATAAACAGAATTTTTTAAAAATATTTTGTAATATAGATATTTCCCACACTGTAAACATTCATACATACTGCACAGAGAAACCACATTTAAGGTATTATTTTATTATAAATGATCGATTCTTGTTTCTATCCCCCCCCACTAGTTAAACACAAATGAAAGCTACTATGTTCATGTTTATTAACATGACAATCTAAATAGAGCATACAGTGAATGCATTACATTAGCTTAATGCTTCACATGGGAATCAGAGACTACAAACTGAGTTCTCCATCATTAATACCAATGAGCCATTAATCTAGATCAAGAAAAACAATAAGCAATCCCATTCCTTTCTACACTGAGTGGACAGAAATCATGTGATACCTACCTAGTAACGGGTAGGCCCACCTTTTGCCTGGATAAGGGCAGTCACAGGGCAAGGCATTGAGTCCACTAGTCCACAAAAGCATTCCACAAGTATTTCCATCCATGCTCGCTACACGCTGTCCATAATTCTGTTGCATTCCTCGGGGGAGGATCCAAAGCTCAAATTTCCACAGTATCCTAAAGATGCTCCACAGGGTTCATGTCTGGTGTGGTGAATGGGGAGGCCATTCCACAGTGGTAAAATCTGTGGAATGCTCTTCAAACCATGTTCTAGTCAGTAGAGCTCTGTGGAGAGGTGCATTGTCCTGCTGGAAGAGTCCATTGCCCTGTGGGTGTACAACCGTGAAAGGATGGAGATGGTCTGCAAGGATGGACATGTAACCTGGACTGTTCAGTGATGCATCTAGACATACCAGAGGTTCCAACGTGTACCAGTTGAACACACCCCAGACCATTACCAACCATCCACCTGCCTGAACAGGTTCTTGCTGACATGACGGGTGCATAGCTTTGTGCGGTTTCCACCACCAGATACACAACCTCCAGTCCACTAGAAATAACTGGAAATGGGACTCATCAGACAAGGAGACCTGTCTCCAATCATCCAAGGTCCAGTGCCAATGTTCTTTTACCCAGTTCAGACAGAGTCTAGTGTCATAGTGTTAGCAATGGGACTCTGGTGGGTTGGCAGCTCCCATAACTTATTGCAGCTAATGATTGCCTGATGGCTGTAGCTAATGATTGCCTGATGGCTGTGGTGAAGATATTTCTGGCACCTCCCTCATTGAAGTCAGCAGTGGTTTGTGCTACTGTTGCTCTCCGGTTGGCTGAAACAATGTGAGACAGACGTCGATGGCTACATTCATCCATCACCTTTCTCAGCCCACAGCGCTGTCCACGATGAGATGTTATTCCGGAAATGGCATATTCCCAATACATTCTTGATACTGTTGAATGGGGATAATGCAATTTCTGTACTGCCTCCGTGATAGAGTGACCCATGCGTTGGGCACCCACTATCATCCCTCTTTCATCAAAGTTGGTTAACTCATGACATTTATCCATACTGACATCGAATTACCATCTACATGAATGCAGTGAATCTATATACCTGCCAAGCAGTTGTTGTTTGTTTGTTTGTTATTTTGGTTTTTTAGGAGCATTAGCAACTAAGGCCATATTGTTCCGGGATATGCGGTGGTCATTCCCTGACCTTTCCGCATCCTCCATATTTGGTGGTGACGAGCTCGAACCCTGGTCTAATCAAGAAGCGTGTGCTACGCAATGCTGCTCCTTCCCACCTGGCTACGGAGGCACCCTGCCAAGAAGTGGGTTCGTCCACTAACAAGAGGGGGTGGCAATGTTACATTGTCCAGGAACCAGGTATCCCATGAATTCTGTCCTTTCAGTGTACATTATTACTGTGTATGTTATAAATGCAAAAGTAAAAAAGAAGGACAAAGGGTGCAGAAGCACAGTTATGGTAAAAATTCTCCTCAATCTTCTTATGGTATTTCTTGTTGATAAAGGTCAACTCAAAAGATAGAGTACATTACAGTCGGTCCTCGTATAACACGTGTTTGCATTACACGAATTCGATTATACACGATTTATAAATAGGGGAACGTTATCTTATATAACACGAACCGAATTCGCTTATACACGATTCGCCTTTGTGTTTACAAGAAATGGCAGTCGAATGTGGAATCACCCCAACTGAACGCAACACGATAGGAACGAAGAAGATTCTGAAAATGTATTTATGTGTTTTATATCAGTGAAGGGGAAACACATTTCACCATAATAACGTAAAAACCAACACAATTCCAGCTATCGATATAATCGCAAATGCAATTAGATGGAGTTTACTACCAGTTTATAACAGATTCCACTAGCAGAAATGCAACTGGAAATTGTTTTTATTGTTTTATGGTAGTAACCCCCAGAAATGTGCTTTAGTAAAATGTGAGGTGTTAATAATGTATCTCGGCCTTTACGGTGTTGTTTATTCAGTTGCTACACGCAGGCAGCTTTGTTTATGTGTATCAAGCGTGCCTCCTTGTTTTGTAATTGTGCTTTATTCCCTAAAAATGAGTAAAGTACTTAAAAGGTGTGAAAAGGAAGCGTCCTGGGACATTACAGATTCACAGAGAAAAACAAAAGCAATATCGATAAACAGAGGTGGACTGGGTCAAAAATTCTTACCCGGGAAAATTTATAGTGGCCTCATACTATGGTTTATGGCCAAAATCACACCGGCCTCCGGCCCACCGGGGTTTCCTCGGTAAGGCTTATGGCCAGTCTGCCTCTGTCGATAGAGAAAAAATATGAAATTGTGAAACGCTTTGAGCGAAATGAAAGACCATGTGATATTGCACGTGCTACAGACCTAAATGAGGCAACGCCGAAATTACAAAGAATGCAGAGAAAATAAAAACAACTTTCATAGCAGGAACAACTCAAAGTGTAATTAAAATCCATTAGATTAAGACACAAAGAATTGGAAGAGATGGAACAGCTGTGATCTGTTTGGATAGAAAATCAAACAAAAAGCAAGTTTTCTTACGATAGAAGCAAAAGCATTAGCAATATTTTATTACGACTTACGTATTATAATTTATACTTACGTATTATAAAATACGTAAGTATTTTATTACGACTATTTTATTTAATATAATAAATTTTTTACGAATAAAATACGTATTTTATCCGTAAAAAATACTTTTTTAGTATTAAAAAATACTAAAAATACTTTATTATAATATAATATTATTTTTATTACGTATTTTAATCGTTATAAAATACTTACGTATTTTATAACGATTAAAATTACCCGATTATTTATTGTGTTTGGTAATGTTTTGGTTCCAAATGTGTGTTCAATCTTGGGTGGTCGGCACCTAACCCTACTTTTCCCATAGGGCCTGTTGTTTATATTGCACGATTTTGCATTGCACGAGGGTTTCTAGGAACGCAACTATCGTGCTATACGAGGACAGACTGTATATGGAAAAAATTTGTTACAAAATTTAAGTCCTTAAAAGGTGTAAAGAGAGTTTACTAAATGTATACTTTTAGGCAAGATCTACTGAATCTCCTGTGAGGATGAAGGTGTGTTTTAAACATTATTCAACAGATTTCTCAAATTTTTAATATAGAAGTACAGATAAAACTTTTCCTGAAAGGTACTGAATATTAGTTAGGTAAACAAGGATAGTTTTTGTGCACAAATGACTTCCCATATGAATTCCAGTGAGTGAGTTAAGAATTTGGTTCTATAGTCGTGATTACCATCACACTGACATTCAACTGGGTGGTAATTATAGACTATTAACCATTATAAGCCTAGTACTAGTGAACCGACTGTTTGCCTATAAATCAGTGGGGTGACTACTACCCTAAAGAAACAAGCCAGCTAATAACATACAGGATGACTGTAAAGAGGATAATAGGTATAAAGAAAGCCTTCCACCTGGTACTCTCAATTAGTTATGTTTGTTATTTGGGTTTTAGGAGCATTAGCAACTAAGGCCATATTGCTCCGGGATATGCGGTGGTCATTCCCTGACCTTTCCGCATCCTCCGTATTTGGTGGTGACGGGCTCGAACCCCGGTCTAATCAAGAAGCGTGCTACGCACTGCTGCTCCTTCCCACCTGGCTACGGAGGCGCCCTCAATTAGTTATGTAGACTGTTTCAGGGTCCACTGTAGGACCTCTTCAGGCTGTTGGTTGTTTTGGTTTTATTGGCACATCAGCTACTAAGGCTATAATGCGCCACCTCTTCAGGCAAAAGTAAATAAAAATGTGGTGGAAATGTATCACTACAAATACAATATACTGCCAAAAGTATCTGAACATTTCTGAATTTTGGAAAAATGGATCACGCCCACCATTCAGATGTCAAGAATAGTTATGAACGCAACTGCATATACACTAAAAATAAACAAATACAAAGGGTACTAGGAAAGTTTTGCAATACAGCTTTGTTTATTTAATTTTTTCAAAGTAATTTCCTCTACATTCAATACACCTCTCCATCCTCCGAAACCAATCTTTAAACCAGTTCTGCCAAGTTTCACTAGGGAGTAAAGCACACTCGTTGTCCCAAGCCCGTAGAAGGTCCTCATCACTGGAAAACCGCCTCCCTTTTAGCTTCATTTTCACATGCGGGAACAGTGCAAAGTCGCAGGGAGCAAGGTCTGGACTGTAGGGAGGGTTCTCGAGAAGTTTCAGTCCTGTCGTGGTCAAATATTCGGTGCAGGCTTTGGCGCTTTGAGCTGGAGCATTATCGTGATGGAGGTACCAGGTGTCCATTCTTGACTTTGGCCGCAGGTTCTTCATAGAGCCAATGACTTTAGGCAGGCATTGTTCAGTATACCACTTAGCTGTGACTGTCTTCTGCATGTCCAAAACGACACGTTCCACAATTCCACTCGATTTGAAAAATACAGCTATCATTTTCTTCTTTACAGATCGGGATTTTCTGACAATTACGGGTGTGTCGTCATCATCAAAGACCCAAACTTTGTTTTGAGCCTTGGTCGGCAGATCGTAATAGTACAGCCAAGTCTCGTCACCTGTCACGATGTTGTTCACATACCGAGATTGTCCCTTATCAAACTTTTTTAACATCTCCCGGCACCAAGTCACACGTCGTGTCATCTGCTCTTCAGTCAGTTGATGCGGCACCCAGAGAGAACAAAGTTTCTTCACGTGCAAATGATCTTGCAGAATCGAACGAATTGCTGGTGCATTTAGGCCCAAAGTATCCTCTATCTGTTGGTAGGTCACTCGCCTGTTTTCGTCAAACATTTTCCTCACAGCGGTAACGTTTTCCTCCGTAACTGACGTTCATGGCCTTCCCGGCCTCTCAGAATCCTGGAGAGTGAAATTTCCCCTTTGGAATTCTCTATACCACCTGAATATCGTTGTACGATGTGGACAATCATAATCTAGTGCAAGAGTCATTTCTTCTAAGCACTGGTCTATGGTTAAACCACGCACGAAATCATACCGCAAAACTGTCCTTATCTCATTTCGTGACCGCGATGCCATCGCAAGCACTTTACACTCTCACTACTAATGAATAATTGAGCCCATCGACTTGGCGCGGCGGCTACTATGCACATATGAACATGTCTCAACATGCAGCAACAAGCAGCTTCCTGTGATTCATTGTTGCGTCATATTGCAAAACTTTCCTAGTACCCTTTGTACAACAGATGGGTTGAGGCATTGAGCTTGGCAACTGCAATAAGGAATTATTGTAGGATGCTATATTAGCAATCACCTCTTTGTGTCAATGCAGCAAAATTGCGAGATACAGATTAATGATGGCTAACTTAATCACCAAATGAAAATGTTATGGTGCGCTGAACCTGGGAAACATTTGGTAGACAGTAAATATTAACAGAAAGAGACCAGAAGGCACTCAAAAGAATGGTATGTAGATCTTCCTGTGGTCTACCCACAGGAACCGATATCAGTACAAGGGCAACAGAAGTTGCAAAGAATGTTATTTACCAGAGTGGGTTGTTCCAACTGTGAAGTTTCACAGATATGCTATCACCATCTGGAGAGTCCTTTCTCATGGTTTTAGATTTAGTTTCTTGGAACAGTGAATGTCATACAGTATACTGACATTACAGACAACTCTGCTCTTTCTACAGTTTTTTTTTTTTTTTTTGGTTAGTTGTTGGCACATTGGCTTCTGTGGCCATAATGCACCTCCCAAGGTTTTTGTGCTACTCTGATACAAGCCCAAGGCGGGACTCGAACCTGCGACCTTTGGGTTGCTAGGTAGGCACTTTACCCACCCGGCTAGCCCGGTCGGTGTTCTTTCTACAGTGTAGGAAGAATATATGGGAGAGAGACCCTCATTTGTTTCAGCATGAAATACCACATGTGCAACAACTTGGTTTGAAGACATGGACATGCCAAACTTAATCCTACTGAGCACCTTGGAGATAAACTGTAGCATCATCTTCGAGTCTGGCCAACACACTTGGAATCAGCAACTGAATTGACTGTACTGAATAGACCAAAATATAACCTTTCTGTTATCAAACGCTGGTTTGGAGATATAGTGTGCAATTAAGGCCAGAGGTGGCCAACACATTATTAAATGTTGTATCAATAAAAAGGTTCTTTCAAATATACCCTTGTCTGTCAATTACCTTTAAAAATACCCTTGTCTGTCCAATTACCTTTAAAAATACAGTTTATATGCTTGTTGTAATACCACTGACAAAAAACCATGGCACTGATACAGAGCAGATCTTGTTTAGCACTTTTGTTACTCAAATTTTTGTGATTGAAAACAATAATCAGACTAATTCCATAGGTCATTCAGTATCTATTCAAACCACCTACTTCTACAACACCAAATCAAGTTTGTGCCCATAATCAACTACCCACTGGCTGAAAGCAAATTTCTGCACACCTATCCTACAACCATCTTTCCTCAACTTAAATTTATGACCTCTTGTGTGCTGGCTGAGCAAGAGTAAGGATGCCATCGGCATTTGGCTTACTCAATCCATTCATAGCCTTAAACACCTCAATCAGATCTCCTCACAGGTGCCTAGTTTCTAGAGGCTGCAATTTGAACTGACAAATTTCGGTGATACTATAGCATGTGGTCTACTGCACGATATACAGTCTACTGGACGCTATAGTGTGAGAATACACTACAGCATGTGGCCTACCAGCACTGTAGCATGCAGTCTACCGGATTCTATAGGATATTAAAAATAGCTAAAAATCTTCATCAATATGAATGGGGTTAAACCCTGTGCCAACCATCTTACCCTGTGCATTGTGAGAAACAGTGAGTCCACACAATTCTTCCTGTAAGAGTAACTGCTGTGTCCATTGATATTTCCAGTTCAAAAAAGAACACTAGTTCTAAAATTTCACACAAACTCAGATTGCAGTGTAATTTGTTATTCATGTCCGTATAACAAAATGCATTGCCTTTCCGGACAGAATGTGAAGTTTGATGCTCTTTATGCAGACAACGAAGTATATGCCTATATTCTCCACTTTTGTCAAGTTTTCGTTTTTCTTGCATGATGCTACCAAATCAATGACAAGGCGCTATGTCTTGGGGTATGTCCAGAAGTTGGTGTTCATATAGAAATGCAACTTCCTGTCTTCTATCAAGATTACACTTCTGTAGAAATCTTTCAATAGCATTGCCAAGGGGAAAATTTTTAGACTTTTATTCTGGAACTTCAGGAGGATACTAATGCACAAGGTAAGGTGGTTGGCACAGAGCTTAACCCCATTCAAATTGACGAAGCAAAATTCGCTGGTTGAGGAAATATAATCGTGGGGGAATGCTAAATGGCGACCAAACTCCTCTCTCCGAAGATAGTAACACAATTGTACAAAACAACAGGAACTATGGACCAAGAATTCATGGGCCTTGGATTTCTGGTCTCAAGCAAGGCTCCGATTGTCAGTATTTTTATGTGCAACGGCATCACAGAGGCAGTTTGATCCCCATCATTGAATGGAAATGTGAACCTGGTTCAGTGATTCATTCTGATGAATGGCCTGCGTACAGTAGTCTAAATGCCATGGGCTACTGTCATTTTATGGTGAACCATCAAGGAAGTTATGTGGATCCAGTGACAGGAGCAAACACGCAAGCGACTGAACGGTCATGGTTAGATTCCAAAACACGTATTCTAAAGAAAATGAGAGGCATTAACAGTAAGCTTTTCAATCTCACTTTGTTCACTTTTGCTGGAAAGTGCTAAGAAAAGATGCAGATGATTTATTTGTGGCTTTTTTAAATGATATTCAAAGTATATATCTTTAAAAAGTATGTCATTAATTTAAATGTACTATTTAACCTGTTTGTGTATCATTCATAAAAGATATTTAATATTTAGTCTTTATTAAAAATCATTTAGTGCATAATTTTGTATTTTTTATCACATTCATATTTATTCGTATATCATATTTTTAGCATCCTGTAGTGTCCGGTAGAACACATGCTATAGTGCTGGTAGACAGCACGTTATAGTGTATTCTCACATCAGCTCCAACAGAGCCTCATCCCGTTGGAACAGATTCTAAAATGAGGCTTCCAGAACCATATGCAGTACTCAAGATGTAGCTTAACCATCACCTTATATGATGGGATAATCACCCCCTTATCCCTGCTGCCAAAATTCCTGTATATCACTGAGAAAATCCCAAGAGCTGTCCTAGTAGCCCATCTGCACTGACTGCTCAGAGAACTTAATGATTGACTGCACAATTATCCTGGGTCTTTTCTGTAAATCATAAATCTGTAAATCCTAATTAAATTGTAATCATAAATCGTAATTTGTAAATCCATCCTGAATATCGTACCACACAGACAGTATGTTATTCTAAGATTACTGCTACCCATATGCAGTACCTTGCATTTTTCAACATTAAACTTTTCAATTGCTCAGCTTCAGCCTAATTTTTCTAGATCTTGCTGTGGCAGCATACCTTGATTACCTTCATTAACCACCCTACGAACCTTTGTATCATACAAAATTTTGGACATAAGCCTGATGTACCTTCACAAATATCATAAATAAATATTGAAAGCAACAATGATCACAGCACTGAACCCTAGGAGGACTCCACTATTAACATTAGCACAAGAAGAATGGTGTCCCATTGACAACCACTCTGTCTTCTACCACTTAACCACCTCTTTTTCCATAGCAATAACTTGCCCCAATACCACACTGCTACAATTTGTATACAGTCTTTTTTTATGTGAACAGTATCAAAATCTTTTCTGATAGTTATTAATATGTCAGAATTATTTTTTTCATCCAGTTCCTTTGTTTTTTTTTTTTGTGTTCAATCATGACTGGTCAGGCTAGATCACACCTTAGCAAGTCTATGCTATGACTGACACAGGAACCTGTCCTCACCAAGAGTTTTAATTGAAAACTGTTCATTTGAATGGTGCTGGATAAACTAATATTTGCAAGTTAAACAAATCCAAAGCAAACCTACTCCAACTACATATTGAAGCATAGTCAGCAACCTAATGAAGCCAAGTGAAGCCAGAGGAGCTATATCCTGAAAACTTTCTAGAAGTTCTAACTCCATAGGGTTCCTAGGCTGGATTAGCTTGATGGTTATCTGGTGGATGAAGCTTTTCTCACAATTAACCACACAGACTGCCACTACAGTGCAGAGTGGATAGCAGTACAAGTGCATGCTTCAGCTGTTAGCAGTTGGCTTGGAGGCATTGCCATTTTGTTGCTGTTGTCATTTGTTGAAGCTTGATTATGGCAAAAATTAGTATTATCATTGCTTGGGAAGTTCTAAGTTAAGGCTGCAGATAGGGTTATCCAGGTGGGAAAGGAGAGGATTTTTACCCAATTTTATCTATATTTTTGTTATATGGGATTATGATAAACAGTTTAGGGTCTCTGGTGTTGAAACAATAATATTCTGAGGTTGCATGGTATGCAAGATTGCTTTGGGCTCTATCTACATAGAACCAAAGTGACATTGTACACTATGTAATCATAGAATATCACAGTTTCAACACCAGAAGGTGGAGAATAGCATGAGCACACACATGCTATTCTCCACCCTCTTCTCCAAATGTCTGCACAGTTAGTGGTGAAATAGGCTTTGTCTACTGCATAACCCTCAGATTAATCTGTGCTGAAAACCCTATGGAGCTTTATATTAGAAAGTTTCCAATTACAGCTTGAATGTCTTCAATGCATTATGTTACTGACTGCTCCAAAACGGTGTCATTATTAATTTCATTTTTAGATTTCATGTTCATATTTACCTACCTTTTTTTTTTTTCTTTTTTTTTTTTTATGTAAACCCCAAACAAGAGGTATTAGAACCTATAGTACTTAGTACTGTGCTTGGGTTGGAGATTGAGAAGAAGAAAGGAGATATTTGTTGACATTGGACTTAAACTTCTGTAGACTGTAAATTTCAGGAAATACGTATGAAGGTAGGTTGTTCCAGAAAATGGCAGTTGAATGAATAAATGAGGACGATGAAAAGTTGGTTCTGTGAGTTTGAAGATGGACAGTAAATGGATGTTGGCTGGTGGTGGCACGTGTTCGGACTGTTTTGAAAGAGAGAGAGAGAGCGGGAATTATAGAAGCCAATTCAGAAGAACAGTGCCCATGGAAGTATCTGTAGAAGAGGCATGCAGCAGAAACAGTACATCTATGAGACTGTTGTTTGTTGTTTGGTTTTTTTTTAGGAGCATTAGCAACTAAGGCCATATTGCTCCGGGATATGCGGTGGTCATTCCCTGACCTTTCCACATCTTCCATATTTGGTGGTGATGGGCTCGAACCCTGGTCTAATCAAGAAGCATGTGCTACGCACTGCTGCTCCTTCCCACCTGACTATGGAGGCGCCGTCTAGGAGACAGCAAGTGGAGAGACTCTGTTGGATATGAATCATTAATTAGCCTAACTGCCCTCTTCTGAATGGAATCAAGAAGCCTGAGAGAGGTTTTGGGGGCAGCACCCCAGGTGTGGGAACAATATTCCATGGCTAGGCGGATTTGCGATTTATACAGAGTGAGTAGCTGTTTGGAAGAAAATTAACGCTGAGAGCGAAAGAGAAAACCATGTTTTTTTAGATGCAGAGGAAGCAATATTTGTAATGTGCTTATGCCAAGAGAGATTAGAAGTCAGGGTAATCCCCAAAAGAGATATATCATTTTGCCTACAAATCGGAGTGTCACTAAAGATAAGCATAGGAGCAGAAGAATCCTTTTTGCGGGATATAAGACAAGACTGAGTTTTAGAAGGGTTGAAATCAACTAAGTTGTCTTTGCCCTACTGGAGAATTACCTGAAAATCGGCATTTAAGGAATTGTTAGCAGATTTTCGAGAAGTTGAAGCTGATTGAGCAGGACAAGGTTTCTCAAAATGGAAAGTGGAATGCAATGTGCTGTCATCGGCAAAACTATGGACAGGATTTCCAGTCAAAGGAAGAAGGTCATTAATATACAAGAGCAAAAGAATGGGAGAAAGAACTGAACCTTGGGGGACACTGGCATTAGTGGAGAAGTCAGAAGACAGAGATCCATCTACCATCACTCTCAGTGAGCAATCTGAGAGAAAACTGGATAACCAATTACTAAAAACAGTTAGCAAACCATAAGATGGAAGCTTGTTTAGAAGACCTTTATGCCAAACATGATCGAAAGCCTTTGAGATGTCAAGAGCAACTACTTGTGTTTCACCGAACCTTTCCATTGAGTTAGTCCATAAATGGCTAACATAAGACAGAATATCACCAGTGGATCGACACTGACGGAATCCATACTGGCAATTGTTGATCAGACGGAAGGTTTCTAGGTAGTTCAAGAGTTGGCGGTTAACTGATTTCTCCATTACTTTTGAAAGAGTAGAAGTAATGTAATTGCAATGGGACGATAATTGGATGGGAGGGATTTGTCACCCTTTTTAGGAACTGGCTGGATATGAGCAAATTTCCAAGCAGAAGGAAAAACACCTTTGGAATAAGAAAGTGAAAAAAGGTGGCAGAGAATAGGAGTAAGTTCAGGAGCACAGGTTTTGAAAACAAGTGGAGAAATACCATCGGGACGTGGAGCTTTCTTAGCATCAAGATTCGTCAAAATCCTTCTGACATCCTTTTGACGGAAGACCACAGGAGGTATTGAATGGAGCGTGCTGGGAATGGTGGGAGGTGTTTTACCAAGATTATTAATACATGAGTTAGAAGAAAAATGGGATGCTAGCAGGTCAGCTTTATCCTTGGCTGAAGTGACAACAGAACCATCTGGTTTGGACAGAGGTGGAAGCAGAGATGGGCAAAAGTTGCGGCCAATAGCTTTGGCAAGAGACCAGAATGCTTGGCTACCATTAGGGCAAGAAGCAAGTTTTCTACTCTTAGCCTGTTCAAACTCTAGTTTGGACTGATTAATAACTGCTTTACAATTGTTGCGCGCTATGGTGTAGGCAGAAAATGAAACTGGAGATGTAGAAACAAACCAATTACGATATGCAACATTCTTCTCTTGAACAGCCTTAGCACATTTATTGGAAAACCAAGGTTTATTTAAAGGACGAGATTTTAAAGTGGAGTGTGGGATAAAGGATTTCATTCCTGCAAGAATAATTTCACTGACACGATTTGAGCAAACGTTAACATCAGAAGTTTTGAAACAGTAATCCGACCAAGGAAAAGAAGAAAAGAAGTCTCGCAGGTCATCCCATTTTGCATTCTTGTAATGCCAAACAACACGAGGTTGGGAATAGCCATGAGATAAAGGTTTCATTCGAGAAGAGACAATCATCAAGTTGTGATCTGAAGTGCCTAAAGGACCTCTCATATCAACCGTGTACTTAGAAGGGTTGTTTGTGAGAAAAAGATCAAGCATATTGGCTGTATGATTAGGACTGTCCAGTATTCTTGCAGGTAAATTAACAATCCGTGCAAGGTCATCAGTAATTGCAAAAGCCTCAGCATCTTGACCAGCTGGGTCGGTGTGACTAGAAAATGGAAGCCAGCTGGAGTTGTGAACATTACAATCACCAAGAAAAATTACTTCACTGTTAGGAAAGTTGGACTGAAGAAAGTCAAGTTGCAAAGAGAGGAAGTCAAAGAGCTTAAAGTGATTAGTGGAGTTGAGAGAACGGCAGAGAAAAACAGATGAATTTGACACAATGAGGTAGAGAGATTTTAAGCCAGAGGAGATTCCAAATTGCCAAGTCTCTGACAGGGAATATCGGAACGGACATATGCACAAGTACCACCTCTGAGGCGAAAGGAATCATACAGTGAATAATTTGGGAATCTGAGATGAGCAGTTTTTGAATCAACCGATAACTGAGATTCTGTCAGAAAAAGTACATGGAGTTTGGCAGACTGCAAGTGGAAATGGACATCGTTGAGATCAGAATTGAGACCACGTATATTTGAGAAATGAATTAGGAAGTGCTTCCTAATTCATTTAACTCATTCATTTTTAACCTCAGAAAAAAAGAGCTACAGAGCTCTGCAACATAAGGTATTTCTAATAATTAATTGGTATTTATTAAATTATCTGAATTGTGATACCTCAGTGCAGTGTAGTCATTATAAAAACTGTTGATTTTGTATTCCTAATAATGTACTTCAGCCTTTAAATTTTAAATCAGTAATTTTTTTTCTATATTTTACAAATATAATTTATTTTAGATATATATATATATTATACACATTATCATCAACAAAACTAACAAATATTCAGGGGAAAAACAATTATTGCAACAAAAAAGGAATTCTTAGAATGATCTTGATGCCTGCTGGCTATTTTACTGTATGCATATTTATCTTTTAATTTGAATTTTTGAGGTGCCTTTTCGCCATCAGGCATGTCACAATATTTCCTGAGTAGAATTTAAAATCAAAATTGTTTCACTATTAATTCTAATGCACTAAGAATTAGCCTATTTCTTTCACTCTGCCATGCACTATTTACCAAATTAAAGATTCACTCACTGATGGCATTAGAATGTTACACTGAAAGAATGAATTCTGTTAATTTAATCAGGTTAACTGGTAATGCACTGATCAATAATATAAAAAAAAAAAAAAAAACAAAGCAAGATTTTCATTGGTGTTCTTAATTAAAATTTAAAACATAAACAGCTGAGGGCTGTAGGATTTACATTTGTAAATTGGGCCTGTCCACCAAATCAGAACTGCTGGTAACCATAGGTGCACTGTTGATTTTAGCATGCAATGATAAATCTCATTTCCTTGTTATAATGAACCATGATATTAGGCAGGGCAGTGCAAAGGTACCTGTGGGACCGGATGCAAAAATGATTAAGAGGCCTCATTTATTTATGTTGAGACTTTGATGGCTCCCTCAATTGCAGCCCCCTAGATCCAGTGTCCTGGTGCAGTGCATCCAATGCATCCCCATTGTGCAGCCCTGATATTAGGCATAATTTAATGGAGGATAATTCTTGAGAATAATCTTTAAGGGAATATCCTTATATCAGTAAAAAAACCAACTGATTTGATATGGGAGCTAAATAAAACAGCATATTTAAACAAACTCCAGTACTGAAATGGAGAGAATAAAAATGAACTGAATTCAGAATTTTTTCTAATACAGTATATAAAACGTCTTATGTTGTAGATACTTCTTTTGCCCTCCTACAGATGCTAAAACAAATTATAGTTAAGGGTGCCAGTTTTTTTTTTTTTTTTTGTTAGTTGGTGGTGCATCGGCTTCTGTGGCCATAATGCACCTCCCAAGGTTTGTGCGTTTTACAGTGATCCAAGCCTGAGGCGGGATTCAAACCCGTGACCTTTGAGTTGCCAGGCAAAAGGTGCCAGTAAAAACACTCATAACCTGATTGAACAGAGGTTCCTACACAGACCCTGAACAAAGGAATATGATTGCACTGTTTTGTTATATGACAGTTTTTGACTGGCTGGAGATCAGAATGTTATGCTACACAGATGCAGAACCTAGACCTTTGAGAGGAATTTATAGGTACAGCCAATGACAGATTTATATATGTACACGAGTTCTGGAAGACCTAAGTTTGGCATTGGATACAGCAGTGCAGAAAGTATGCAAGTCTGTTTTCTTTATACTACTAACAAAGACCTGTATGGCACTCCTTCCTGATTTTCTTTATTTATTCCTAAATCTGTTTGTAAACATAAGCTCCTTAAAGCAGTAAAAAAATAAATTATAACATATTATTTCACTCTGGGAAGTATTTACAATGTCAAAACGTTTCTATATTTTAAATTAATCTCATAAAATTTACAAATTTACACTAGCCTTGGAATATATAAAACAAGAATAACAGTATTGCAGTGTACAATTTTTGTCATTAAATGTCATAATTTAAGTGGAACAATTTAAATTGATTTCCATAATTTCTTGCATGATGAGGATGACTAATTTTGTTTGTTTTCTGTAATATAATAAGCCTAATTATATTATCTCTACATCTTAATGTGGAGTGGAATCTGTGTCAACACCACTATCAGGAATTTTATGCTCTGTACTCTTTCTACATCAAATTCTCATTAAACTATAATAAACATATTTGCTACTCTAAATCAATATATGATATGAAATAAATAAAATTTTCCTCTCCTAAAACATCACTATAAATGAGACAAGGTGAAAGCAATAACTGAAAACTCTACGTCTTTATACCCCCTCCCCACCGTTCCCTTTAGGACTCATAACAAACCAACAGTATCTTAACCGCTTGCACATCGATACCCAGATGTCAACGATATGATAGTTTCGCCACTCGGTCAAAAGGAGATACATTAAAACATCAACACGGAAAGATGCAAATGAACAATTCAGATATTACACAGCAATACTTACGCAGTTGTCTTAGGTCGTTTTTCGGTGTTTGGAAAAATTGTAGGCACACTACCCGGCTTTAACAATCTGCGATTTGTAAATGGCTGGAAAATGAAACAGTCATCCTTGAAATGTTGAGAGCAAAGAACTGAGTACTGTCTTGGCATGTATCCTTCTCTGTTTAATTGCAACATCCATTCTTCTAAAAGCGCTTTGTTACGTAGAGGAAATCCGTGGAACGAGATTCCAGCTTCTTTACACCTTGGCTTATCACGAGAATTCGTACAGCCTTCTGCAGCACAAAAACCACCCATCAGTTAATATTTTTTGATATAACTTCACTTAACAAGCAAAATTAAGTTTGTGCATGCTTTCTCCACAGCAACCACTATACCAGTACGCTTCAACACACAGACATTACATTGGCAACTGACGGAAAGCTTCAAACAAACTAGCGCCAAACCGGAAAAACCTCTCACTTGTACAACACAAAAGCAAAAAGAAATCGAAATAATATTTTTTTTAGCCAAATACTCCATTTTTCTCAAAAGGTTTCAGTTAATGTGTCATTAATATTTATTTTATTTGGTAATTTAATATTGCTAGTTTTATATTATGTAATAAATTTTGTACATAACAGGACTTTCCTATTTTAGCTTATGCATTACGAAATTTTGGCAATTAATACTTCAAAATTAGTAACATATAATAAATAAATGACACTAAATAACACTTGCTAAATGAAATTAAATACAATTATTCTTGCTGTATCAAAAGAGTAATTTTTCAAGATGTTCTGAAAACTACTTTTTATCGTACCGCTGTAGGATAAGCAAAAAAAAAAAAAAAGTGAAAATCTTGCGCTTTTAGCAAGTATCCCATAATGCTTACTATATGAATCATGCTTTTTAAAATGTCCGTTTAGGAGTACTTTAAAATGCACCATTCTTTTATTTTTATGAAATAGAATCATATAGAAAAATCTGATCCAGTTACTAGCAGAACCCCAGCTCCTGAGATTCTGCCAATGATACACAAGAATCCTTAGGTACATTATAGCCGTAGCAGCTTATGTGCCATTAAACCTCCATAACAACAACAACAACAACAACAACAAGAATTCTGTCAGAAGGTACAAGGAGGACAATTGTCATGCAGCATCTTCAGTAGTGCATAAAGATTTGGATACGTTATATTAAGAAGGATGTGGATCTGTTGGAACGAGTGTCCGCAGGTCGGGAACTGCACGTTTTAGCCGCAGCAGCCCTCAACAATTTACCATTAGCATTAGCAAGGGCACATGATTCAAGAAAGAAAGCTTATATAGCATCATCCAAAAAAAAAAAAAAAAAACACACACACACCCTTCTCATTTCATCCATCCAAATGTTTTTCAAGTTCTGCCTTGAATCTATTTACGCTATCAACTTCTAAAACGACAGATGGCCGTTTGTTCCAGCAATCAACCACCCGCTGGCTAAAGGAAGTTACGCACATCTATCCTCCACAACTGTCTTTGCCCAATTTGAATTTATACCCCCCTCAGGCGATTATTCTGACCAAGAGGAAGTATCCCATCAGCATTGAGCATGTTCAAACCATTCAAGGCTTTATACGGCTCAATCAGATCACTTACCAGGTGCCTAGATTCCATACACTGTAATTTGCAAAATTTAAGCCTTTCTTCATAAGAGCAAACCCTTTATTCCATTCACTAAACTTGTTGCAATTCTCTGAACTCATTCCAACAGCTCTACCTCCTTCTTAAAATGAGGCCGCCAGTGCTGTATACAGTACTCAAGGTGTGGTCTGACCATTGCCTTATACAAGGGAATAATCACCTCCTATTAGAACCATTCCTGTATATCATTGAAAAGACACCATGACCTACTGTTGCAGACCCTCTGGGAAGTGCAGAGGGTCTACTGTTGCAGACCCTCTCCACAGCTCAGAGAACTTCATATCTGCCTACACAAATACCGCCAGTTCATTTTCACTTTCTACCACTGTCAGTGTAGTACTACACACAGTTGATACGTTATTCTGGAGTCACTGCTTCCCATATGCAGTATTTTACATTTGCCAATGTTAAACTTCAGTTGCCACCTCTCAGCCCATCTGCTCAACTTTTCTAGATCCTGTTGCAGCGTACTGTCATTAACAACCCTGCCGACGTTAGTTAGCATCATCTGCAAACTTAACATTAAGCCTGATATACTTTCGTCAGTATCATTAATGAATAGGGAAAATAGTGGCCCCAACACCCTGGGGGACTTAATAACATTAGTCCACCAAGAGCAGTGTCCACTGATGACCACTCTCTGTCTTCTCCCACTCAATCATCCCTTTATCCATAGCAGCAATTTGCCTCCAATACCACACTGCTCCAATTTCTGCAGCAGTCTTCCAGGGGCAACAGTATCAAAAGCTTTTCTAAGATCCAAATATATTATATCAAAATTATTCTTTGCATCCAGTGCCTTTGTGATTACTTCATAGTATCCAATCAAATTGGTCAGACAAAACTTCCCCGTAACAAATACATGCTGGGCCCGAGCTATAACTGAAATCATATCTAGATGATCCTGCAATGCTTCTTTAACCAGTGCCTCCATTAATTTCCCTGGAAAAGAAGTTAAACTAAAAGGTCTGTAATTACCTGTGTCTCCTTTTGATCCTCCTTTATGGATTGGGGTCACATTTGCACATCTCCAGTCCATGGGTACCTCCCCTGATTCCAAGGAAGCTCTCATAATTATGGCTAGGCGTTTGCTTACTTCCTTTGCTACCTCCTTTAATATAACTGGATAGATTCCATCCAACCCAGGTGCCTTTCTTATGTTTATCTTCAACAATTTCTCCTTCACTTTACTCTCAGTTTTTTCAGGATTATATAACTTACTGCCAGAGTTTATTATATCTCTGGCATTCCCCTTCCTGGAATGACTCCTGATGTGTGAATGTAGATGCAATATATTCATTTAGTTTGTTAGCTACCTGAGCAGGATTATCAACAGTTGAACCATCGATATCAAGTGGACCAATCTGATTCATCCCTCCCTTCTAGAGTTTACATAAGTAAAGAACTCTTTGCTGTTTTTCTTTGCATCCTTTGCCAAAGATTTCTCGTAATCTTTGCCAGCCTAACCTCCTTTGTGATTTGGTTTCAGACCAGATTACACCTTTCATAGGCTTCTGTGTCACCTGTTAATTTATATGTATCCCATGAATTTTTCTTCTCTGCCACATGTCTAATTAGTTCATCTGACATCCATTTAGGACTAAACTTTGATCAATATTTCTTAGTTCGTAGGCTTCCGTAGCCGACTGCTCAGGAGCGAGAGTGCAGTGGCACACGCTCTTTGAGTAGACCGGGGTTCAAGCCCCTGACTGCTAAATACGGTCGATCTGCCAACCCGCACTGGACCAGCGTGGGAGATTATGGTCCATTTCCCTCAACATGAATTGTTGAGGAGGCTTCTATCCTGCAGTGGGTTGATAATGGCTGAAATTGACTTTTACTTTATGTATAGCCTAGTAGCGTCCAAGATAAATCTTTGAATGCTTCCCATTTTGAATTTACTGTTGGTAACATAATCAGGTGGTCCCAACGTATAGAATTTAAATATTGTCTCAGACCACCGTAGTCACCTTTACGAAAGCAAGAACCCTTCCCTTTACCCCTAATGTTAGTTACCTCTGAGTAAATGCAACTTCAGCACACTGTAATCACTGCCACCTAATGATTCCTTTATCTGCAGATTCTTAATGCATGAAGAAACACTACTGATAATCAGATCAAGGGTATTACTCCCTCTAGTTGCCTCCCGAACATGCTGATGTAGAAAACAATCATCCGCTAAATCCAGAAAATCTTTGCTACTGTACATGTGACCAACCCGCAAATTCCACTCAATCTCTGGGAAATTAAAATCCCCCCATTATAACACACTCTGATTTACTAGCCCACTTTATTTCTCTGTACAATTGCTCATCAGATTCATTAGGCCTATAACACACACCTACTCTCATTTTTCCTTTCCCAGTCCAGTGCTTACGTCACACCAAACAGACTCAACATTGCATTGTCCCCCAATATCAACTGGATGCACTTCCTTAGATTTTATGTTTCTTAACTAACAGCATAACCCCGCCTCCCTTTCTGTACACGTTATACTCCCGAAATTCCAATTCTGCACTGCTTAAGTCTGTGTGACTCCACATCTCTGATGTCCCTAGAGTATCTGCCCTTGATGTCTTGACCAGCTCTTCAAGCGCATCACATTTATTAACTACACTCCAAGCATTAGTGTACATGTAAGTATACCTGGACCTATTTCTACTCTTAGTTACCCTTACACAGCCCAGCCCATGTATTTGCTTGTTCCACTATGACTACCAGCAGCCCTGGAAATCCCCATTGCCTTGCTTCCCAGGCTGCTGCTCAATTTCACTTCAATAGAAACAGTGCAAGAATCACACTCACCTCTGCCAGCGGCTACTGTTAATCTATTAGTCCGTGTATCCTCCCAATCTAGCCGTTTTCCGACACACCTAATTCTGCCTCGATAGCATCAGCAAATATTCTTGCACCCTTTCCATTTAAGTGTAATGCATCCCTTTAGAAGCATCTCTCCTGTTAACAAGCAGTGACCAGACTGAGAAAAATTCCACCCGTTGAGCCTTGTACAATTTCTCCAGGGCCGTATTGATCGACAAGGCTCTCATCATATACCCCCTCCCATCGTGTCTGGGCAGAATTGCAGACACTTTCAAATTCAACCCGATCTGATCTCACAGCTTTTTTTTTCAACATTGACCTGTACCTGTTGAATAAATATGCAAACCTCTTAGTCTTAATATCATTAGTGCCAACGTGTACAACAATATCAACCTTTGTGCCCTTTAAAGATGATATCTGCTCTAAAACGTCACCAACTTTTGCCCCTGGTAGGCATACCCTGGTCCTGTTCTACCTATCCTTTTTGCACAATATGTTCCTTGTTTTGCTGACAATAGAGTCACCGACAACAACTAGTTTCTTTGGGACCAGCGCATTCTGCCTTTGGGGTTGTCGCTGTGTTGCGTTATGTTCAAGTGGAAGCTTTGGCATTGATGTGGGCAGCTGAGAGCTTGATGGGTCCCTTAATTTAAATCCTTCGAGGGCATCCACCCTGTCCTTCATGCTCTCATATAGGCCCATAACAAAGTTGAGTTGGCGCCTGATTTCTTCACACTCCTTACATCGCGCGCACACACACACACACAAAGACATTCCCATTGGCAATATCATGTCCCGTTCCTGATTGTCCACAAACATCAAACAAGCAGTGCATTTCAAAAGGCTGTGATTCAGAAGACAACCCCCCCCCCCCCCCCCAGTTCTTCCCTGAGCCACAGCACTCCCATTAGTTTGAGCCTTTTGCTTTGCTGCTTTAGTCTGAGTTTTGATTTCTATTGAATTTCGAATAAAATTCCAATACGATATATAACCCTAAACTTATATCCCAATGCAGTTATAACACTGTATACTGTATATGTATTTCAGTATCGGATATTATCTCCGAGTTACGTTATATGACTGTCTTATCTCTTGTCAAGTTATATCTATTAATTTATAATGTTACGTTTGTAAAAACTAGGTCGTTATATGTATTTAGTTAAAAAATACAATTTAATTGACAATGGAATTTAATAAGATTAGTAAATTTTACTGATTAATTGATACTACTATACTCGCTATCCAGTTTTACGTTAAACCTTACGATACAGATACAGAGTGTCAACTCTTTGAATTACTCCCAGCGCCACCAATTTAGGACCTATAAACTAACGCGGCCATCAAAATTCACAGTGTGCTAACGCGCATGCCCATTGCTAATAAAATTGGTATTGGTTGAAAAGATTAATTCGTTGAGCGAAGCGAGTTCATTTTCCTTTACATTTTCAATACTATTATTTTAATTATTTGTGAATTATTAATATATTTATTATTATACGCTAATAGTAATTATATTAATTATTATTATACGCTGATAATTATTATATTAATTATTATTAGCGTAGCGAGTTAATTTTTCATTGCATTTCGGTTACTATTATAATTATTTGTGTATTATTATTTGTGGGCACCCACTGATGATAGGCCAATAGCCTTGAAACATGTCTGGGTGGTGGTACTCACTGAGAATAAGTAACAATAGGCTTCTCTATTAGTGAAGCGTTACTTATTCGAGGTAGTGCAGTATTATGGCAACTCGTCGTGAAGGCAGAGCACAATATGAGAAAGAGCAAACGATGCCTACAACAACTACTTTGTAGTTTCTTAAGAGTTGTCTATGGTGTATCTACACACCGATATTATATAATTATTATTAGTGTAGCGATTTCATTTTTCATTGCATTTTGGTTACTATCATTATAATTATTTTTGTGCATTATTATTATCTTCTTTTCATTTCTTTTTTGTATTTGCTGCTGACATTATGAAGGAGAAATGTCTCTCATGCTGACGTTATGAAGAGAAGTGCTTCTCATGTAATAAATCTGGAGTGCAATTATACTGATTTTCGAAAGAACATTTAATTAAGGTAATTTATCATAATTGATAGAACCAGAAAATATTTAATGAAATGTAAAAAAAAAAAACACTACTGAATATCTAATTATTAACTAATTCCAAACGTATTACATTAATTAATATGAATGAGAGATAACCAGCAGCCATTATCAATCTACTGCAGGATGGAAGCCTCTCAAACAATTCATATTGAGGGAAATGGACCATAATCTGCTATGTACTGCTTATTTCTGTATTATGTATGTACTAAGCAGTGCATAGCACTGCTTAGCAGATTAACCATATTTAGCAGTCACGGGCTTGAACTGCAGTCTACTCAGTGTGTGCTACTACACTCCCACTTCTGACCACTCAGCTACATTAATATGAATAGTGTATTGATATTAATCAAAGTAATAGTTTATCGAATAATTAAATAATTTGAATTTATAGATGTAAAGGCATAATTGGGTTGGCGAGTTTACTCTTCCCTTATAAAATGTGCAGTTCTATATACTGTATATGCCATTCTTGCTCATATTAATCTTTTTTTTTTTTTTTTTTTTTTAAATTATCATCCATGGTTTTGACTTTTTTTTTTTTTTTTTTTTTGTGTTACTGACTGGCTGAAAGCAGTTGGTAAGTATGATAGTATTTTGAAATCAAGATAATTATGCATCATTTTTATATAATAATACTAGACTGTGTGGAGCTCATCTTTATGATTGGTGTTTTACAAGCACTGAAAGAGAAAACCTTATCAAATTTGCTTGGCCGAATACCGAGTTTCTCTTTCAACTGATTGTGAGGCGTTCAGTCCATATTTTTCAGCCATGCCCAAGGCTTTTGCCTTTAATGTGTACCTTCGAAGCCCAAGTACTTATATGTTATTGAGAAGGAAGATCAATTTACCAAGCCGAAAAACCCTGAAGCATTTAATGTTGAACATTTCTAATAAGCCAGGATTCTGCCTGGTTTTGCTGAATTGTTTAAGGAAGCAAATAACAGCTATGCAGAAAAAAGACAAACTGTGCATGCAATGAATAAACAAAGTGAATTGTGAAAATGATGATGCTGCTGTTTTTCTTGGCCTCTTAAACCATACTGATACTTTGCTTGAATTGGTTCACCAGGATGCTAGTGAGCCAGTAAGTCTCCCTGACAAAGTGAAAGAGTCAGAATCAACCAGGTACAGTGAGTATATGGATATTTCTGATGAAATTGTACTGGCATACGTCTCAGGTTACCTAGCCAGAAATATTTTAAAGAGTAACAATTGTGAAACATGTAAAAATTTATTATTAGGCCCAAAAGATCTTGATATTGAAAAAATGTATTTTAATGTGAGGGGTATGGGTTGAAATGACCATCAAAGGAATTGTTGAATACAATGATATGTGTATCAAATATCTTATTTTCTGAAGTTGATTTGGTATTTCATAATGAAAATTTTGGAAAAAAAGATGTTTGTGATAAAACATGATTTATTGACCTTGAGTGGATTGGGAACCACAAGCACAAAGATGATAAGCAAAAAGTGTTTATTCAGTCTTTCTTGAAAATTATGTTAAAACAAAAAGCGAAAAATGTGAACTTGGCTTACTGGTCTGGTCCAGCATCAAAATCCCTTTAAAAAAAAAAAAAAAATTGAAATATGTTAATCACATGTAACTGGCAAATGTTAAACATGTGCTGTGAAAGCTAGAGGGTAAAATTGTGTCATGGTTTTTTTATTAGAGATCAGTTGGATCAAAGCAATATTAACTGACTATTCTAAACTACATAAAACATGACAAATCCATAAATAAGATACAATTTTATTTCAAGTGGATAGAATTCTATTGTCTGGTGAAACTCCAAACCACTGAGGTGTCTTCTGGTTTTCAGAGACATTCCAAAGTAATCTTCAGAATGTCTCTGAAAGCCAGACCTGAAGATTATTGTAAATATGAAAAATACCTGTTCCTTTTTATTAAAAAAAAAAAAGTTCAGAATTGGCATCGTAGTTTTAAAAAAAAAAAAAGGGTTCTGATATTGTTGAAGATGACAGCTCCCACTTGTTTTAGTCTAGTGAACTGTCCACAAGAAATTCTTAAGCATGTTTCAGAGTCTTTATCTGTATCAGTATCATTCTTACAACTCCAATATGAAAATTATCTGAATTTTGATGCTGGAGTTGTAAGAAAGATACTGGTTTTTGTATTTGCAAAGGAAAAAAAGCTTATCTCTCAGTAACAGCATATCATAGCATCTTTATGGTTTATGAAATCAAGGATTGTATTGAAGACTGTAGCACAGTGCTTTATTATTATTAATTTATTTGCCTATGTTGCTTGTACTGGGCATATGTCTTGCTTTTAATTTTATGACAAATCAATATGCTTTTTTATATATATATATATATTACTTACATGTATACCAATGATAGAAGTACAGTAAATAAATTTGATGAATTTGAAGTGTTTGTCAAGACATCAAAGGCGGATATTGTTGGGATAGCAGAGACGTGGTGTCACACAGATATAAGGAATGCAGAACTGGAATTTGGGGAGTTCAATGTGTACAGAAAGGATGCACAGGATAGGAAGGGAGGATGTGTTATGCTGCTAATTAAGAAAAACATAAAATCAAAAGAAGTGCACTGTTGAGTCAGTTCGGTGTGACATAAGCACTGCAAAAGCAAAAATAAGAGTAGGAGTCTGTTATAGGCATAATGACTCGAATGAGTACAATGAACAATTGTACAGAGAAATAGAGTGGGCTAGTAAATCATAGGAGATCAAAATTGAGAGTAGGAGTGTGCTATAGGCCTAATGACTCTGATGAGTATAATAAGAAACTGTACGGGGAAATAGAGTGGGCCAGTAAATCAGAGAGTCTTATATTGGGGGATTTTAATTTCCCAGATATTGACTGGAATTTGGGGGCTGGTCACTCACACACTAGCAAGGCTTTTGTGGATTTATTGGATGATTGTTTTCTACATCAGCATGTTCAGGAGGCAACTAGAGGGAAGAATACTCTTGATTTGATTATCAGCAGTGATTCTTCATGCATTAAGAATCTGCAGGTAAATGAACCCCTAGGTGGCAGTGATCACAGTGTGCTGAAGTGGGATTTACTCAAAGAGGTAACTACCATTAGGGGTAAAGCGAAGGGTTATTGCTTTCGTAAAGACAACTACGATGGACTGAGACGGTATTTAAATTCTATAGTGGGACCAACTGATGATGTTACCAACAGCAAATTCAAAATGGGAAGCATTCAAAGAACTTATCTTGAAAGCTACTAGGCTTTACATACCAACTAAGAAATATTGTTCAAGGTTTAGGCCTAAGTGGATGTCAGATGAACTAATGAGACATATGGCAGAGAAGAAAAATGCATGGGATACATACAAATTAACACGTGACACAGAAGCCTATGATAGATACAAGTTGATCTGTAACCAAGTTACAAAGGAGGTTAGGCAGGCGAAGGCAGATTACGAGAAATCTTTGACAAGGGATGCAAAGAAAAACAGCAAAGAGTTCTTTACTTATGTAAACTCTAAAAGGAAGGGGATGAATCAGATTGGTCCACTTGATATCGATGGGTCAGCTGTTGATGATCCTGCTCAGGTAGCTAACAAACTGAATGAATATTTTGCATCAACATTCACACATGAGGAGTTATTCAGCGAGGGGAATGCCAGAGGTGTATTCAACTCTAGCAGTAAGCTAGAGAATCTTGTAATAACTGAGAGTAAAGTGGAGGAGAAATTGTTGAAGATAAATACAAGAAAGGCACCTGGGGTGGATGGGATCTATCCAGTTATATTAAAGGAAGCTTTCTTCCTTGGACTCAGGGGAAGTACCCATTGACTGGAGATGTCCAAATGTGACCCCAATTCACAAAGGAGGATCAAAGGGCGACACAAGTAATTATAAACCTGTTAGTTTAACTTCTGTTCCTGGAAAATTAATGCAGGCACTGGTTAAAGAAGCACTGCAGGATCATCTAGACAAGACTTCAGTTATAGCTCAGACACAGCATGGTTTTGTTAAGGGGAAGTCTTGCCTGACCAATTTGATTGGATACTATGATGCAGTCACAAAAGAATTGGATGCAGGGAATAACTTTGATATTATATACTTGAATCTTAGAAAGGCTTTTGATACTGTTGCACATGGAAGACTGCTGCACAAATTGGAGCAGTGTGGCATTGGAGGCAAATTTCTGCTATGGATAAAGGGATGGTTGAGGGGGAGACGACAGAGAGTGGTAATCAATGGACACTGCTCATCGTGGACAAATGTTATTAGTGGAGTCCCTCAGGGTTCAGTATTGGGTCCATTATTGTTTTCTGTATTTATAAATGATATTGATGATGGTATATCAAGCTTAATGTCCAAGTTTGCAGATGATACGAAGGTTGGCAGGGTTGTCAAGGACACTACTGACACTATGCTACTGCAACATGATCTGGAAAGGTTGAGCAGATGGGCTGAGAGGTGGCAAATGAAGTTTAACATTGACAAATGTAAAGTACTGCATATGAGAAACAGCAACCCCAGAGCAACGTATCAACTCTGTGGTACTACACTAACAGTGGTAGAGAATGAAAGGGACCTGGGGGTGGTTGTGCAGGCAGATATGAAGTTTTCTGAGCAGTGCAGACGGGCTGCAAGAGTAGCTCGTGGTGTATTGTCGATGATATATAGGAATATTCCTAGCAGGGATAAGGAGGTGATTATTCCCTTGTATAAGGCAATGGTCAGACCACACCTAGAGTACTGTATACAGGCCTGGAGGCCTCATTTCAAGAGGGATGTAGAGATGCTGGAACGAGTACAGAGAAGTGCAACAAGATTAGTGAATGGAACAAAGGGGTGCTCTTACGAAGAAAGGCTTAAGTTTTGCAAATTACAGTGTCTGGGGACTAGGCACCAGCGAGGTGATCTGATAGAGGTGTATAAAGCCTTGAATGGTTTGAGCATGCTCAATGCTGATGGGATTCTTCCTCTTGCTCAGAATAATCACCTGCGAGGGCATAAATTCAAATTGAGAAAAGACAGATGTAGGATAGACGTGAGGAAATTTGCCTTTAGCCAGCGGTTGGTTGGTTGGTGAAATAGACTTCCATCCCTTGTCATGGAAGTTGATAGCCTAAATAAGTTTAAGGCTCAGCTGGACAGGTCTTTCAAATGAACAGAGGGTTGAAGTGGAAGTGGTTATTTTTTATTTATTTATTATTTTTTTTTTTGGCTGATGCTGCATAAGCTTGCTTTCTTGCATCAAATGCCTCTACTAATGCTAATGTTATTAGTGGAGTCCCACAGGGTGCGGTGTTGGGTCCACTGTTGTTTTGTATATTTATCAATGATATTGATGAAGGTATATCAGGCTTAGTATTGAAGTTTGCAGATGATACAAAGGTTGGCAGGGTTGTTAATGACAGTAATGGCAGTGTTACTGCAACAGGGTCTAGAAAATTTGGGCAGATGGGCTGAGAAGTGGCAACTGAAGTTTAACGTTGAAAAATGCAAAGTAATGCATATGGGTAAAAGTAACCCCAGAGAAATGTACCAACTGTGTGGTACTACACTTAAGGTTGAAAAAAATGAAAAATACCTGGGAGTAATTGTGCAGTCAGATATGAAGTTTTCTGAGCAATGGACAGGCTGCCAGGGAAGGTCATGGGGTGTTGTCAATGATATACAGGTGTTTTTCTAGCAGGGAAAAGGAGGTGATTGTCCCTCTGTATAAGGCAATGGTCAGACTATGCCTTGAGTGCTGTGTGCAGATCTGGAAACCTCATTTTAGGAAGGATGTAGATGTGCTTGAACATGTGCAGAGAAGGGCAACAAGATTGGTGAGGGGAATGAAGGGATTCTCTTACCAGGAGAGGCTTAAGTTCTGCAAATCGCAGCAGCTGGAGACTAGCCACTTGCGAGGTGATTGAGGTGTATAAGGCCTTGAGTGGATTGAGCACACTGAATTCTGATGGGATTCTTCCACTTGTTGAGATTACGAACCTAAGGGGGCATAAATTGAAATTGAGGAAGGACAGATGTAGAATAGATGTGCGGACATTTGCCTTTAGCCAGCAGGTGGTTAATTGCTGGAACAAACTTCCATGTGTTGTGGAAATTGATGGGTTAAATATATTTAAGGAGGAATGACAAATATTTAAAGGGGTTTGTTTTGTAAATTTTTTTTTTTTTTTTTTTTTTTTTTGGGCTGATGCTGCATAAGCTCAGCCAAAAGCTCATACACTTGCTTTCTTGTATCACATGCTACTACTACTACAGGATAGTTCATGTGATGATATTACTATTTCAATTTACAGAAGACAACATATAATTCAAATCTTTCATACGTAATGAGAAAATTTATAAATTAAAAGAATTTGAATAATAAAGTGTGAAGTTTGTCCTTTTTGTGTTGTAAAGCTAGCTCAAATAAATAGTGATCTGAATAAAAGAATGGTAAATTTTGTTAAAGAAAATAACTAACTCAGTAATAAAACAGTCAATTTAATCACATAATTGTGTTCCAAATTTTTCACTGATTCCAGATTATTTGTATTTTTGTGTAGTATACCAAAAATATATATATATATTATTGGCTATGGTTAGCAGCTATATGATGCAGTGTTCATTTCATAGGATGCTATAGCAGAAGTAATAAATAAATAAAGGAAAAGAATTAAATTAAAAATCTGTAAACATACGTAAATTACAGTGTGCATACTTGAGAAATGAATTTAAATTATAAAAAGATAGAGAACGAAAAATTAAATCGTTAAACTTGCTGGTATTTTCACTTATGTTATATTTTATTATTCTTCCGCCTCTTACACTCTCTCTTTTTTTTTTTTTTTTTTTTTTGTATTGAAACAATAATTAATTGTGAATATTTCATACTAATAATCGGTGAATTGATATATTGTCCATCGCAATTACAAAGCTGTAGAAAAATCTCCACGCACTCTTTGCAATGTTCCAGCCTATTTCTTAGGTCCGAAATTGGTGGCGCCACTTTCTATGCATTTTAACATGTAACCGGAATTAACATTATCGTCTATGGGAGTTGACACTGTATCTTACTACTCTGTGACCTACAAAATCTTCAAATTAAACTAAAGTATTGTAACGTTTTGGCGACCTCAGAATCACCTATCCAGTCATGGCTATTAGTTGATGATCGAATACGTGATTTCAGTCTACCTGTGGGTGTAGAAAAAGGGAAACAAGATTAGTCAGGGATACAGAAGAGTATTCCTATCAAGAAACACTTTTGATCTACAAGTTACAAAGTCAGAAAACTAGTCATCTGCGAGAAGACTAGTGCAAATATTTGCTTTCAGCCTGAGAGTAATTAATTGTCAGAACACACTTCTGCCTAACGCTAGGATGAGGAAAAATTTAAGAAAGGAATGGGTGAACAAATTTAAGGCAGCAGTAGACAAAGTATTGGAAGCGATAAAAAATTATAAGGACAGTTCAGTTTTTTTTGTTGTTCTTGTTGTTGTAGTTGATATGTTGGAACAGGTCAGAGAAGAGCAACGAAATAAGTCAGGAAAACAAAAGGGCGCAGTTATCAGGAGAAAAAAATTCAGTTCGATTAATTGCATCAATTGGAAACTAAGCACCTGCGAGATGTGATTAATGCTTTGATTGGATTGAGGCCAAGTAGCCGGGTGGGCAGGAGCGGGAGTGCAGTAGCACACGCTCCTTGAGTAGACTGGGGTTCAAGCCCTGACTGCTAAATACGGTCGATCTGCCAACCCGCACTGGACCAGCATGGCAGATTATGGTCCATTTCCCTCAACATGAATTGTGGAGGAGGCTTCCATCCTGCAGTGGGTTAATAATGGTTGCAGTTTTTTACTCATGGAATTCTTCCTTTTGCTCAAACTATATACATGAGGACGGAGTAAATTCAAACTGAAAAAGGATGGTTGCAGGACAGATGTGCAGAAATTTTCCTTTAATCAGCGGTTAGTTGATTGATGGAACAAATGCCTATCTGGTGTGAGAGGTGAGTAGTTCGAATAAATTCAATAATGCATTAGGCAAACTGTTAGAGGGAATGAGCAGATGATGCAGGAACTTTTTTTTTTTTTGGTGAAGCTTCATTTCGTGTTTCTTTCATCATTTGCCACTATTAATACTAATAAGCTAGCTTCATTGATTCCTTTTCAGAACTAATATTAATATAAACTAGCTTCTTGGAATCATTTACACTGCACTTCTAATTCTAATAAAGAAAAGGGTCCCAGAATAAAAACTTGTATTGTTCCGTCAAAATATTACAAACCCAGCCAGCGGCATAACTATAAGTTCTAATATGTTGCGAGATTTTCGAACGGTCTGCCCTGCTATTTAATAATCATATGACCATACATCGCACGCTACCACGTATGGGCTATACCAGGAAACGACCCCTACGGCATCCTCTCCTAATCAAGGTTCATAGGCATAAAAGACTCGCCTGGTGCAAAGAGCATGTAAATTGGATTAGAAGACTGGAAGGTGTGCTGGTCGAATGAGTCACGTTATTTACTCCACACCTTGGATGGTCCTGTCAGATATGACGTCAACGACATGAGGCTCTTGATCAATCATGCATGGTATCAAAAGTGGAGGCCGGTGGAGTTTCACCGGCAGGAACTTGGACCCCTGGTGCAAGTGGAACAACGTATCACTGGTCTCCGTTTTTGTCAACTGCTTGCGACTGTGTACACCCCGCTATGTTACACTTTTTCCCGAATGGCGATAGTGTCTTCCAAGATGATAATGCGGCGAGTCATCGGGCACTTGATGTGCAGGAATGGTTTGAAGAATACAGAACTCCACCGATATCAATCCCATAGAGCACTTGTGGGACACTGTGAAAAGGCATATCAGGCGTCTGGATACACCAATTACCTCCATACCTGCATTGCACACAACTTGGTTGGCCATACCTCCCGAACGCTTCCGACATCTTGTTGAATCAATCCCGCATCGGATAACTACTGTATTGAGGGAAAAAGGAGAACCTACTAAGTAATAGGTAGGTGGTCATAATTCAGTGATCACTCAGTGAATATCCATGTGTATTGTGCCTGTAAATTGAATGTGTTCTCCCTCGATTTTCCTGTTTTGATAGATGAAAAAAACTCCAGTTTCTGGGGAAAAACCTTGCTATCTCTGCCTGAGACCCACTAACTCAGCCACGGAGTGAAAAAAGTCCATTAAAATTCCTCGCGTCATTTACGGCATTAGAACCCTGGCCTATTCCACTCGGTGTGGGGAGAACGGCTACAATACCACTGTGCTACCTACCTGCAGAGACAGGCATGCGCACAGTCAATCGGTACAGATCAGGGAGGCGCCTCTATCGGTAGTATTGGAAAGTTCGTGCGGTAAACATAAAATCTTGCACTAGTCAACGAATTAAATGACATCCCTCGTTGATTTTCTGGAACGGGTGCTCAGAAGTGCCAACCAGACTGGCGAAAGGAACAATAGGGTGCGCTTATGTACAAAAGCTTCAGTTCCACAAATTGCATTGTTTGGAGACTAGGCAGCTTCGGGGAGATCTAATTGAGGTGTTTTAATCATTGAATGGATTGAGTAAGCTGAATGTTAATGACATTCTCCCACTTGCTGACACTACACACATGAGGGGACATAAATTCAAATTGAGGAAGAATGGTCGCAGGATAGGTGTGCAGAGGTTTGCCTTCATCGAACGTTTCGCTGATCGTTTGACCGGGCTTCTATCTGTTATTGTGGAATTGGATCGGTTGAATAAGTTGAATGAAGAACTAGAGAAATAATTGGAGTGTATGGATGGGTGAACTGTGTAAGTTTTTTTTTTTTAGCTGGCGCTATATAAGAATGCTTTCTTGCATCATTTGCCATTACTACTACTACTACTAGTACAAAAACGATATGTTGTAGTAGTAGTAGGGCTTTAGGAGCAATACTGACTGAGGTCATATTGCTCTGTGCATATTGTTTATAAATTTCGTGTGTTCTCAGGTCGATTTTCTGTTTGCCCGACAAAAATCCTGAGTTTCCTGGTGAAAAAAACCATGCTCTTAGACCGAATAACTCAGCCACATTTTGAAAAGAGGCATATCAAACCCAGGTCTTTTTCCCGTGGTGTGGATCGTACCAACTGTGCCACCCACGAGGGCTCAGAAGCGATATAGGCGATTATCAGCTTTACTCCTTGATATGCGTTTTTTTCTACATTTTCCAACTCTACTGCAAGCTTTTCCAAAGTTGGATATTTTCGTTTGATTTATTTATACTCAACTGTTGATTTATTTATACCAAGCATTTGGGTAATTTCAGAATCTGCTTTTCCACATTCCTTCATAACCTTAATTTCAGTAGCCTTTCCAGGTGTAATATCGATCTTTTCCCGGTTTTCCTAAGTTTACCAAAGCCAAAATGCAAATTTCACAACATTGCAGGAACGCTATTGGAAATGCAGCCACTCTACAAACTGTTGTAACAAAATAAGCTTAAGCTAATGCAGATGGAAGGAATTAATTCATGGAATGTGGTTTAAGACCACAGGCTACTCACAAGGTGGTAGGGATGTGGTTAAGTCTTCTAATACTGGGGAATATGTTTTAAATGACCACAGGGTACTCACAAGGTGGTAGGGATGTGGTTAAGTCTTCTAATACTGGGGAATATATTTTGAAAAACATGTTGCTATTATTTTGACCAATAGTAATGTATATCTAAAAATTGTCAATAACAATATATTCTTTAAAATATTATCGTACGAGCGTGTACTTCTTTTCAAACATAACATGCTCAAAAAAAAGTTAAATACGTATTTTTGAGTCATAAACGTGAAAGTTCAGGTAGGTTGCTATTAATTTGTCTGGAAGTGTATATGTACATGTAAGACTATAAATAATTAGATGTGTCAATATATACACACTATTATCATCATTTGTTTCATTATATAAATAATTTTCTGTTGAAATGGAAGCCAAGTTAGCCAACCCTTTTTTGGGAGGAAGAAATATAGACTAAATTTCCATTTTCGATCAACATTGGGCTCTTCTTACTTTTGTTTGCTAGCAGAAATGCACATTGATCAACCCAGAGGATAGAAGTACGAGGAAGTATCAGAAAGTTCGTACCCTTACCTAGAAATTATAGCCCTAAAAGGTGAAACTTAATAGCAATTTTAATCTTTCTATGTACTCTCCAGGTATAGTAATACCTTTCTCCCATCTATCGATCAGTTGTTTAATGCCTTTATCATAGAAGTCCACCCTTTTTGCCTGAAACCACGTTTCCACTTCATTGATGACTTCCTGAGACGTTTCAAAGCGGCGTTCACGCAATGGTTTCTTCATTTCTCGAAACAAGAAGTCTGACGGTGCTAGGTCAGACGAATAGTGTGGATACTGCAGTAGTTCGAAGTCGCACTGGGCAAAAAAGTTGGTGGTGAATAGCCATGTGAGCTGGTGCATTGTCTAACAGAAGACGGACACCTTTAGTTAACTTTCCACGCCTTTTCACCCTCAAAGCACCGTGTAACTTTTTCCAAAGATTTCTGTAGTATTCTCCGGTAAGTGTGGAACTACGAGTTAGGTACTCTGTCAGGATAACCCCTTTTCTGTCCCAAAATACGGACAACATCACTGCTTTGACATGTCTTTAGTCTCCGGATCATTCTGGTACACCCAACATTCGTCGTTTTTCAACAACCGATCAAAAAAGTTCTCAAGAGCCGCATTACACAAATCAAACAGTTGGCGAGAACATTGCAATCGACATTTCTTCTGCAAAGGCATCAGCAATCTTGGAACGCATCGTACGGAGATATTCGACATGTGCAGATGGTCATGTAAAATGGTCTGCGCGAGTAGCACAGTGGTATCGTCACCGTCCTACCCACACCGGGTGGAAAAGGCCCGGCTTCGAATCCCGTTGATGACGCGAGGAACTTTAATGGGCTTTTTTTCACTTCGTGGCTCAGTTAGTCGGTTTCAGGCGTAGATAGCAAGGTTTTCCCTCCAGAAACTGGGATTTTTCTTCCAGCAAACAGAAAAATCGACCATAGAACACACGCAATTAACAGACATATGACACAGCACGGCAGATGAATTTAATTATTCGCGTGGCCTAAATATAATACTGTACTTAAAATGCTCCCGTCGATGACTCCAGAAACTTTAGTGGGCTTTTTTCACTCTGTGGCTGAGTTAGTCAGTCAGGCGTATATAGCATGGTTCCCCCTCCCCCAAGGAGCGGATTAAGGTCGGTTGAGGCCCCGGGCGCAGAAGAAAATATTGGGCCCCTTAAAAAAAAGAGAGAGACAGGGAAAATAAAAATACATGTTAACCATTTTTTTAAATAAATAAAAAATATTATGTACTGTTAATGTTTTATTTCCAATAACATTTGAATATAATACATGTTTAATATAATTAATAATAGAATAATAATAATCACAAAGTTTTGAACTAATACGTTCAACTAATTTGTTGGGGTTTTTCGTGGGCCCTTCAGAAGTCGGGCCCAGGGCGTGCGCCCGGTGCGCCCGCCGTTAAATTCGCCTCTGCCCTCCCCCAGAAATTGAGTTTTTTTCCGTCCAGCAAAACAGGCAAATCGACCAGAGGACAAACGCAATTTACAGACAAAATAAAATATATGGGTAGATGTAATCATCTACGGGTGACCCTAATACATAATTTTTTTTTTTAGTCACGTATTATGGTGTGGAGACAGACCCATAACTAATTCCCACTGCATTTGCGATGAAATGAATTGTTACGTCTGTCACTCAGCATCAACTTCAAAACCTTAATGGCCTTGAATGGGTTCAACACGCTGAATTCTGATGGGATTCTTCCACTTGTTCAGATTACGAACCTAAGGGGGCATAAATTCAAATTAAGAAAGGACAGATGTAGAATAGATGTGCGGAAATTTGCCTTTAGCCAGCGGATGGTTAATTGCTGGAACAAACTTCCATCTGTCGTTGTGGAAGTTGATAGGTTGAATAAATTTAAGGAGGAACTGGACAGGCATTTGGAGGGAATGGTGTGATTTTTTTTTTTTTTTTTTTGGCTGATGCTGCATAAGCTCATACATTTGCTTTCTTGCATCACATGCCACTACTACTACCTTTGCAACCGTCTCACTGTTGGATGTTGATAGCCTTCCTTCTCTTGGCTCGTCAAAGACAATGGTACGACCGCACTGGAACTCCCGTTTCCACTTTTTTTTACTGTGTTATAGGATGGACAATCTGCCCACACACACAGCTTTCATTTCTTCGTCAATTTCCTGAGCTTTCTTGTCCTGCAAATGCAGAACTTGATCACTGCTGGATACTCCACTCTGTCAACCATAGCGTCCTTTCTCAGATTCCGGGCCCCATCTCTGGTGTACGATCACCTACGGTAATGAAATTTCACATGTTAGTTAATGAATATGTAGACAACTCATATTAAAAACGGCATCTTCCTACTGATGTTTCATCTAGCTCGGGGTATGAACTTTCTGATACCCCCTCGTACATGGTAGCGGGCAACCATACCACGCATCTCCCACCCCAGTAGTGTTACAGGTGAGGGGGGGGTCGCTAATTTGGCGCGTGGAGATAGAATTTATAGTTTGCTACTAGAACTACAGATAATTTTCTAGACAACTACCGATATAAACTTAACTAATCTGTGCTTTAGGGTGCCCGATTAAAAAAAAAAAAAAAAGGTGACGCACCTGCTGAACAGGAACACGCATACGTATCGTTTACACGTGAATTCCATAAGTTATTTTTCAGTAATATATAAAAGTTATCACAAATGATTCTAAGCTATTGTTGTGCTTATAAACTTATTTTTATTAGAAATAACTGGTAAATAAGTAAAAGTATGGTTGTTTTCTTTAAATACTTTCATTAAAACTGAAAAAAGAAGTTCCGTTTCACCTTTTCTGGAGAATTAATCCAAGAATCCAGAAAAAAACGTTGCGAATTGTTAGTTCTATTGTAGGAGTTATTTATTGTCATACATTGCACACAAAGAAATTCACTTGATAACAATTCTCATTTTTTTTTTTTTTTTTACTCTTCCACTCTTAACACCTTACATATTAATTGGTTCCCGTTCCTCTCCTTGCAGTACATAATTGTATTTGGCCTCCTTACGCCGGTTGCAACTTTCGTTCATGGAGTGCTGTGGTAAATTTTGCGGGTATGGGAATTTTGAAAGCCGTTTTGTCTATTTATTTGGAATAGATTAAACTCCGCTACAAAAGCAACATGTTTTGTGAAGTGGTCTTGTCGTGGATTGATAAAACTAATAGAATGTAATTAATTATACAGTACGAAGCAGTAGTTTATACTGAGCTTTTGTTCAGTCGAAAAGTATAAACAAGAGTGCAATGGGTAGTAGAAAGAGACAGAAAACTGATTGTAGTGTATCAGAGAAAGTACTGCTGATAGAAGAAGAACAGTGCGATAAACTTTCACATATCACTTTTGATAATCCAGTTTGTTATGTTTATAATCCTCTAGAATATGCTAGCGAGACTCATGAGGATTATGTCACAAAGTATTGCCAGAGTACTAAAGATCTATTATTTCTTGGAATGAATCCCGGACCTTTTGGTATGGCCCAGAATGGGGTAAGAATTTTACATTTCAGAATTACCCCCCCCCTCCCCGTTGTAAGATATATATGAACTTTTCAAAGCAGTGAATAGTGTGCCAGAGGTGACTGCACTTTCAAATATAAAAAAAAAAAAATCCTAGCCAGGTGGCGGGTCGTCCCGAGGGTGCACTGCACCCGGGCGCCAACGTTCGAGGTGAGCCTGAAAACCTGAAACTTATACATATGAAGAAAATTTTAAAGGGGGATTCCAAATTGCGATTTGCATCTAGGCATCGCATACCCTAGGAACGCCCCTGATCCTAGCATACGTTTTAAATGCAATTCAAAAGTGTATTTTTGAACACTGACACAGTAAAAGAAAAGGGTGCTTTATTTTTTTTTATTAATGTAACATTTTTTTTATTTAAAATTTTTTATTTATATTTGCATTTTGAAATTATTTTTTAGTTATTTTATTATATTCTGATAAAATAACTAAAAAATAAATATCACACACAACTTGCATCCAGCCTCATGCTTTTCCAATTTAGTTTGCATATGCCATACTTTTACATAACCACCCATGAGAGAGAATTTTTTAAAAATGATTTTATTTCAACCATATTTTGAAGAAAATTTACTAAGAATATAATCAATTTTAATAATTATATTTTTTAAGAATTTTTGTATGATTTATCCAGAAGTTTCAAGATTTTCCTGTTTTTTTGAATTTTTATTACCTCTAATTTTAATTTAGGGGACAAGGGGATGTGCAAGTGGAATACATCACAATGACAGATTGAAGTTTGTTCCAGCATTTAACCACCCTCTGGAAAGTTGCCTTTAGCCAGCGGGTGGTTAATTGCTGGAACAAACTACCATCTGTAGTTGTGGAAGTTGATAGGTTGAATAAATTTAAGGAGGAACTGGACAGTCATTTGGAGGGAATGGTGTGTTTTTTTTTTTTTTTTTTTTTTTTTTGGCTGATGCTGCATAAGCTCATACACTTGCTTTCTTGCATCACATGCCACTACTACTACATGAACCTACCAACAGTTCACCAAGTCTCTCCATCCCAATTCCACTCTCACCTCCACGGGGTGGCCCCTGGGACCTGAGCAACCTAGAGGAAGGTTGTGTTTCAACCTTCGCAGGAATCTAGGTCAGCTGCAGACGAGAGAAGGAAGGATATGTAGGGCTTACATATCTGGTTACCTGTAGGTAGGCTGGTAATCCGAGTTTTGGTGGAGGAGGAACCTAAACAGGTAAACGGCAGCTTCAGTTAGAGGAAGCTACTACCAACAGGGAAAGCAGTGGGAAACTACCCTGTAAAGTAAATATGTCCCAAGAAATCCAATGATAAGCAAGCAAGAGAAGACTGACTGAACTGGAAAAAACAAAGGTGGAGACAGCTCATCAGAGGAAGTAACCAGCGAGTAATTACCGACCATTTAGTTTAACTTCTGTTCCGGGTAAAATAATGGAGTCGCTGGTTAAAGATGCATTGCAGGATCATCTAGACAAGACTGCAGCAATAATTCAGACACAGCATGCGTTTGTTAAGGGAAAGTCTTGTCTGACAAATTTGATAGGATATTATGATGTGGTTACAAAGGAACTGGATGCAAAAAATAATTTTGATATCATATATTTGGATTTCAGGAAAGCTTTTGACACTGTTGCGCATGGAAGACTATTGTACAAATTGGAGCAGAATGGTATTAAGGGTAAGTTGCTACAATGGATAAAAGGATGGTTAAGTGCGAGAAGACAGAGGGTGGTAATCAATGGGTGTTGCTCTTCTTGGACTAATGTTATTAGTGGAGTCCCACAGGGTTCGGTGTTGGGTCCACTGTTGTTTTGTATATTTATCAATGATATTGATGAAGGTATATCAGGCTTAATGTCGAAGTTTGCAGATGATACAAAGGTTGGCAGGGTTGTTAATGACAGTAATGGCAGTGTGCTACTGCAACAGGATCTAGATAATTTGGGCAGATGGGCTAAGAAGTGGCAACTTAAGTTTAACCTTGACAAATGCAAAGTACTGCATATGGGTAGAAGTAACCCCAGAGAAACGTACCAACTGTGTGGTACTACACTTAAGGTGGTAGAAAATGAAAAAGACCTGGGAGTAATTGTTCAGTCAGATATGAAGTTTTCTGAGCAGTGCAGACAGGCTGCCAGGGCAGGTCATGGGGTTTTGTCAATGATATACAGGAATTTTGCTAGCAGGGAAAAGAATGTGATTGTCCCTCTGTATAAGGAAATGGTCAGGCCACGCCTTGAGTACTGCGTACAGGTCTGGAGGCCTCATTTTAGGAAGGATGTAGATTTACTTGAGCGTGTACAGAGAAGGGCAACAAGATTGGTGAGGGGAATGAAGGGATCCTCTTATCAAGAGAGGCTTAAGTTCTGCAAATTGCAGTGGCTGAAGACTAGGCACCTGCGCGGTGATCTGATTGAGGTATATAAGGCCTTGAATGGGTTGAGCACGCTGAATTCTGATGGGATCCTTCCACTTGTTCAGATTACGAAACTAAGGGGGCATAAATTCAAATTAAGAAAAGAAATTTGCCTTTAGCCAGCGGGTGGTTAATTGCTGGAACAAACTTACATCTGCCGTTGTGGAAGTTGATAGGTTGAATAAATTTAAGGAGGAACTGGACAGGCATTTGGAGGGAATGGTGTGTTTTTTTTTTTTTTTGGCTGATGCTGCATAAGCTCATACATTTGCTTTCTTGCATCACATGCCACTACTACTACAAGACTGAATTACTGGATGATGATGATGAATTTTATATGGAAGAGAAAAAGATGACAGTTTAATGGTTAGTTAGTGAAAGCTTGGCAAGTTAAATCTAATAGCAGACCTTTTGTGGGGTGGGGGGGGAGGTATCCCAAACCTGGGCCAATACGTTCTTGATTGGGACCTACTTTCTGTTAACCAAGTTATAATTAATACTTTTGCTACACAGCTGTTTCCTATTATTATTTCATCCTCCAGTAGAAAAATAATAACAGTGCCCAGTTATAATTACATTTTTTTTCACTATTTTATCTTGTGAGGTACTTGTGAGGTTAAGTTTCTATGACTTATTAAACTTTCATGTAAGTTAGTGCAAAAGTGTCATTTTAACGTTAGCCATCTCCCAAAAGTAGTTAAATTAATTAATTAAATTGGTATCGTTTTGGTTATATCTCATATTGTGAATGCCTTCACCATGGCAACTCATTGTGAAGGCATTCACAATATGAGATATAACCAAAACGATACCAATTTAATTAATTAATTTAACTACTTTGGTAGATGGCTACGTTAAAATGATGCTTTTGCACTACCCTACATGTTAGTCATTCTACCTCGTAGCATGAGGCCTTTGCCCTTAAATATTTTATATTATTAAACTTTCATATTGATTATCTGATTCCAGTTTTTTTATACAAATTTCAACAAAGCATTTTCTATTAGACTTTTTTATTTCAACCAAGCATTTTCTACATTGTGTAAGAAATATAAAATATAATTCGTTATCTTTGTTATATTACTAGCCATTCATTATTTGCCAGATAAAGAAATCACTCTTCAGGATAAAATCTCAAAAGAGCTTTTGAATATTGCTAGTCATTTTTTCTGTTGCATACATTGTGCTGCTATACAATCTTCTCAGCTTCCTACACAGTTTATTTTTGGGTTACCATTTTTTTTTTGGCCTTCAAAAGACGTGACAGACACGATAAATATTATGGCCAGTGCTTGTTAATAGATGACTGTTTTTATAGGGATGGATTACACATAAATAGAGGGGCAGAAATATTTGCTGGTGTTATTGAGGCAGTGTTAGGTGGATTGAAAAACTGCTAGTTTGTAGGAATATTCAGACTAATAGTTTTAACAGCATTATAAGCATGGGAAATCAATTCTTGAATTGCTTCTATCTTGACAAGAGTAGCCTGAGAAGCAGAGGAGGGAGCACCTGACATAGCTGAGTGGTCAAGGGTAAGAGTGTAGTAGCACATGCTCTTTGAGTGGGCCATGGTTCAAGCCCATGACTGCTAAATAAGATTAACGATCGTATTCATGATTTGTTGTAAACTCCTCTGACCTGATGGTTATGCTGGAGTATAAAGAAGAACATTACATGGCCTTCTGAAGTATCCACATGAGACTAGCAATTACATGGGCTGTGTTAAGAGTTACTAAAAACACAAATAGGCATATAGTTATATGTTTATGCGCCAATGCTAGGAGTATAGTAAATAAATTTCACAAGTTAGAAGTATTGGTTAGATCATCAAATGCATTATAGGTATAACAGAAATGTGGAGTCACTCTGATATTGGGGATGAAGAATTTGAATATGGAGAGTACAATGTGTACAGCAAGGACAAACATGAAAGATCTAAAACACTGGGAAAACAAATGTGAGAGTTGTAGTCATTTATAGGCTAAATGATTGTGATGAGTATAATGGACTGACTTACTTGACTGATTTACTGACCCACTCTATGGACAAATAGAGTGGGTCAGTAAATCAGAATGTCTTATAATGGGGGATTTTAAATATCTGTTGGAACTTGTGGGCTGGTAGCTCACTCATATCAAAATAGTTCTTGATTTGCGGGATGACTGCTTTCTACACATTACAGAGGCAACAAAATAAAGTAGTATTCTTGATCTGGTTATTGTGATTAAAGGTTCTTCATGTATTAAAAAACTTCAAGTAAAGGAACATTTAGATGCCTATGTTCAGAGCATGTTGATGTGGGATTTGTTCAAAGAAATAACTGCTGTCAAGGGTAAAGAGATAGGATTTTGTTTTAGCAGAGGTTATTATGATGGGATCAGATACTTTTTAAATTCTTGCCAGTGAGACTAACTGATGATGTTGAAAAATGTAAATGCCAAGTGGAAGTATTCAGGGAAGTAATCCAAGAGGCCATTTAGCATTTTATACCAACTAAGAAATGTTCAAGGTTTAAATTGAAATTAATGTCAGATGAACTTAGTGGCAGAGAAGAAAAATGCATGGGATGATTATAAATTGCAAAGGGGATAAAGAGCTATACAATAAGTACAAACTAGTGTGTGATCAAGTTACTCAGAGTTAGGCAGGCTAAGACAGATTATGAGAAATCCTTGGCTAAGAATGCAGAGTTAAACAGCAAAAACTTGTTTGTATATGTTAACAATAGAAGGAAAAGGTGAATCAGATTGGTGCAATGGATATGAATGATATAACTGTTGATGATCCTGTACAGATTACTGATAAATTGAATAAATATTTTGCATCTACATTCACACATGAAGAAGGTTTTATGTTGTTGTTATTTGGTTTCTAGGAGCATTAGCAACTAAGGCCATATTACTCTGGGGATATGCGGTGGTCATTCCCTGACCTTTCCACATCCTCCGTATTTGGTGGTCACGGGCTCAAACCCCGGTCTAATCAAGAACCATGTGCTACACACTGCTACTCCTGCCCACCTGGCTACGGAGGTGCCAGAAGGTTTTATAGACTGGGTTAGGAGAAGGCTCTCTAATACCTGGTGAGAGTTAAAAGTGATTTTATAATAACAGAAAGTAAGATGAAAGAGAAATTGCTGCAGCTAAAAGCGAACAAAGTGCCTGGGGCTAATGGAATCTATCCAATAACATTAAAAGAAGCTGCAAAAGAGGTAGTGAAACATTTACCCATCTTAATGAGAGCAGATGCTGCTCTCATTATGATGGGTAAAGTACCTGCAGATTGGAGATGTGAAAATGTATACTCTGTTCCCATTGTTGGTTCAAAGTGTGAAGTGAGTAACTACAGATCTATAAGTTTAACCTCTGTGCCAATGAAAATAATGGAGTCAATAGTTAAAAGAAATAGTGCAAGAACATCTTGATAGAAGTGGAATCATATGGCAATCATAGCATGGATCTATTATAGGGAAATCATGCCTCACCAATCTGATTTGCTACTCTGAAGTTACGAAGGTACTGGGTGCACCCAGTACCTTTGCACCCAGTACCTCTGATTTGCTACTCTGAGGTTACAAAGGTGCTGGGTGCAAAGAATAATTCTGACATCATATATTTAGATTTGAGTGAAGCTTCTGATACTGCACAATTATATATATATATATATAAGTGAAGCTTTTGATACTGATAGTATCAGTATCAAAAGCTTCACTTATGTAGTATAGTACCACACAGTTGGTATGTTTCTCTTGGGTTATTGCTACCCATATGCAGTACTTTGCATTTGTCAATGTTAAACTTCAGTTGCCACTTCTCAGCCCATTTGCCCAACTTGTATAGATCCAGTTGGAGTAGCATACTGTCTTTATTGTCGTTAACAACCCTGCCAACCTTTGTATCATCTGCAAACTTGGACATTAATCCTGATATACCTTCATCAATATCATTGATGAATACACAAAACAACAATGGGCCCAGCACTGAGCCCTGGGGGAACTCCACTAATAACATTTGTCCATGAAGAGCAGTGTCCATTGATTACCACTCTCTGTCATCTTCCACTCAGCCATCCCTTTATCCATTATAGCAACTTACCCTTTATGCCATATCTCTCCAATTTGTAAAGCAATCTTCCATGTGCAACAGTATCAAAAGCTTTCCTGAAATCCAAGTATATGATATCAAAATTATTTTTGGCATTCAGTTCCTTTGTGACCACATCATAGTATCCAATCAAATTGGTCAGACAAGACCTCCCTTTAACAAACCCATGCTGTGTCTTAACTATTACTGCAGTCTTGTGTAGATGATCCTACAATGCTTTAACAAGTGACTCCATTATTTTCCCGGGAACACAAGTTAAACTAACAGGTCTATAGTCACTTGTGTCACCTTTTGAACCCCCTTTGTGAATTGGTGATACATTTGCACACCTACAGTCCATGGGGACCTCTTCTGAGTTCAAGGAAGCTCTCATAATTATGGCTAAGGGCTTGCTTACTTCCTTTGCTGCCTCCTTTAATATAACTGGATAGATCCTGTCCACCCCAGGTTCCTTCCTTATGTTTAACTTCAACAATTTCTCCTCCACTTTGCTCTCAGTTATTACAAAATTACTTAGCTCCCTGTTAGAGTTTGATAAACTTCTGGCATTCCCCTCATTGAATAACTCCTCATGTGTGAATGTAGATGCAAAATACTCATTCAGTTTATCAGCTACCTGAGCATGATCATCAATAGTCAACCCATCTATGTTAAGTCGTTCGATCTGATTCATCTCTTTCCTTCTAGAGTTTATATAAGTAAAGAACTCTTTGCTGTTTTTCTTTGCATCCTTTGCCAAAGATTTCTCATAACCTGCCTTTGCTTGCCTAACCTCCTTTGTGACGTGGTTACAGACAAGCTTAATCTGTCATAGGCTTCTGTGTCACCTGATAATTTATATGCATCCCATACATTTTGCTTCTCTGCCACGAGCCTCATTAATTCATCTGATGTAAATTTAGGCCTGATCCATGAACAGTATTTCTTAGTTGGAATGAAAAGCCTAGTAGCCTCCAAGATTAAGTCCCCGAACACTTCCCATTTAGAATTATACATTGGTAACATCATCATACGATCCCACTGTACAGAATTTAAAAATTATCTGAGACCCCTATAGTCATCTTTACGAAAGCAAAAGCCCTTCCCTTTAGCCTTGATGGTAGTTGTATCTCTAAGTAATTGCCATAACAGTACATTGTGATCACTGTCACTCATTTATTCCTTTATCTGCAAATTCTTAATGCATGAATAATCACTGCTGATAATCGGATCAAGAGTATTACTCCCTCTGGTTGCCTCTCGAACATGCTGCTGTAGAAAACAGCCATCCAATAAATCCAAAAAAGTCTTGCTAGTGTGCGAGTAACCAACCCACAAGTTCCAGTCAATATCTGGAAAATTAAAATCCCCTATTACCAGACATTCTGATTTACTGACCCACTCTATTTCTCTACACAATTGCTCATTGTACTCATCAGATTCATTAGGCCTATAACATACACCCACTCTCATTTTTCCTTTCCCAGTGCTTATGTCACACCAAACTCAACATTGCATTGTCCATGAACATCAGTTGGATGCACTTCCTTAGATTTTGTGTTTCTTAACTAACAACATAACTCCTCCTCCCTTCCTGTCCTGTCTATCCTTTCTGTACACATTGTACTCCCCAAATTCCAATTCTGCACTGCTTATATCTGTGTGACACCAAGTCTGATATCCCAACAATACCTGCCTTTGATGTCTTGACTAGCACTTCAAGCTCATCAAATTTATCAACTATACTCATAGCATTAGTGTTCATGCAAGTATACATGCACCTGTTTCTATTCTTAGTTACCCTAACACAGCTCATGTATTTATTTGTTCCACTTGACTCCTGGAAATCTCCATTGCCTTGCTTTCCATGCTGCTGCTGCTGCTGCTGCTCATTCCAATAGAAGCAGTGCAAGAATCACTTTTGCCTCTGCCTGCGGCCACTGTTAACCTTTTAGTCTGTGTATCCTCCCCAAGCTAGCAGTTTTCCGACCCACCTAACACTGTCTTGATAGCATCAGCAAATATTCTTGCACCCTTTCTATTTAACTCCTGTCAACAAGCACAGCCAGGCTGAAAAAAATTGTACCCATTGAGCCTTGCACAATCTCTCCAGGGCCAAATTGATCGACAAGGCTCTCATCATATACTCCATCCTGTCGTGTCTGGACAGAATTGCAGACACTTTCACATTCAACCCTAACTCGCGACTTTTTTCATCATTGACCTGTACCTGTTGAGTAAATGTGCAGATCTCTTAGTCTTAATATAATTAGTTCCAACGTTTACAACAATATCACCTTTTATGCCCTTAAAAGATGACATCTGCCTTACAACATCATCAACTTTCTCCTCTGGCAGACATACCCTGGACCTGTTCCACCTATCCTTCTTGCATAGTATATTCTCTGTCTCCCTGACAATACAGTCACTCACAGTAATTAGTTCCTTTGGGACCAGCGCATTCTGCCTTGGGGATTGTCTCTGTGTTGCCTGATGCACAGGAGTCAGCTCTGCTGTTGAGCTGGGTAGAGCTGACTCCTTAAATCATATAGATGGACGACCATCTATATGAATTAATGTTTGTTTGTTATTTGGTTTTTAGGAGCATTAGCAACGAAGGCCATACTGCTCCGATGATTTAAGGTGCTATATGGCATCTATTAATTGGGTGGATTGCAGAGGGAGGACAAATACATTTGAATTATGGAATACTTAAAAGGCAAAAATCACAGTAACCATGACTGCATATATACCATTAAGAAAATATTACATGAGAAGGATGCAGAAATGGCTAAGCTAATAGAGCAGAAAAAGATAGCATGGATAGTTACAGAGCAATAAAAAGTACTGAAGCCTACAACAGCTACAAGTTGATCTGTAATAGTACCACAAATAAGGTCAGGGTGGCCAAGGCTGCGTACGAGAAGGCAATGGATAAGAGAGCAAATAATGGGAACAAGGAATTTTTCATGTATGCAAATATATGAAGAAGAAAGCAAATCGGATCGGTTTCTTATATACTGGGTGTGGGAAGTCTTAGATAACCATGCTGATGGATTGAATAGGTACTTTGCATCGGTCTTTACTGACAAAAGATCTTTCATGCTGAGAAGAGGCTGAGTCATATGAAATTAGTGATTTCGAAATTGCAGATGACTATTTATTAGGAAAAGCATAAAGGCAAGTAAACAAATATGGGGTTTATGGCATATACCCAGTAATTTTGAAGTGGCCAGAGAGTGTATTGAACCAATCATCAGGTTAATTATGAAGGCATCTTTGGACTTGGGGACAGATTCCTTTGGACTAGAGAAGCGCAAACACATCACCAGTGCATAAAGGTGGCTCTAAAAGTGAAGTCAGTAACTACAGCATGGTTAGACTGACTTCAGTGGTAGGGGAAAACCTTAGAGGCAGTGATTACGACTGCAATCCAGGAACATTTAGATAGAAATGGCATTCTGAAGGACATCATCATCATCAGCCATTTTCAATCCACTGCAGGATGAAGGCCTCTCCAGCAATTTTCCAGTTCCTTCTGTTTTGAGCACTGGCCATCCATTTACTACTCAAAAACTCATGAATTTCATCTATCCATCTCCGCCTTTGTCTTCCAGGTTTTCTTCTAGCTCCTCTTGGGTACCATTCTGTTATTTTCTTAGTCCATCTGTCATCATGTCTTCGAGCTATGTGTCCTGCCCAAGACCATTTTAGTTCTTTAGTTTTGATAAGAATGTCCTTTTACTTGAGTTTGCTGCCTAATCCATGTGTTTCTCTTCTTATCTAACAGTCTGATTCCCAATATAATTCGTTCCATTCTTCGCTGTGTAGTTCTTAGCTTCTCTTCCATTCTTTTGGTGAGTGCCCAAGTTTCACTTCCATAAGTCATGGTGGGGAGTATACATTGATTCATTATTTTACGTTTCAGACAAACTGGGATATTGCTCTTCAGTATGTGACTATATTTCCTGAATGCTATCCATCCAAAATTTATTCTTCTCTTGACTTCCAGCCATTTATCATTATTACAGCTAATAACTTGTCCCAGATAAGTATATGACTCCACCTTTTCAATTACTGCTCCTTCAATCATTATTTCCCTTTCCGTGGCATACTTGTTCATCATTACTTTTGTTTTAGCCATATTCATCTTTAGTCCAAAATCCTTACTAACTGTGCATAACTGATTAAGATTTTCCTCTAATTCTTTGGGATCGTGGCTTATGACCACAATGTCATCTGCAAATCGTAAATGGTTTAGGTACTCTCCATTCACATTGACTCTTTTCTGCGACCAGTCTAATCTTCTGAAAGCTTCCTCAAGGGCAGCAGTAAACAGCTTCGGAGATATTGTGTCTCCTTGTCGAACTCCTTTCTCGATTTTAAATTTGCTACTGTCTTTGTCTAGTCTAATAAAGGATGTAGCACTCTCATATATTTTCTTCAAAATCATAATATATGGAGTATCTATGCCTTGTCTTTCCAGTGCCCGAAACATTGCTTTATGCTGTATGGAGTCAAATGCCTTTTCATAATCCACAAATGCCAGGCATAACGGTGTTTTATATTCATTTGCTTTCTCCATTAGCTGTGATATTACGTGAAGGTGATCCATAGTTGAGAATCCTGTCCTAAAGCCAGCTTGCTCTTTCGGTTGATTCTCATCAAGTATTCTTTCTAATCTGTTAGTAATGACCCTTGTGAACAACTTGTAGATATGGGATAACAAGCTAATTGGTCTGTAATTTCCAATTTCTGATTTATCTCCTTTCTTATGCAGCAAAACTATGATTGCATTATTCCACTGCTTAGGCATCACACCTTTTCTAATGCACTTTGTGAAGAGCCTTGCCATTTTTTGTGTTATGTCTCTTCCTCCCAATTTTAACAACTCTACAGTAACTTCATCTTCCCCCGGGGCTTTCCGATTCTTCATTTTCTTCAATGCATGTTCTACCTCATCAGGAAGAATATCGGGTATGTCGTATGTGTTGCTACTTTGCAATCCATCTTCCCCACTGCTGGTATCATTCCCTCGCTCCTTGTAGAATTCTCTATAGTAGTCTTCTGCTATTTGAATTATGCCTTCTCTGCTGTTTATAAGTACACCATCGCTATTCTTCAGTTTCAGTATCATTTGTCTTTCTGTATTACTGCTCATGGCTGCTGATTTAAATCCTTTGTTTTCCCTTAATGCTTGTTCTACTTTTCTTGTGTTAAATCTTCTTATGTCCTCTCTGAGTCTCTTTCTAATGGCTTTGCATAACTCAGTATACTCAATTTTCTCCCTGTCAGTGTTTTTCTTGCTCTTCATTTGTTGTCTTTGGTTCATCATGACAAGTGTTTCTTGACTAATTTTTTCTTCTTTGGATTTCTGTTTCCCTATAGGTTTCTTGGGCTTTATCACTTTCAGAAAGTTGTAATATTCCTCGTCGATATCTTGGTCCTGAGCAGTCTGCAGAAGCTCAAACTTGTTCTTAACTTCCAGTACATACTGCTTTTTCTCCTCCTCTGTTATTTCAAAGACCTTTGTATTATTTACTCGAGTCAGTTTTTTCCTTTCCTTTCCTACATCTATATCAAGTGTACATCTTACCATTCTGTGATCACTTCCAACATTTACCTTATTCAGGATGGTAACATCATTCACAATATATCTTCTGTTAGTGAGGATGAAGTCGATTTCATTAGTTGTTAATCCATTTGGACTCTTCCATGTCCACTTTCTGTTCACCCTTTTCTTGAAAAAAGTGTTCATTACTGACATTCCTTGAGATTCTGCAAATTCCACAAGTCTTTCACCTCTTTTATTTCTTTCACCAATTCCAAAATTTCCTATAGTTCCTCTTTCTGCGCTGTTTTGCCTTTTTCCAACCTTAGCATTGAAGTCCCCCATAATAATAGTGTAGTGGGTTTTCTGCTCATCTAGAAGACTCTCAATTCCAGTGTACATTTCTTCAACCTCTTCATCATCATGGCTCGATGTTGGTGCATAAATCATTATAATCTTTAGCTTGTACCTCTTAGAAATCTTGAGTATTAGTCTTGACACCCTTGGTGATGTACTTTTGAATTCCAAAATGTTGTTTTTAAAATCTTTATGGACCAGAAACCCAACTCCACCTTCACTCCTTTCACTGTTTCCATTGGTGTACAGCAGATTTCCACTTGATAAACTTATAAGTGATTAATTTCTTCTTCTTGTTTCAGCCAAACCGATGCTATTCCAATTCACATTTTCTAATTCCTTTTCCAGCTCTAATATCCTGTCTTCTGAAGGACACACAACATTATTTTGTTAAGAGAAAATCATGTTTAACTAACCTATTAGGATGCACAAAACATTATTTTGTTAAGGGAAAATCATGTTTAACTAACCTAGTAAGCTACTTTGTCACATTTACTCACGAGCCGGATGTACGGAATAATTTCGACATAGTTTATTTGGGTTTTAACAAAGAATTTGACTCAGTCCCTCATGAGAGAGTACTGTATAAACATGCTGGGATTACTGGAAATATTCTCAGATGAATTGCTGGGTGGCTGCAGGGTAGAGGGTTGTGATTAATTGATATGCTTCAGATTGCTTTAATGTCAGAAGTGGGGTCCACAAGGGATCGATTTTTAGACCACTGTTGTTTCTTATTTTCATAAACAACAACATTGATGAAAGGATAGAAGGCATGATGTAAAAATTTGCAGATGTAACAATTGGTAGAGTTGTTATTGATCAGTGCCAAGCAGCACTCCTTCAGGACGACTTGAACAGGATGCAAGAATAGTCAGAAAAGCTGGCAGCTAAGTTTTAATGCAGCAAAATGCAAGGTTATATGCTTGGGGAATAGCAATCCCAAAATAAATTATACACTTGGTGGGGTTGAATTAAAAGCAGTTGAGGAAGAAAGGAATCCGGTAGTTATGATATGGGCAGATGTGAAGTTTTCTGAGCAGTGTAACATATAGCCAGAAAAGCCCATGGTGTCTTATCAATTATTTATCAAACGTTATCCTGTAGAGATAGGGAGGTCATAATCCCACTGTATAAGGCAGTTGTAAGACTGCATTTGGAATACTGTGCCCAAGTATGGAGACCTCATCTCAAAAGAGACATTGAGCTTCTTTAAAGGGTCCAAGATGGGCAACTTGCATGGTGAGATCAGCAAAAGGACGACCATATGCGGAAAGACTCTGATGTGGGCTACAGAGCCTGACAACCATGCACCTCAGAGGGGACCTGATTGAGGTTTATAAGGCTCTGAGAGAGGCTAGTAAAATGAATGAAGGCAAACTTTTGATTGTTATAAAGAATTCCAGAACTAGGGGTCATAATTTCAAATCACGGGGGAATTGGTTTAGAATAGATTTTAGAAAGTTTTGCTTTAGCCAGTTAATTTTTGATTATTAGCACAAGTCGCTCCCACAGATTGTTGGAGGTTGACAGTTTTAAGAAATTCAAAGGTCAACTGGATAGTTAGCTTCATGAGGAGGGAATTGCATAATTTATCGTTTTTTATTATTTTTTATATTTTTGGCCAGTTCATCAAAAGCCTGTAGCTTCCTTGTACTGTTTGGCTAATTCTACTACTAATACTGTTGATAATTTTTTCAGTTGAGTACATTGTGCTGCTGTTCGATGTTCTCAAGCCTCCCACTGAACTTATTTTAGGGTCATTGTGTTTCCCCTTTCAAATCTGTAAACAAAATGGCTTTATCATAAAGATTACGGATAATAATGGTATCCCATTCTGTATTTCTGGGGACAGATTTTCACTAATACTAATAATTATATTACAAATTTAATTAATAATTAAACAAATGAAATTATTGTTGCATTATAATATTAATTATATTGAGTTAAAAGAGTTATGTTCTTTTCATATATATATATATTTTTTTTTTTGTTGAGTGTAATGAGCATAATTAATGCAATGAGCATAGTGTTGACAGCAGAATAAACTTTACCTTCACAATGAGTTATGGGTATTGCAGCACTTTCAAACATATGACATCATCAAAATATTAATATGCCAGTGGGTGGTTGATAGTTGGAACAAACTTCCATCTGTTGTAGTGGAGGTCAACAACTTAACTAAGTTCAAGGCAGAACTAGACAAACATTTGGAGTGAATGGATGGGTGAAATGGGAAGTTTTTTTTTTTTTTTTGGCTGATGCTATATAAGCTTACTTTCTTATATCATATGTCTCTACTAAAGCTAATGCTATGTGGCTAAGTAACAGGTTAACCTTTTGACAACTTAATTTCATTGCTAAAAAGTTCATCTACCAGTTTCATTACTGACTATTTCAAATACATGTATTTAGGCAATACCAGGACAAGAAAGGTGATGTAGCTGAGTGATCAGGAGTAAGAATGCAATAGCACATGCTCTTTGATTGGGCTGTGGTTCAAACTCATGACTGTTAAATACAATTAACGATTGTATTCATGATTTTTTGTAAGCTCTTCTGGCGTGATGGTTGTGCTGGAATATAAACAAAAACTCTGTGTGGAGCCACAGTTTGTTGTGCTGTTAGCATTAAAATCATTAAGTAAGTTTGTTATTTGGTTTTGGTTTTTATTAGGAGCATTAGCAACTAAGGCCATATTGCTCAAGGGATATGTGGTGGTCATTCTCTGACCTTTCCGCATCCTCCGTATTTGGTGGTCACGGGCTCGAACCCCGGTCTACATTAAGTAAGTAGTTTAAATTTTGCTGGTTATAAAAAAAACATTAGTCCCATTAATTCTTAGAATGGCTTGGCACAGGCATGGACATGTTAACTCAATTGCTTCCCACAGTTGTTGCAAATAGATTGTTTGCAGATCGCTACTGTGAAGAGTTTGTTTTCCCTCATCCATAGATGTCAACTGGATTTGAGATCTAGTGACTAAGAAGGCCACTGCAGTGTACTGAACTTACTCTCAAGTTTCTGCAACTAGTTCTGTATCATATCAAAAGGCACAGAATAATGTGCCTTTTGATATGGCACATTATTCTGCCAAAAGAACTAATTTGCAGATGGATGCACTGCAGCCATGAAGAGATGTGCTTAGTCAGAAACAATTTACAGTAACTAACCTATGGTATCTAAATGTTGATCCACTGGTATCAAGCGGTCCTCTGTATACCATTATACTTTCATTACCAGGCTACATTTTCTGCACTTGGCAGGGCGGGTTCATGAATGCATGCTATTTTTGCCATATTCTGTTCTTCCATTAGTCTGAAACAGTTGGAATCAAGATTCTTAAAATTATATGGCATTAGAACTAATCTGTCCATTTGAGATCTGTGGTTGACGTGGAACAAGCTTTTCAGAGTAAAGATCTGCAACCATCCAATTGCAGCAACTATAGGAAGCAATTGATTTAACATAGACCTGCACCTGTGTGACATGCTTTCAACACCTCATTGAGTCCATGCCATGCCAAGCCATTCTGAGGACTAATGGGGGGAGGATCTACTTGCTAATGTATCATTATAATAACTATAATAATAGCAGTAGTAGTTGTAGAGGCATGTGATGCAAGAAAGCAAGCTTATGTAGTATCAGCCAAAAAAAAAAAAAACCAAAAGAATTTCACACATCCACTCCCTCTAAAAGTTTGTCCAGTTCCTCCTTGAATTTATTTAAGCTATCAATTTCTACAGTGACAGATGGAAGTTTGTTCCAACAATCAACTATCTGCTGGCTAAAAATTTCCGCACATCTATTCTACAACCATCTTTCCTCAATTTGAATTTATACCCACTCAGGTTTGTAATCGGAGCAAGCAGAAGAATCCCATCAGAATTGAGCCTGCTCAACCTATTCAAGACCTTATACATTTCAATGAGATCACCTTGCAGGTGCCTAGTCTCCAGATGTTGCAATTTCCAGAACTTAGACTTTCTTGGTAAGAGGACTCCTTCGTTTCCCTCACCAGTCTTGTTGCCCTTCTCTGTACTCGCTCAAGCAACTCTACATTCTTCCTAAATTGTGGCCTCCAGACCTGTACACAGTACCCAAGATGTGGCCTGACCATTGCCTTATACAAAGGGATATATATATTCCTCACCTCCTTTTCCCTACTAGCAAAATTACTGTGTATCATTGACAATACCCCATGACCTGTTCTCGCAGACTATCTAACTGCACAATTACTCCCAGGTCTTTTTCATTTTCTACCATCCTAAGTGTAGTACCACACAGTTGGTATGTTTCTCTTTGGTTACTTCTACCCATATGCAGTAATTTTGCATTTGTCAATGTTAAACTTCAGTTGCCACTTCTCAGCCCATCTGTCCAATTTTTCTAGATCCTGTTGCAGTAGCACACTGCCATTAACAACCTCTTTTAATCAGTTAAGCCTGATATACCTGCATCAATATCATTGATAAATATACAAAACAACAGTGGGCCCAACAACGAACCCTGAGGGACTCCACTAATAACATTAGCCCACGAAGAGCAGCATCCATTGATTACCACTGTCTTCTTCCACTCAACCACCCTTTTATCCATTGTAGCAACTTGCCCTTAATACCATACTGCTCCAATTTGTATAGTAGTCTTCCATGTGCAACGGTATTATTATTATTAGCCATGTGGTGCAAGGAAGCATGAGGTTTATGCTGCACCAGCCAAAAAATTTTTCTGAATTACCCCGAGAGAGAGAGAGAGGTAGAAGGGAAGAATGATCATATCCAGCTCAGGACCCTGGGTGTGCCAAGTCTATACTCACCAGATGTGAGCCCCTGGGGTTAAATATATATCAAAAGCTTTACTGAAATCAAAGTATATGATATTAAAATTATATTTTGCATCCAGTTCCTTTGTAACCACATCATAGTATCCAATCAGATTTGCCAGACAAGACTTTCCCTTAACAAGCCCATGCTGTGTCTGAATTATTACTGCAGTCTTGTCTAGATGATCCTGTATTTCTTCTTAATGATAATAAATTATTATAAATATGTATTAAAAAACTATAATCAATCAGTTCATTTCATCATATTTGGTGGCACCTCTTGCAGTTTTTAATGTCTGTGTTTTCACAATTTCACTCTCAATATTGGCTTTCAGTGCCTCTAATGTGTGGGGATTATTTTTATACACACTGCCTTTCAACAGCTTGACAAATAATCTAGTAACGTGAAATCGTTTGTGCCACAGATTTTTAGATCCTTTTTAGATTTTTTGGTAATCAACTTCAGTTTATTTACTGAAGTTGATTACCAAAAAATCTCTCGGTTGCTACTGTTTTTCATTGGAAGTGTGAAAAATTGTCCTGTCTTGCTGAACCTAAAAATAGCATTTGTTATTGTCAAGTAAATCAATAAATGGGTATATTAAATCTTAGTATAGGCTTCTATCAACTATGTTCTTGAAGAAGAGAGGTCCAATCACTGGGAAATATGAAATAGTACACCAAACCTCATTTCTCCATATCCTGTTTTGACTGTTGATGTAACCATTCAAGTTTATTTACTGAAGAAAAAAAAAATGCCAGTTCTATCAAATCAATGAAAGCACACAAAAAAAAAAAAATCAACAATAATTCAAATCTTTTTTCTCTATCAAGTTCTTTACATTCGTGTATTATATGAATACAGTAGTGATGGATGCCTAACTTTTTAAAAGCTGTCTACTTGAATAAGATATACCTGTTTGTGTTGCAAGACTCTTCTCAGTGACCTTTTTGGAACAACAATAATTGTTGAGTAGCATTTTCAAGTTTTTCTTTGCATAGCAACGAAGGGCATGCATTTTTTTTATTTTTTTTTTTTAATCACAAATGCCATCTGCTTCACAGAAATGAGTTACTGATCGTGAAACTGATTTATTCATTACTGTGGAATCAAAATATTTTTCTTGAAATTCAGTTTTGCTATTTATGTATGAGTTTAAACAAAAGTATTATTTGACTGTAAACACATGTTCAGACAGAGAATATCTTGTGATATAGACAGGTTTGTTAAGTGTCTCCTAACAAGCACAATTTTGTACAGTGTTGCCACCAATTTGGTTTTGTAAGAATTGAATGTGGTTACTAAGTGATAGAAATTAGCTCTTTCGTTTTGAGTTGCACAACTTTAGAATCACCCTGTAGATAGTAATGACATGTGTATAATTTAAATATATAGCATTACTAGTGAGAGTTGTAGCTGTTAAGAATTTTTATGTTTATTCATGCTGTTTGGAATAAAAGTTATGCCGTACTTTAAATGGAAGTTATATTTTTTAGGTACCTTTTGGAGAAGTTAATTATGTTAAAAACTGGTTAGGAATAGAAGGATTTGTAGGAAAACCTCTAAAAGAACATCCGCAAAGGCAGATTCAAGGGCTCAAATGTAAAAGGAGTGAGGTATGTAAAATTAAAAAAAATATAACATATTCAGAGAGAGAGTGAGATGGGTGAGTAAGCCTACACCATATTAAAATATATAGTCACATATATGAATGCATCAATACTTTTGATAACATAATGTATGTTCTATCACTGGGTCAGTTTATAGGAGTACATATGTCTATTAATACATGTAATCCACATATTATTATATCAATATATGTATTTATGCACACTCAGTGATCACTGAATTGTGATCATCCCATCTGTAATGGACTATGCCACATAGCATGCATTATAGAAAGCTGAGCAGCTTTGTATGCTGGAACAGTGGTAATTTGCATCTGCTTGTGCAAGTCAAAGTGATAAAGTAGCAGTTATGGGACATAGTAAAGCTATCATGGAGTTTCAAAAGGAATAATTGCGGGAGCTTGTGTGTTGGGTGCTTCCATATCGGAAATGGCAGGTATCGTCAATTGCTTACAGCCCACTGTGGTTAAGGTGTATAAAGAATGGTGTTTGAACAGTTAAAACCACCTGCCAACAGAACTGTAAAGGATTATGCAAGGTGGATGTTCATTGTGAGTGAAGGGTGCAGCATGTTGTACAGGCTCAATGGCAGGTCACTGTGCGACAGTTAACATGGGAATGCAAGAACAATATCCCAAATAATGATGCACCACACACTCAGACATATGGGGTTCCACAGCAGACAACCCAAGAGACACCCTCTCCTCTCCACTGATCATCATTAGTGGTGAATGCTGTGGTGTAAATAACATGCTGATTGGACACTGGAGAACTGGAAATGAGTGTGCTAGTCGGATGAATCAAATATCTGGTGGAACGTTCTGTTGGATGCTTCATGTGTGGCACAAGCAGTGGTATGCTGGAGCCGGCTGTTAAATTTTCAAGAATTTTGCGAGTTGATTGTTAAAACGACAATGGCCATAAACTGTAGAGAGTGGCATGCAATTCAATCCACAATGGCTAGCAGCATTTGGGTGATAAGCTTGTATATGGTGACATGGAAAATCCAGCCAGGGTCCGCTTATTTCGGCACCCTTTGTGCTTCCTTTCTTCCGACCCCTTCCCTACGTGGCAGCTTGTGTAGGAATTACCTCTACTAACAATTTTTCAGGAATATTATTTCCAGCAAACATCCTCTTAGTTTTGCCTGGGCCGTGTCTTCTTAAGCTAATGACATTCCCATGCTCGACGTCTGTCAAAGATTTTGTGTTTCTAGAATTGTCGTGAACCTGATAAGGACATTACCCTAAGTCAAAGTGGCCCGGGAAAAATTATGTGGATTGGGATGCAACTCCATTTGTTAAATCGTGGTTGAATTGCAACATAAATTGGCTTTGGATGCAAGAGCTTGGCAAAAGTCAGTGAAAACATTTTGTGAGAATTAATTGGCTATATGGAAATTACAATAAAAAAAATATTTATGGTTTGAAACTTTTATGTTCCAAACTGTTGTAAATCAGTGAAACTTACAATAAATATATACACATATTGTTGGTCTTGTTTTTTTTTTAGCCGGTTGTTAAAAATTTGGAGCACACCACTGGGGGGCACATGCAACATGAGTCCATGGACCTATTGTGCATGGTGCCCATTATCCAGACAGGTGGTGGCAGCTGCTGAATATGGGGCATGTTTTGCTGGCAGGAACCAGGATCCCTGGTGCATATGGACTGTTTCACTAGTGAGATCTACTGGCAGCTCTTAGGAGACCATGTGCATCCTGTCATGTTTCATTTTTTCCCGGAGAGAAACAGGATCTTCCAAGATGATAATGCGCCGTGTCATTGGGCCTGCATTGTGCATGAGTGGTTTGATTAACATAACGAAGATATCATCCATCTTGATTGGCCTCCAAATTCACCAGACCTCAATCCAATTGAACACCTGTGGGATGTTTTGGAACAGGAAGTGAGGTGTATGGGGACACAACCATCGTCTATTCCAGCGTTTCCCAAACTTTTTTAGTCGTGGAACACTTTTCATCTCGCAACATATTCACGGAACACTTTTCATCTTGCAACATATTTACGGGACATTGAAAGTACTTTGTTTCTCATTTTAAAGTTCCATTTTTCAAACACAAATCCATGGTCACATATTTTAATAATAATGTTTTGAAATACTAATAATTATCAAAAAAAAAACTTATACAAGGAAGTCAGTTTAGTTATGATATCGGTTCGTTTCCTCCTCTCCTTCAACCCGTGTACTCCAGGCTAAATCACATATGAATGGCATACTAGATCACCACATTGCTACTTTTTCGTAGGTGTCATTACCTCTATGCAAAGCCCGCCAAAATAAAGTGTTCAGCAGTCTATTTGATTATTAGTCTCTGCCAGTATATTAATAACTGAAAAAAAATTATGCTAAATATTATAATGATACAAAAGTGGTGTACACTACAAATATGCAAAATTTATTTATTTTATTTTTTTAATTATTAATTGCGATTTTTTGCGGAACACTTGTTCACATCTCACCAGCATTTCTCAAACTGTGTTCCACGGAACACAGTTTGAGAAATGCTGGTCTATTCTAACACTGGAAAACCTTGCAGGCACCATGGCTGCAGATCCCAGTTTTTTTTTTTTTTTTTGGTAGTTGTTGGCACATCGGCTTCTGTGGCCATAATGCACCTCCCAAGGTTTTTGCAGTACTTTGATCGAAGACCGAGGCAGGATTCGAACCCGCGACCTTTGGGTTGCCAGGCAGGCACTTTACTCACCCAGCTAGCCCAGTCGGCACAGATCCCAGTGGATGCCTTCAGTCATCTAGTGGAGTCAATGCCTAGGCGAATAGCAGCTGTTATCCATGCGAATGATGCCTCAACGTGGTATTAGGTAGGTGGTCATAATTCAGTGATCACTGAGTGTGTATATAATCTAATGTATGTATGCAAGTGACATATCTTGCTTGTTCTGCAAGATATGTTGCTCATATCTTGAGGAACAGGGTATTAAAGGGTTTGAGGCTATCTAAACAGGAGGAGACCTCCATAACTCTCAAACTAAGTTGCTGGGGATCAGCTGGGGTCCTGAACCATTTCGCACTTTTCACTATTGTGTAACCATTTAGTGTAATGATGCTTTTTTATTATAAGTTAACAATTTCAGAAAAACCATTTGGCATGGTGTGAATATCTCAGAAACTAAAGATTCTTGACGTTGAATATTGCTACATGAACTGTTGAACATCATTTACCCATAATTTGAGTTACTACTCTGCTCAAGTACCCTATTGGTCAGCATATAAGTCAAGACTTGAAGTTTGAAATATAACCAAAAATCTATAGCAAATGGAGAGATACTACACATTTAAAATATTGTTTGACAATTAAAAAAACACATGTATAAAATTTTATAAATAGATTAAACAATAAAATTCAATATACAATACATTTACACTAATACAGTCTACCAAAAACATGGTTACATATCCAAATCTTCATTATTAGATAACATAATGTCTCTTGTAATGTCCCATTCAATTTCAATAAAATTTTACATACAGATCCCACCCATATCCGATACATCATCATTCTGCCACAAAAAATCACCTTCTGTGCTGTCTATGAAATTTGATATACAGTCAGTCCTCGTATAACACATGTTTACACTACACGAATTTGATCATACACGATTTATAAATAGGGGAACGATATCTTATATAACACGAACCGAATTCGCTTATGCACGATTCTCCTTTGTGTTTAGCATTAGCATTAGTAGAGGCATTTGATGCAAGAAAGCAAGCTTATGCAGCATCAGCCAAAAAAAAAAAAAAAACCCACCTCCACTTCACCCCTCTGTTTGTTCAAAATACCTGTCCAGCTGAGCCTTAAACTTATTTAGGCTATCAACCTCCACCACAAGGGATGGAAGTCTGTTCCACCAACCAACCACCCGCTGGCTAAAGGCAAATTTCCGCACGTCTATCCTACATCTGTCTTTCCTCAATTTGAATTTATGCCCTCTCAGGTGATTTTTCTGAGCTAGAGGAAGAATCCCATCAGCATTGAGCATGCTTAAACCATTCAAGGCTTTATACACCTCTATCAGATCACCTCGCTGGTGCCTAGTCTCCAGACACTGTAATTTGCAAAACTTAAGCCTTTCTTCATAAGAGCACCCCTTTGTTCCATTCACTAATCTTGTTGCCCTTCTCTGTACTCGTTCCAGCAGCTCTACATCCTTCTTGAAATGAGGCCTCCAGACCTGTATACAGTACTCTAGGTGTGGCCTGACCATTGCCTTATACAATGGAATAATCACCTCCTTATCCCTGCTGGAAAAATTCCTGTATATCATTGACAATACTCCATGAGCTACTCTTGCAGCCCGTCTGCACTGCTCAGAGAACTTCATATCTGCCTGCACAACCACCCCCAAGTCCCTTTCATTCTCTACCACTGTCAGTGTAGTACCACAGAGTTGATACGTTGCTCTGGGGTTGCTGTTTCCCATGTGTAGTACTTTACATTTGTCAATGTTAAACTTCATTTGCCACCTCTCAGCCCATCTGCTCAACCTTTCCAGATCCTGTTGCAGCAGCATAGTGTCAGTAGTGTCCTTGACAACCCTGCCAACCTTTGTATCATCTGCAAACTTGGACATTAAGCTTGATATACCATCATCAATATCATTTATAAATACAGAAAACAATAATGGACCCAACACTGTTGGGTCCATTATTGTTTACAAGAAATGGCAGTCGAACACAGAATCACCCCAACCGAACGCAACACGATAGGAATGAAGAGAAGAATCTGAAAATATATTTATGTTTTTTATATCAGTGAAGGGGAAACACATTTCACCATAATAACGTAAAACGCAACACAATTCCAGTTATTGGTATAATCGCAAATGCCATTAGATCAACTTTACTTCCAGTTTATAACAGATTCCACTAGCAGAAACGCAACTGGAAATTGTTTTTATTGTTTTATGGTAGTAACCCCCAGAAATGTGCTTTAGTAAAATGTGAGGTGTTAATAGTGTATCTCTGCCTTTACGGTGTTGTTTATTCAGTTGCTACACACAGGCAGCTTTGTTTATGTGTATCAAGCATGCCTCCTCGTTTTGTAATTGTGCTTTATTCCCTAAAAATGAGTAAAGTACTTAAAAGGTGTGAAAAGGAAGCGTCCTGGGACATTACAGATTCACAGAGAAAAACAAAAGCAATATCGATAAACAGAGGCGGACTGGGTCAAAAATTCTTACCCGGGAAAATTTATAGTGGCCTCATACTATGGTTTATGGCCAAAATCACACTGGCCTCCGGCCCACCGGGGTTTCCCCGGTAAGGCTTATGGCCAGTCTGCCTCTGTCGATAGAGAAAAAATATGAAATTGTGAAACGCTTTGAGCGAAATGAAAGACCATGTGATATTGCACGTGCTACAGACCTAAATGAGGCAACGCCGAGAATTACAAAGAATGCAGAAGAAAATAAAAACAACTTTCATAGCAGGAACAACTCAAAGTGTAATTAAAATCCATTAGATTAAGACACAAAGAATTGGAAGAGATGGAATGGTTGTCATCTGTTTGGATAGAAAATCAAGCAAAAAAGTTTGCTTACAATAGAAGCAAAAGCATTAGCAATATTTTATTACGTAATAGTCGTAATAAAATACTTAAGTAATTAAAATGTTTACGTATTACGTATTTTATTACGTATAATAATAAATAATCGTAATAAAATATGTAAGTATTTTATTACGATTATTTATTGTGTTTGGTAATGTTTTGGTTACAAATGTGTGTTCAATCTTGGGTGGTCGGCACCTAACCCTGTTTTTCCCATAGGGCCTGTTGTTTATATTGCACGATTTTGCATTGCACGAGGGTTTCTAGGAACACAACTATCGTGCTATACGAGGACTGACTGTACCACATTTTTTTAAATGCATTTATGACAGTTTTAATATCAGTTTTGTTCAATGCATTTATCACAAACTCACACAATATCCAGTGGAGCTGGATATTGTGTGAGTTTGTGCCCAACTGATGTTAATACACCTGGTATAACAGCAATCTTTGTATTAATGTTGGATTATATTTTCTTTGTTTTTCCTGTCATATGTGGTTTAAACATATCCCAAACCAATAAACTAGATTCCTTTTGTAAAGAACCAGCCCACCTATTCCAAACATTTTCAGTCCAAAGTTTTACTTCACCTTCATTCATCCAACCATTTTTGTGTACATGAAATATTCCAGGGGGAAATGTAATCTTTGGGATTGTTTTTCTTTTGAACATTACCACTGGTTTTAACTTTGTTCACTAAAACTATTTTGTCTCCTCTTGAATTCACAGTTTGGTTCCTTATCATGTCAAATTTCATGGGAGTTTCATCCATATTTCCAGTGTGTTACAATGGAAAATTGTGTTCCTTGCACATTTTTATTATATATTGTTGAAAATCAATAATTTTCTTTTCCAAACCGTCTGGTAGTTTCTGAGCTATTTTTATCTTTTGGCATTAATACCAATCCTTTTCTTTCCATGAAGTGTCTGCACCAACTTAAACCTCCGTTGAATTTTTGACTTACTTGTGGGTTAGATTTTGCTCATTGAAGTGCTTCAACATCAATGGCATTTCTTTTCACAATATATTTACTTTGGTGTTTTGCCGATATCTATTCAAAAAGATTGTCTTCAAGCCCAGGCCAATGACTTTTTCTTCCTCTCATAGCACATTTCATCTTAGGTATGTTATTTAACAAATCTTCATTCTTTTTTGCAGTCGTGCACTAACTTTTCACTTAAGTCAAATTTTCTGGCTGCTGCACAGTTTGTCATGGTTTAATGCTACAACTTTCAGCTTGAATCTGCTGTCATACTTCATTCTTTTTGAAGGTTTATTCATTTTAAAGAAGCACACACAACTAATACAAGTAACAAATAAGACAAGATGATGCTGTTGCAGAATAAAACTTTGAATGAATAGAAAACTGCAAATCGCCTTCCTTTCATACATTCACTGCTGCCTGGCTCAGGCCTTGAGTCATGTGGCACTATCTACAGGTTCCAGTGATTCAAGCTTCTAAACAATACTGCAGTATTTACCTGGTTCCTGGGGATAGTTTCCAGACGTAGACTAGCAGTGAATAACTTTGGTACGTGTGCTTCATAAAAGGGTTTCAGAATTATAATCTGATTTGTACAACGGATATGACTCTAAAATACGTATTTTTCTGTCTTAAAATATAAAGTTGACCTGTACACTGACCACTATGGTATGAGCTTATGCACAGGTAGTGGCATCAAAAAGTGCCTGAATATTGCATAGTATTGCAGACAGGCTTTATTTTATTCCTTAACTACCCTTTAAATTATTAATATTAAGTGTCAGTGGACTTAGTATTTCGTAAGCTTCTGGAAGAGATGTAATACCTGCCTTGGTCTTTGTTGTTCAAGAGTCAGGTGGCAAATGTAAAATGATAATTGACATTTCAGAAATACAACCATTTGATTATCAGGCAATTTGGGTAATAATACCATTTTTTTTTTTTTTTTTTTTTTTTTCCAACTCCAGAGGAAAAAACAGGTGAAATAGAAAGTAGAACTGGAGAAGCTCGTGATGGAGAAATTAAGGATTATCAGTGGCTGCTGCTACTAGACAATTCTAGACTAAACATGCTACTAGACTAAACATTTCTAGAACATAGAAAGATCAAATGTGAAAAGAGGTGACGTAACTAAGAATGGAAGCTTTGCTAGAATTCTCCCCACTCCCTTAGAAAGGGATTTGAAGGGAAGAATAAGTCATTTTCAACAAATAGGATTCTGACTGATGAGAAGCAAGTTCATTTTTATTCCTTGGAACAAGGAATATGTCACTAATATAACAAAGCTGTTAAAAGTGTTTTATATCACTATATGAAAAGAAGAAAATTTGACTTTTGGGATTTAATGAAGAAATATTCAATGACTTCTTCAGACGGGAAAATAAAATTCTTGACTATACGAATATTTCTATCCAGTCCCTTTACCATAAAATAATGATTAAATTGGATTTTAGTTAACCCACAGTTTTTTTTTTTTTTTTTTTTTATGAAAATCCCAAACATGAAAGGTATTAGAACCTTTTGTACTTAGTACCGTGCTTGGGTTGGAGGTTCAGAAGATGAAATAAGATATTTGTTGACATTAGACTTGAACTTCTGTAGACTGTAATTTTCAGGAAATGCGTATGAAGGAAGGTTCTTCCAGAAAATGGCAGTTGAATGAATAAACGAGGAAGATGAAAAGTTGGTTCTGTGATTTTGAAGTTGGACAGTAAATGGATGTTGGCTGGTGGCGGCACATGTTCAGACTGTTTCGAAAGAGAGAGCAGGAATTATAGAAGCCAATTCAGAAGAACAGTGCCCATGGAAGTATCTGTAGAAAAGGTAGCAGAAACAGTACGTCTATGAGACAGAGTGGAGAGACTCTGTGAGAGAGGAGTCATTAATTAACCTAACTGCCCTCTTCTGAATTGAATATAGAAGCCTGAGAGGGGTTTTGTGGGCACCGCCCCAGATGTGGGAACAATATTCCATAGTAGGGTGGATTTGCGATTTGTACAGAGTGCACAGCTGTTTGGAAAAAAAGTGACGCCAAGAGCGAAAGAGAAAACCAAGTTTTGTACATACAGAGGAAGCAATATTTGTAATGTGCTTGTGCCAAGACAGATTAGAAGTCAGGGTAATCCCCAAAAGAGATATATCATTTTGCCTAGAAATCGGAGTGTCACCAAAGAAGAGCATAAGAGCAGAAGAATCCTTTTTGCGAGATATAAGACAAGACTGAGTTTTAGAAGGATTGAAATCAACTAAGTTCTCTTTGTCCCACTGGAGAATTACCTGGAGATCGGCATTTAAGGAATTGTAAGCAGATTTTCGAGAAGTTGAAGCTGATTGAGCAGGGCAAGGTTTCTCAAAATGGAAAGTGGACTGCAATGTGCTATTATCAGCAAAACTATGGATAGAATTTCCAGTCAATGGAAGAAGGTCATTAATATACAAGAGGAAAAGAGTTGGGGAAAGAACTGAACCTTGGGGGACACTGGCATTAGTGGAAAAGTTAGAAGACAGAGAGCCATCTACATCACCCTCGGTGAGTGATCAGAGAGAAAATTGAATAACCAATTACAAAAAACAGTTGACAAACCACAAGATGGAAGCTTGTTTAGAAGACCTTTATGCCAAACACGATCAAAAGCCTTTGAGATGTCAAGAGCAACTACTTGTGTTTCACCGAACTTTTCCATTGAATTTGTCCATAAATGGGTAACGTAAGCCAGAATATCACCAGTGGATTGGCATTGATGGAATCTATACTGGCGATCGTTGATCAGACGGAAGGTTTCTAGGTAGTTTAATAAAAAAGTAAAGTGCAGCCATTATCAACCCACTGCAGGATGGAAGCCTCCTCAATGTTGAGGGAAAGTTTAATAGTTAGTGGTTAATTGATTTCTCCATTACTTTAGAAAGAGTAGAAGTAATTGCAATGGGACGATAATTGGATGGGAGGGACTTGTCACCCTTTTTAGGAACTGGCTGGATATGAGCAAATTTCCAAGCAGAAGCAAAAACACCTTTGGAATAAGAAAGTGAAAAAAGGTGGCAAAGAACAGGAGTATGTTCAGAAACACAAGTTTTGAGACCAAGTGGAGAAATACCATCAGGACCTGGAGCTTTCTTACCATCAAGATTCGTCAAAATCCTTCTGACATCCTTTTGAAGAAGACCACAGAAGGCATTGAATGGAGCGTGTTGGGAATGGTGGGAGGTGTTTTACCAAGATCATTAATACATGAGTTGGAAGAGAAATGGGATGCTAGCAGGTCAGCTTTATCCTTGGCTGAAGTGACAGTATAATCATCTGGTTCTGACAGAGGTGGGAGCAGAGATGGGCAAAAGTTGTGGCCAATAGCTTTGGCAAGAGACCAGAATGCTCGGTTACCATTAGGGCAAGAAGCAAGTTTTATACTCTTAGCCTGTTCAAAATCTAGTTTGGACTGATTATTGACTGCTTTACAATTGTTGCGAGCTTTGTTGTAGGCAGAAAATGAAACTGACGGATTGGAAACAAGCCAATTACGATATGCAATATTCTTCTCTTGAACAGCCTTAGCACATTTATTGGAAAACCAAGGTTTAGGTAAAGGACAAGATTTTAGAGTGGAGTGTGGAATAAAGTATTCCATTCCTACAAGAATAATTTCACTAACACTATCTGAGCAAATGTTGATATCAGAAGTTTTGAAACAGTAGTCTGACTAAGGAAAAGACTTGCAGGTTATCCCATTTTGCATTCTTGTAATGCCAAACAATACGAGGTTGGGAATAGCCATGAGATGCTCCATTGGAGAAGAGACAATCACCAAGTTGTGATCTGAGGTGCCTAAAGGAACTCTCACTTCGACTGTGTACTTAGAAGGATTGTTTGCGAGAAAAAGATCAAGCGTGTTGGCTGTATGGTTAGGATTGTCCGGTATTCTTGTAGGTAAATGAACAATCTGTGCAAGGTCATTAGAAATTTCAAAAGTCTCAGCATCTCGACCAGCTGGATCAGTGCAACTAGAAAATGGAAGCCAGCTGGAGTTGTGAACATTAAAATCACCAAGGAAAATTACCTCACTGTTAGGAAAGTTGGATTGGAGAAAGTCAAGTTGCAAAGAGAGGAAGTCAAAGAGCTCCAAATGATTAGTGGAGCTGGGAGAATGGTAGAGACAACAGATGAATTTGACACAGTAAGGTAGAGAGATTTCAAGCCAGAGAAGATCGAAGAGAGGAGATTCCAAATTATCAATTCTCTGACAGGGAATATCGGAACGGACATATGCACAAGTACACCTTTGAGGGGAAGGAATCATACAGTTAATAATTTGGGCAACTGAGACGAGCAGTAGTTGAATTAACTGATAACTGAGATTCTGTCAGAAAAGATACATGGGGTTTGGTAGACTGCAAGTGGAAATGGACATCGTTGAGATTAGAATTGAGACCACGTATATTTGTGAAATGAACTAGGAAGTGTTTGGGAGGTTTAGATCTTTTTGCAGATAAGCTTATTCTATTAGTTTAACAATTTATGGTGTATTCAATAGTAAGAAAAAGTGGTGCTATATGAAGTAATGAAATTTTTGGTATGGCATACACATGGTAAGAATATACCCAGATCCTTGACATAACGTGGCCTCGTCAATGCCTTCTGCATACACACTACTCAGACTCTCTCCAGTCACTATCTGGCAGAGTAGAGGTAGCAAGATTATACACTAGCTGATCCGGAAGCCTCCTAAAGAGTTACCAATAGGTTCAGTCCGGTGTACTAACTAGTGGCCGGCCTGCAAACACTGTTTTAGAGCTGTACCCTCAAAATGTAAGGAAGATTGGACCTCGCCATGATGTTCATCATAACCTCAAAAGTCATCAGTCATACTGCATGTTGGAAGAGATGAGGAATGGTTGATCGGAACCATTCACCATCCAATACAGTTGCTCTGTATTGGTTGTTTCAGTTTTTTAGAATAGACACCGAGGTATTTAAAGAGAAAGTGGTAATAGTATATCATGTTATAAATTTGTGCATATCCTGTGGTTGCCTTGACTGTTTTGTGGAATAAAAAAAAAAATTGAGGTTCCGGAGTGACACTGTAAAGTAACAACATCATTTGCAGACATCATGAAAAAAATCACTAACATAAATTGATTTTGGGAAAAAATATTATTGGTATTCTGTGAATGGTGTCACTATCTTAAGCAGTGTTTCCCAAACTTTTTTAGTCACGGAACACTTTACATCTCACAATATGTTTACGGAACACTTGTGTATTTAAGGAACACTTAAACACCAGTCTAGCAGTAGCCAAAGAACTGCTTTGCTAATAATTTATTATATGCGATGCACTGTGCATCAGGAGCATCTTCTTTTCCGACACACGTAAAGCCGAAATTCAAATAACTGTCATCATACTTTCATTTTGGTCTTTTATTATGTGGTTCCTGTTTTTTCACTTCTGATTTTTGGATAACAAAAGGTTGTGATGTTCATCCTCACTTTGAAGTGTGACAATATTGTGTTTGTTTTCATTGACCACAGCTGCAGTACTAGAAGTACTTTCTACTCCTTTTAAAGTTCCTTTTTTCAACCACAAACTTCTCTATGCAAAAGCCTGCCAAAATAAAGTGTTCCGTGGACTATTTGATTATTAGTCTATGCTAGTATATTAATAACCGAAAAAAAAAAAAAATGTTAAAAATTATAATGATACAAAAGTGGTGTACGCTACAGATATGCAAAATTTATTTATTTAATTAATTTTTTTTAATTACGATTTTTCACGGAACACTAGTGTTCCGCAGACCACAGTTTGGGAAATGCTGATCTAAAGAGTCAACATCTAGTCTTGGTGTATAATAACCCTTGCTGCTAATGCATCAATAAAATCGTACACCATAACATGCCATAAATAGTCCAGATTGAGTAGTACTCAGATGTTAAAATTGTCAAAATTATATTTTAAAAAATGTGAATTGGTGGCATTATTATTACCTGAAGGTAGCATACAGTACAAATCAGCACAATTGTGAGTTTACAGTAATCGTGTTAAGTTATTATAGATTCATCAAATAGTTTTTCTGGGAACTACCAACTTGTATTCAAATTGTGCTTTACCAACTTTTTTCTTAAAAATTTAAATTCTTAAAGTTGCCTTTAATTTATATATAACTCTGCATGTATAACCTATAATGTTTCTTCTAAATGAAATAAAATGCACGATTTCTCATGTTTGTTTTCTAATTCCGTTGAACTTTTGTTGTAAATATTATTTTTTTTCTCAAACTTACATACCCAATCTTTTTTTGTTGTGACATTCTCTGCAGAGTAGTGTATTAACCATCAGTATTTTTTCCATGATGTTTTGGCTTGTGGTATTTTGGCCTGCAGAATTTTAGTCCAGCAGTGTTTTGGCTGCAGCATTTTGATTACAGTATTTTTGACATGGAACCAGAAAAGGCTATAGCAAATTTAGATATTGCTTGTACAACCCATTGTGAACAACATTTATCTTGAATAAGAAATAGAGTTTGACCTATGTCATTTACAGTGGTGATAATCTCTAATGTTATGTTTCTTTCCAGTGTAATTTCAGTATATTATATGAACACTCTGCAGCACGTGACTGGATACAAGTAAACAATGCAGCATCAAATACTTTCATTTCACAGTATTATTAATGCAATCAAATTAAAGGTCTTAAAGGAATATCTCTTTATACATCTTAGTCAGTTCATAAAACTAACAAATTGACATCCTACAGCTTTTAACCTGTTGCTTTTTCGTTACTATACCACTTTTCAGTTACATAACTGGAATTTTAATTCCATCTCTACTAAAGCCAGATGCAACATGATGTACTCTATTTCATGATCACCAAACAACTGAAGGCTTTTTGATGATAATTCCCACCAGTTGTTACTATTATTATCTCTTTCTTGTCCTTATGGTTTTTTATTTTTTTTCTATCCCATGCCAGATACTGGTACCAGGTGTGTAGGGTGGTTGTTATATCCAGTTAATAATAATAATAATATTATTATTATTTTTATGGTACTGCAGCTTTTTGCTCATGTCTGTATAATCTGTTAATTATTTATTATATATATAATAGTGTATATTTAATAATATGTGTGTATATAAACTCAGTGATCACTGAATTGTGACCAACCCATCTGTAATGGACTATGCTGCATAGCTTGCAGTGTAAAAAAACCGATCAGCTTGGTACACTAGAGCAGTGGTAATTTGCATATGGTTGTGCAAGTCAAAGTGCTAAAGTAGCAGTTATGGGATGTAGTAAAGATATCATGGAGTTTCAAAAGGGCATGATTGTGGGAGCTCGTATGTTGGGTGCTTCCATATCGGAAATGGCATGTCTTACTGGTTGCTCATGGCCCATTCTGGTTAAGGTGTACAATTAATGGTTTTGAACAGGTCAAACCATCTCCTGCAGACAGAACCATACAGGTTACACAAGGTGGATGTTTGGGGTAAGTGAAGGGTGTGGTGCATTGTATGGGCTTAATGGAAGGTCACTGTGTGACATTTCAATACAATATGAAGAATGCAAGAAAAATATCCCAAATGATGATGTGCTGCACACTCAGACATAAGGGACTCCACAGCAGGATCCAAGAAACACCCTCTTCTTACTTCTGATCATCATTGATGGTGAATGCTGTGGTGACAACAGCATGCTGGTTGGACACTGGAGGACTGGAAACAAGTGTGCTGGTCAGATGAATCCAAATACCTGCTACAACACGATGATGGATGCCTTCGTGTGTGGTTACAAGCAACATGCATCCATAGACCTGTTGTGCATAGTGTCTACTATCCAGGGTAGTGGCAGTAGTTGCTTAACTTAGGACATGTTTTGCTGGCAAGAACTAGGACCTCTGGTGCATATGGACCAACGTTTCATTGGTGAGGTCTACCAGCAGCCCTTAGGAGACAATGTGCACCCTACCATGTTGCATTTTTTCCTGGACAGAAATGGGATCTTCCAAAATGATAATGCATGGTGTCATTGGGCTTGCACTGTACACAAGAGGTTTAAGGAACACAGTTAAGATATCGCCCATTTTGATTGTCTTCCAAATTTGCTTGACCTCAATCCAGTTGAACACCTGTGGGATGTTTTGAAATAGGAAAGTGAGGTGTATGGGCATGCAACTGTCATCTCTTCCAGAACTGTGGAAAGCCTCGCAGGTAGCAATGGCTGCAGATCTCTACAGATATCTTCAGACATCTAGGAGTCAATGGTTAGGCAAATAGCTGCTGTTATCCTTGCAAACAATAACCCAACACAGTATTAGGTAGATAATTCAGTGATCACCGAGTGTATGTGTATATACACTGTGTGTGTGTGTGTGTGTGTGTGTGTGTGTGTGTGTGTGTGTGTGTGTGTGTGTGTGTGAGTGTGAGTTTGTATTAATATATTGAATAAAGTATGCATATGCATAACTGGATGCTGTAAAGTAAAATTAGTACATCAAAATACTAATAAAATAAAAATAAAATGAAAGCGGTATGGCTGTCATCAGATATGGGGGGGGGAAACATATTTAGAAAATGGTCAAATATAGGTAAGGCAAATATGCTTGATCTGATGTCAGCTGAAATAAATATTGGTACATGGTCAGGTATAATCATGTGTGTATATATATATATACATGATTATACACACACACACACACACACAGTAAACCCTCGATTTAACAGACCCCGTTATAACGGACCGGACAAATAATAACATACAGTAATGTACATATTAATCTCAACCATATATTTTTTTTAAGTTAAACAAAACTTCAGTGTTATTATTAATTAAAAATCAATAATAATTACCTATTTCCATTATTGTTTTGATAATTACCTACTTTTATTTTTATAATCAGATTCAGGAAATTGTTTTATATTCTTTCTGAAAACGTGTTCAAATAGCTGTTTTCCCAGATTACAGATAACAGATAAGAGCAGGCGGTGACAATGTAGTAGTAGTGGCATGTGATGCAAGAAAGCAAGTGTATGAGCTTATGCAGCATCAGCCAAAAAAAAAAATCACACCATTGCCTCCGAATGCCTGTCCAGTTCCTCCTTAAATTTATTCAACCTATCAACTTCCACAACGACAGATGTAAGTTTGTTCCAGCAATTAACCACCCACTGGCTAAAGGCAAATTTCCGCACATCTATTCTACATCTCTCTTTTCTTAATTTGAATTTATGCCCCCTTAGTTTTGTAATCTGAACAAGTGGAAGGATCCCATCAGAATTCAGCGTGCTCAACCCATTCAAGGCCTTATATACCTCAATCAGATCACCGTGCAGGTGCCTAGTCTCCAGCCACTGCAATTTGCAGAACTTAAGCCTCTCTTGGTAAGAGAATCCCTTCATTCCCCTCACCAATCTTGTTGCCCTTCTCTGTACATGCTCAAGTAAATCTACATCCTTCCTAAAATGAGGCCTCCAGACCTGTACGCAGTACTCAAGGCGTGGCCTGACCATTGCCTTATACAGAGGGATAATCACCTCCTTTTCCCTGCTAGCAAAATTCATATATATCATTGACAAAACCCCATGACCTGCCCTGGCAGCCTGTCTGCATTGCTCAGAAAACTTCATATCTGACTGAACAATTACTCCCAGATCTTTTTCATTTTCTACCACCTTAAGTGTAGTACCACACAGTTGGTACGTTTCTCTGGGGTTACTTCTACCCATATGCAGTACTTTGCATTTGTCAAGGTTAAACTTAAGTTGCCACTTCTTAGCCCATCTGCCCAAATTATCTAGATCCTGTTACAGTAGCACACTGCCATTACTGTCATTAACAACCCTGCCAACCTTTGTATCATCTGCAAACTTCGACATTAAGCCTGATATACCTTCATCAATATCATTGATAAATATACAAAACAACAGTGGACCTAACACCGAACCCTGTGGGACTCCACTAATAACATTAGTCCACAAAGAGCAGCACCTATTGATTACCACCCTCTGTCTTCTCCCACTTAACTATCCTTTTATCCATTGTAGCAACTTACCCTTAATACCATTCTGCTCCAATTTGTACAATAGTCTTCCATGCGCAACAGTGTCAAAAGCTTTCATGAAATCCAAATATATGATATCAAAATTATTTTTTGCATCCAGTTCCTTTGTAACCACATCATAATATCCTATCAAATTTGTCAGACAAGACTTTACCTTAACAAACCCATGCTGTGTCTGAATTATTGCTGCAGTCTTGTCTAGATGATCCTGCAATGCATCTTTAACCAGTGACTCCATTATTTTACCCGGAACAGAAGTTAAACTAACTGGTCTGTAATTACTCGTGTCACCCTTCGATCCCCCTTTGTGAATTGGGGATACATTTGCACATCTCCAGTCCATGGGAACCTCCCCTGAGTCCAAGGACGCTCTCATAATTATGGCTAAGGGTTTGCTTAGTTGCTTTGCCGCCTCCTTTAATATAACTGGATAGATCCTATCCACCCCAGGTGCTTTTCTTATGTTTAACTTCAACAATTTCTCCTCCACTTTGCTTTCAGTTATTTCAAAATCATTAAGTATCCTGCTACAATTTGATAACCTTCTGCCATTTTCAAACCTTAATAATTCCTCACGTGTGAATGTAGATGCAAAATACTCATTCAGTTTGTTTGCTATCCTTTCAATCCTTTCAATTTAAAATGGCATCAAGTGATAGCGGACTTAAAAGAAAGCGTGTGAACTTAAATGTGGCACAGAAATTAGAGCTAATTGAGAAATTAGAACAAGGCATCTCAGTAGCACGTGTTTGTGAAATTTACGGCATAAAAAAAACAGTTTCTGATATCCGTAAATCAAAGGCCAAATTACAGCAGACTTTTATATTGTGCAGTACTGTATATTGTATTAAAGCTTTTTTTTTTTTTTTTTACATTAAGAACAATAAAAAATTCTCCCCCCCCCAGGTTACATTCGATTTAATGGACACCCCTTCTCTCCTATTAGTCCATTAAATCGAGGGTTTACTGTATATATATATTATAACCTCAATAATTATAATAATAATAATAATTTTAATTCTCACCACTGAAATCTTAATGAAAAGTGTTCTTGTGGTAATTGTAAACATGGTAGTCATGAAAACTTAAAAAAAATTAGTATGAGTATTTGACACCAAGTGATATATACCAGGATACATTGAAAAACTTAAATTTCTCAGCCTGAATTTGATAATGTCACATATATATAGATTTTATATAATCAGTGATGAGCAAATTGGCACAGAAGGTTACATCATGAATTCCATCCATTGTAAGCACAATATATTGCTAATAGTGAAGCAATATAATATTTATATTTGCTGTGGTGCATAGACTACAAAAGTATATAATGCATTCTTGGGTAAACACTGAATAAGGAGTGACAAACACCAATTTTATTTTTTCATGTAATTTTATGTAAATTTTAAACAACCTGGATAAAGATCAGGTAACCAAGCTGGCATTCATTGAAGTGAGCTACAGCTCTAAGGTATTGAATTCTGTTTTATTCTTTTTGTCACATCAAAATTAATTTTGTAATGGGCAAATAGTCTCTCTATTTGTTTTTTTTTTATAACCAAGCATAATTTAATATCCACATTACTATTTTCAGGTTAGCGGGCAAAGATTTTGGAGTTTCTTTGAGGACATGGCTGGAACTGCAGAGAATTTTTTTAAAAATAGTTTTGTGCATAATTATTGCCCTTATGCATTTTTATCTCAGAGTGGAAAAAACATCACACCTCCAGAGCTGAAAAGCATTATTAGAAATAAGTTGATTGAAGTTTGTGATGACTCGCTTTGCAAGGTGGTGACAGTTTTACAGCCAAGATTTGTAATAGGTGTAGGTAAATTTGCAGAGACCAGAGCAAAGGTTGCACTCTTAAAAAATGGGATCAATACTCAGGTGTTTGGCATAATGCATCCAAGTCCTGTAAATCCAGCTGCAAACAAAGGTTGGAAAGAGATTGTCCTTCAGCAATTTAAAGAAAATGACATATTAAAACTTCTGAAAATAGATACTTAAATTCCACCATTCAAAATTAGACATTTTTTCCCCTTCTTGTACTCTTAAGGTAATAAATAAATATTATCATTTATACTCAGGATGGCCAAAGCCAGAAGAGTTCACAGCTTCATTGTAACCGTTTTTGTTGCAGTCAGCATAACAGCGCAGCAGCTAACAGTAGGCTGTGCACATTTTGTGGCAACTTATGGCCTCGATTTCAGAAAGTGTGAATTTGCATCAATGCACATTACTCAGAACCACAGTCAGCATGATTTTTTTTTAAATTTATTTTTTTTAAATGACAAAATAAAATAAATATTGCAAGGAACCAAGCTTATACAGCAGGGGTGGGCAACCTCTGGTTCGCGGGCCAACTCCGGCCTGTGAATGTTTGTAATCCGGTCCGAGGTTGTTTTCAAAATAATGTATATATAATAATTGGCATGCCGTTTATTATATATATTTTCGAATTAATGGAATTTCTAACATAAATTTAGAAAATACTCTGCATGTTGCTACTACAAATATCGATCCAGATATCGATTCACTGATAAAAATAAAAATATCGACTCTCTCATTAAATATTATAAAAATAAAATATTGAAAATTGTTATTGGAATAATTCCAGTATTTTGTAGTTTGCATTTTGTTACTATAATTGTGTTTTTGCAATTTTATCTGGAGCTTGTATTTCATTTTTTGGCGAAGGCAAAGAACGCCACCACGAACACGATGAGAAATGTTGGATAACTTACGCGGAAAATTAGTTTCCTGATACGGCACCCTAGTACTGCTCGCTCAGTAAACAGATGGTAGGTGTTATCGGTCTGAAGCAAAGTCGAGAATGATATATTGATTGACAGGTGGGCGTGGCAAACGATGTGCTGCTTGGTTCGCGAACACCACACACGATAACATCGGGTTAGTATCATTTTAGTAGCACTCAGAAGCACTAATGGAAACTTGCCCTAATGAATGCTTTCCATAATTGTGAAAAAAGGTCAGGTTAAATGAATCCCATGGGAGCTTGAACCCCTCCCAAAGTGGAGGTGGTAACCTTTTTTTCTTTAGAATCACAGTCATATTTAGAAATACATTCATAAAAAATAAATTTTTTTATGACTGTATTTTTATTTTCTTGTTCAATAATATGCCCTAATGATGAAAAAAGGTTAGGTTACCTCTACTTGAATCCCATGGGAGCTTGAACCCCTCCCGAAATGGAGGGGGATAACCTAACCTTTTTCCTTTAGAATCATGTAGACTAGCGTATAAATTGTTTATTAGCAAAATATTATTTTTTATTACTGTCCTTTTATTTTTAAAGACACTCGTGCAGATACACACGTATCATAATGTCAAACAACACCTCAACAGCTATTCACTATATATATATATATATATATATATATATATATATATATATACAGGGTGATTCACTACCAGTGCGACAAACTTGCAGGAGGTGTAGGGGGCACAAAGACGAATCGCATAGCATTGTAGGGTCCGAAATGCCTTCGTCATGTGGTAGAGGACGTTGAACGGGAGGTCGCATGAACAGCGATCCCGCTGGAAGTCAGCATTTGCAAACCAGTTCCTGAGGCAGTAGGATGGACGAGTATTCAAACGTTGAACTGGCCGACATGCACCTCGCGTATGGAGCTGCGGACTGTAACGGGCGCGCCGCTCTGTGCTTGTACCAGGAACGTTTCCCGCACAGGCATGCTCCCCATCGTACGATTTTCGCACGTGTACACAGAAGGTTACGTGAGACTGGTTGTTTCACGAGAGGTACCATGAATCGAGAGTGAACGACGAGGACGCCAGACAATGAGGAGAATGTCCTACGTCTTGCAGAAGGCAATCCGAGTACAAGTACTCGAGCGATAGGCCAACGATTGGGTATTTTCCAATCCACTGTATGGAGGATACCGTCAACAAACCAAATGAGTTCATACCATCTGCAACGTGTCCAATCATTGGAGCCTGCGGATTATCCACTCCGGAGGACTTTTGCTACTTGGTTTCTTCAACAGAAACGGTTCGCAAATGCTGACTTCCAGTGGGATCGCTGTTCACGAGACCTCCCGTTTAACGTCCTCTACCGCATGACGAAGGCGGTTGGACCCTGCAATGCTATGTGATTCCGATTCGTCTTTGTGCCCCCTACACCTCCTGCAAGTTTGTCGCACTGGTAGTGAATCTCCCTGTATATATTATATAGAATCTTTCTTTTCTTATATTATTTCCTAACCTAACGTTTAACGTTAGGTCACTAAATATAAGGAAACTGTTTCTATTATTTCCTAACCATTTAAGGTCAGGTTATGAAATATAACAAAAAATAAAGAAACCTTTTCCTTTTTTCATAACCAAACTTAAATCAACAGTATAGTAAAAACACTCATGAACTCCAAAAATCTGCTTTTAATAATGAGAAAAAAACATAATGAAGATCATAAAAATGAACAGAACAAAACTTTTATTAATTTAGTTTTCATCAAAATATCAACCAATGTTTTATTTTCCTTACAAATTTCTTCCATCTTTAAAAGATTTATCGCTATTATTACCTGTTTACTCTTCATTACAAAACTATTATGCACCATTCTTTACTCATAAATACACATTATAATGACAATCAATGACTATACAGTAGCTTGTCCTCTGTCGCGTTCTTGATTAGACTGGGATTCGAGCCCATAACCACTAAATACAGAGGATGTGGAAAGGTCAGGGAATGACCACCGCATATCCCTGGAGCAATATGGCCTTAGTTGCTAATGCTCCTAAAAACCAAATAACAAACAAACCTCTGTAGCGCCCACCACGTCATTTCATCATTTTCAACGCCTACCTGTCAATCAATATATCCTCGATTTTGGATCCAGATCGATAACACCTACCGTCTATTTACCGAGCAGTGCAGCGCTAGAGTCTGGTGTTGGGAAACTAATTTTCCACGTAAGTTATCTGATGTTTCTCGTCGTTCTCATGTTGCCTTCCCTTACCTTAGAGCATTTTTCTTAATAATAATATTAATTATATGTAAATATTATAATAAATAACACATATTACAGTAAATAACAATAAATTGTTTATGACAATTTTTTCGAAACTGTTAATGACAAAAAGCTAAAAAAAATTGGCCTTTTTTTTTTTTTTTTTTTTTTTTTTTTATGAGAACCCCAAACACGAGAGGTATTAGAACCTATAGTACTTAGTACCGTGCTTGGGTTGGAGGTTGAGAAGACGAAAGAAGATATTTGTTGACATTGGACTTGAACTTCTGTAGATTGTAATTTTCAGGAAATACGTATGAAGGAAGGTTGTTCCAGAAAACGGCAGTTGAATGAATAAATGAGGAAGATGAAAAGTTGGTTCTGTGGGTTTGAAGTTGGACAGTAAATGGATGTTGGCTGGTGGTGGCACGTGTTCGGACTGTTTTGAAAGAGAGAGCGGGAATTATAGAAGCCAATTCAGAAGAACAGTGCCCATGGAAGTATCTGTAGAAGAGGCATGCAGCAGAAACAGTACGTCTATGAGAAAGCGAGTGGAGAGACTGTTAGAGATGAATCATTAATTAACCTAACTGCCCTCTTCTGAATGGAATCAAGAAGCCTGAGAGTGGTTTTGGGGGCACCACCCCAGATGTGGGAACAATATTCCATGGCAGGGCGGATTTGCGATTTATACAGAGTGAGCAGCTGTTTGGAAGAAAAGTAACGCCGAGAGCGAAAGAGAACCAAGTTTTTTAGATGCAGAGGAAGCAATATTTGTAATGTGCTTGTGCCAAGAGAGATTAGAAGTCAGGGTAATCCCCAAAAGAGATATATCATTTTGCCTAGAAATCGGAGTGTCACTAAAGATAAGCATAGGAGCAGAAGAATCCTTTTTGCGAGATATAAGACAAGACTGAGTTTTAGAAGGGTTGAAATCAACTAAGTTGTCTTTGCCCCACTGGAGAATTACCTGAAGATCGGCATTTAAGGAATTGGCAGCAGATTTTCGAGAACTTGAAGCTGATTGAGCAGGACAAGGTTTCTCAAAATGGAAAGTTGAATGCAATGTGCTATCATCGGCAAAACTATGGATAGGATTTCCAGTCAATGGAAGGTCATTGATATAAAAGAGGAAAAGAGTGGGGGAAAGAACTGAACCTTGGCAGACACCGGCATTAGTGGAGAAGTTAGAAGACAGAGAGCCATCTACCATCACCCTCAGTGAGCGATCAGAGAGAAAACTGGATAACCAATTACTAAAAACAGTTGGCAAACCATAAGATGGAAGCTTGTTTAGAAGACCTTTATGCCAAACACGATCAAAAGCCTTTGAGATGTCAAGAGCAACTACTTGTGTTTCACCGAACCTTTCCATCGAATTAGTCCATAAATGGGTAACATAAGCCAGAATATCACCAGTGGATCAACACTGACGGAATCCATACTGGCGATCGTTGATCAGACGGAAGGTTTCTAGGTAGTTTAAGAGTTGGCGGTTAGTTGATTTCTCCATTACTTTAAAAAGAGTAGAAGTAATTGCAATGGGACGATAATTGGATGGGAGGGATTTGTCACCCTTTTTAGGAACTGGCTGGATATGAGCAAATTTCCAAGCAGAAGGAAAAACACCTTTGGAATAAGGAAGTGAAAAAAGGCGGCAAAGAATAGGAGTACGTTCGGGAGCACAAGTTTTGAGAACAAGTGGAGAAATACCATCAGGACCTGGAGCTTTCTTAGCATCAAGATTCATCAAAATCCTTCTGATATCCTTTTGACGGAAGACCACAGGAGGCATTGAATGGAACGTGTTAGGAATGGTGGGAGGTGTTTTACCAATATCATTAATACATGAGCTGGAAGAAAAATGGGATGCTAGCAGGTATGCTTTATCCTTGGCTGTAGTGACAACAGAACCATCTGGTTTGGACAGAGGTGGGAGCAGAGATGGGCAAAAGTTGCGGCCAATAGCTTTGGCAAGAGACCAGAATGCTCGGCTACCATTAGGGCAAGAAGCAAGTTTTCTACTCTTAGCCTGTTCAAACTCTAGTGTGGACTGATTAATAACTGCTTTACAATTGTTGCGAGCTTTGGTGTAGGCAGAAAATGAAACTGAAGAATTAGAAACAAGCCAATTACGATATGCAACATTCTTCTCTTGGACAGCCTTAGCACATTTATTGGAAAACCAAGGTTTAGATAAAGGACGAGATTTTAAAGTGGAGTGTGGGATAAAGGATTCCATTCCTGCAAGAATAATTTCACTGACACGATCTGAGCAAACGTTGACATCAGAAGTTTTGAAACAGTAATCAGACCAAGGAAAAGAAGTCTCGCAGGTCATCCCATTTTGCATTCTTGTAATGCCAAACAATACGAGGTTGGGAATAGCCCTGAGATAAAGGTTCCATTGGAGAAGAGACAATCACCAAGTTGTGATCGGAAGTGCCTAAAGGACCTCTCACTTCGACCTTGTACTTAGAAGGGTTGTTTGTGAGAAAAAGATCAAGCGTATTGGCTGTATGATTATAATTGTCCGGTATTCTTGTAGGTAAATGAACAATCTGTGCTAGGTCATTAGTAATTGCAAAAGCCTCAGCATCTCGACCTGCTGGGTCGGTGTGACTAGAAAATGGAAGCCAGCTGGAGTTGTGAACGTTAAAATCACCAAGGAAAATTACCTCACTGTTAGGAAAGTTAGACTGGAGAAAGTCAAGTTGCAAAGAGAGGAACTCAAAGAGCTCCAAGTGATTAGTGGAGTTGGAAGAACGGTAGAGACAACAGATGAATTTGACACAATGAGGTCGAGAAATTTTAAGCCAGAGAAGATCAAAGAGAGGAGATTCCAAATTGCCAAGTCTCTTGACAGTTAATATCAGAACGGACATATGCACAAGTACCACCTTTGAGGCGAAAGGAATCATACAGCAAATAATTTGGACATCTGAGATGAGAAGTAGTTGAATCAACTGATAACTGAGATTCAGTCAGAAAAAGTACATGGGGTTTGGAAGACTGCAAGTGGAAATGGACATCGTTGAGATTGGAATTAAGACCACGTATATTTGTGAAATGAATTAGGAAGTCCTTGGGAGGTTTAGATCTTTTCGCAGATAAGCTTGCTCTATTATTTTGACAATTCATGGTGTATTCAATAGTAAGAAAAAGTGGGTGGGACATGCTGTATGAAGTAATGAAAATTTTGGATATGGCGTACATGTGGTAAGAATATACCCAGATCCTTGACATAACGTGGCCTCGACAATGCTCCCCGCATACACACTACTCGGACTCCCTCCAGTCACTATCTGGCAGAGTAGAGGTGGCAAGATTATACACTAGCTGATCCGGAAGCCTCCTAGAGAGTTACCAATAGGTTTGGTCCGGTGTACTATGTAGCGGCCGGCCTGCGAACACCGTTTTAGAGCTGTACCCTCGAAATGTAAGGAATATTGGATCTCGCCACGACATTCATCATAACCTCAAAAATCATCAATCATACTGCATGATGGAAGAGATAGGGAAGGGTTGGCCGGAACTTAGCTCTAGAGACTAAACATGGGTTCCACCACTTCAAGCCTCCAATAAGCAAAGTGGTGGTATTTCACCGGTTGATGAGAGTCATCAACCTGTGTGTACCTCACAGACATTTTATTTGGTCTGCCATTTATAAAGGTTGCCTACCACTGTTAAAAAAAAAAAAAAAAATCGCTCACATCCTTTGAGCATTCTCCTAATAATTTGTCTATTCCTTAAATTTATTCCAGCCACCCACTTTTACAATACCAAATGTCAATTTTTCCAATAAACAATTATTCTCTGGCTGAAAGCGTATTTTTGCACACCTCTCCTACAATCCATACTTTTCTGATTCACAATATATCCCCTTATATGTGTCATCAGAAAAAGTAAGGGTGCCATGAGCATTTATTTTGTTCAATCCAATTAGCATTAGTAGAGGCATATGATGCAAGAAAGCAAGCTTATACAGCATCAGCTTAAAAAAAAAAACCTTCCCATTTCTTCCATTCACTCCGCATGCTTGTCTAGTTCTGCCTTGAACTTATTTAAGTTTTCGACCTCCACTATGATAGATGGAAGTTTGTTCCAACTAGCAACCATCCATGGCTAAAGGGAAATTTCTGCACATCTATTCTAGAATTGCCCTTTCTCAATTTGAATTTATGTCCCCTCAGATGAATAATCTGAGCAAGAGGAATCCCCATGAGCAATGAACTTGCTCAAACCATTCAAGGCCTTATACACCTAAATTAGATCACCTTACAGGTGACTAGTCTCTAGACCCTGCAACTTACAGAACTTAAACCTTTCTTGGTAACAGCAACCCTTTGTCCCTCACCAATCTCGTTGCTCTTCTCTTCTCGTTCCAGCAGCTCTATATCCTTCCTAAAATGAGGCATCCAGACCTGTATGCAGTACTCAAGGTGTGGCCTGACCATTGCCTTATAAAAGGGGACAAGACACCATGAGCTACTCTTGCAGCCTGTTTGCACTACTCAGAAAACTTTATATCTGATTGCACAGTTAGATCCTTTTCATTCTATATTACACTGAGTGTAGTACTACACAGTTGGCATGTTACTCTAGGGTTACTGCTACCCATATGCAGTACTTTACATTTGTTAGTGTAAACTTCAGTTGCCACGTCTCAGCCCATCTGCTCAACTTTTCTAGATCCTGTTCCAGACGGTCCAGCATCTATGGCCATAGTGGCGCACTATGGCCATAGATGCTGATGTGCCAAATAAATCCCCAATCAACCATAACATTAGTCCACAAAGAGTAGTTAGTGGCCATTAATAACCTTTCTCTGTCTCCTGCTTCTCAACTGTCCTTTTATTCATGTAGCATTAACTTGCTATTTTTAAAGTACGATAGGTCATTTATAATTCCTGATTTGCCATTGGCATTCATTCCTTTGTGGTTAATCTTGAGGCTAAATTTCTTTCTACTTAATCTTTCTCTGCGAGTAGAACTATCTTAATTATGATCAAATATAAATATGTAGACCATAATGCTCATGGAAATCACCACAGAATAATATATATCTAGGGTGCTGCTGATTATATGAGTAAAATTAAATTTTTTTGTGTATTGGCAACAGGTAACCGAGTTAGCATTCATATCTACATAATTAATGTTTTTATTTATTAATAAAATTACACATCCTACAGATATTTGATTTCCCAATAAACAGCTGCATTTGCTGGGTAATACATGACAACTGAAAGATTTAACAGATTAATAGATTTTTCTTTAGCAGACACAACTCCTGTAATATATACTGCCTGGTAAAAAAAAAAATAAATAAAATTGGTGGTGGAAAGGGAAATTCTGGTTATCCCAGTGTAAACAGAAAAAGCAAAATATGAATAGTATTAGGCCAGAATTTACACTCTTGAGAAATATTAAATTTTAGAAATAAATTTACGTTGTATCCAAGCAAAAATATTTTATATCAGGTTCATATAATGCAACAGTTCTCAAACTGTGTGCCGCAACGCACCCTGGGCAGGCGTCATAATTTACCAGGGGCGTTGCGGACGATGTAATAGTTTATTAAGATTTCCATGGCAAATATTAAAAATGTATTAAGAATGATTTTTTTTACTATTAGATATCTACTACTATTTAATCTATATTATTAAATGTAAATACGTGGGGTATTTTTGACGAAGAAAGCGGATCATGTTCCCTGACCGTATTCTTGGGATCTAATTGCTCTGAGCATATTAAAAATAAGAAATTGCAAAATTATAGGTGTTTTACTTCAAGGGAGATACTGGGAAAATTTTACAGGTCAAGGGAGGTGTGGGCTCAGAAAGTTTGAGAACCGCTGATATAATGCATTTATCTAGAGAAATTGAATTTGGGACTTGTGAATAACAGATTCAAGTGTGGATTATGGGCCCATGTTATTAAGTTTTTTTATAATTTCTATCATGGTAATCACCCCTGGCATTGTGACCATGAAGTTTACATTGTTAACAGCTAATTCATGACTCAAGTAAATCCTAAAATAAACCTCACTGAACATAGCTCTAATATCGAGGTCTAATGACAAATCTGTAATTCGAAACAGCTCATTCTAAAAGTTACCCTAAATTACTGCAGTAAGAATATTCCTCAATTTTGGAAGCCAGCACTTCCAATAAAACATAACTTATAATTGATGTGAAAACAAACATCCAACTACAAGGAGTGGTACGAAAGTAATGCCTCCTATTTTTTTCCACAGAAAATTTAATTCCTACAGCTATGCCTTTTACATCATTAAACCTTAATCGTTAATAAACACACTGTTATTTCCCCACAAAGTCACCATTATTTTCTATGCACTTTTGCCATCTCAGAGTCAGACGCTGTATTCCAATCCTGTAAAAGTCCTTACTCCTGCTCCAGAGGGCTTCGTGAACACTGTGCTTGAGCTGGTCGTCACCTGCAAAATGGGTTACACGGAGAGCATTCTTCAGTAAGCCAAAGAGGTGATATTTGGAAGGTGCAAAATCTGGGCTATGAGGAAGAGCAATGTATCCCAGTTTTGCAATGGCCTCCATCATGCACAGACTGGTATGTGGTCGTGCATTGTCATGGAAAAGAACCTCATTAAGGTTTTTGTCTGGTTGAACTCTACAGATGCGAGCGCTCAACTTTTTCGTTTCCACATACTGATCTGAGTTGATCCAAGAAGTCCACAATCTTTGTCCCAAAACACTTGCCATGACTTTACTGACAGAAGGCTGTTTTTTGAACTTCCGTGGTGAATTTTGATGGTGCCATTTCATCGACTGTCTCTTTGTTTCAGGGGTATAATGGTCCCAGGTTTCATCACTAGTGACTGTGTGAAAGAAAAACCTCTCCTTCACTCTCGTAGCGCTAGAGAAGTTCTGTACAGATGACTTTCCGGGCTTCGTGCTCACGTGTCAGCATTTTTCGGACCCACTGGGTGCAGACCTAACCTAGTTCCTATATGATGGTCATCATAGCAGGTTTCCCTATATCTACTGCATTGCACAATTTGTGTGTTGTGATGCGGTGGTCCTCTTTGATCAGCCTATCAATCCAGCTCTTGTTTGTTGTCATTGAAGTTACTGGACAGCTGCTTTGGAGCTTGTCAACAATGTCACTTTCCCCACTCTTAAAGTGTATTACCAATGTCTAACTGTACTCACATCTACAGTATGAAAATTTTTGAGACGCTACGGATTTTGATAGGCAATATAAAAGATTGAGCATCACTGTCCTAAATCGTCTGTAGCAGTGTTCTGGTGGGTAACATCTCATGATGCGTGTGTTCAATTCTGTCATTTCTTCCTTGGAAAGAAATTCAATCACCAATCTTTGCTTGATACATATATCTGTAACATCCACCATTTTGAACTATCTGTGTGCTGCACTCACAAGACTGATCACAGCGCTACTCAGTGTGGCAAAACTAGAGACCTATAATGACCACTCAGTGAAACAAAATGATAAATGGTCCCACATTTTAAAGCAGAAAATTAGGAGGCATTACTTTCGTACCGGTCCTCATCATTACTTTCATAAATGTAGCACAGTTAATGAAATGATTAGTACTGGGCAAAAACATTATGCAGGTTTATCATCAAAAATGATATTTTCAATATATACTTTAAAATAGCATGAAATATAAGAAAGCTCGCAGACATACGTGAACTTTAATTTAGGTATGAACCAGAAGGTTCTAGAAACCATCTGGTTCATACCTAACTATCATTATCCTTCTTTTCCGGCTGTCTTGTCCTATTCTGACTAGCAACCTAATTCCCTTTTCATAAAAAAAAGCACTCTGTATGAGTAATGTATTATTCAAGATATAGGCCTAAATGGATGTCAGATAAACATGAAACTAGTGGCAGAGAAGAAAAGTGCATGGAATGCATATAAATTATCTGGAGACATAGAAGCCTATGGTAGATATTATTAGCTATATGGTGCAAGGAAGCCTGAGGCTTATGCTGCACCAGCCAAAAAAAAAAAAAAAAATTCCCCAGTTATCCTGAGAGAAAAGTAGAAGGGAATCACCAAGAAAGAGAAGAATGATGATATCTAGCTCAGGACCCTGGGTCTGCCAAGCCCATTTCACCAGATGTGGGCCCCTAAACTAGTTTGTAATAAAGTCACAAAGGAGGTCAGACAAGCGAAGGCAGATTTTGAGAAATATTTTGCAAACGATGCAGACTTCTTTACTTATGTAAGCTCTAGAAGGAAGGGGGATGAATCAAAATAACCCATTTGATATTGATGGTTCGACTTTCGATGATCCTCCTCAGGTCCTTCCTTGCACCATATAGCTAAAAATAATCATGGTTGACAAACAGTGATTATTTTGCATCTACATTCACACATGTGGAATTCTTTAGGGAAGGGGATGCCAGAAGTTTATCAAGTTCTAACAGGGAACAAAATGATTTTGTAATAATTGAAAGGAAATTGGAAAAAATTGATAGGATTTATCCACACCAGGATAGATCCTGTTAAGGATAGTTATATTAAGGGAGGCAGAGAAGGAAGTAAATATGAATCCCTGAATCCAAGGTTGCTCTCATCCTTGGATTCGGGGGAGTTTCCTGCAGACTGGAGATGTGTCCCCAATTCATTAAAGGGGATTAAAGGGTAACATACCTAATTGCAGATTTTATCTAAACTTAACTGGGGAAAATAATGCAGTAACTGGTTAAAGAAGTAATGCAGGATCATGCAAATAATAATGCATATATCCAGGGAAATATTTTAATTGACTGGAGCTTTCAAGACTGAATATGCCTCTTTATCAACAAATCGAAACTTTACAGTTAAATAATTTAACGGACACAGAGTTGTGCGTGCAGTGAGCGTGAGCCGTGCGAGGGCATGAGGTAGGCCATTCAATCGTTAAACTGGTGATCATTGTTGCTGCATGGACGTGCGTAGTTTTGCCTCCAGCGTTTATCTAGACTTAAAACAGTTGTCTCTAAGATGGGGTGTAGTCGCATGCCTTTGTTGCGGTTCATGGGTCCCGCATTACACAATATATTAAGCAACTCTAACCAGAAGCGGTGGCGAAAGTGTCTGGACTGGTCAATTACTTCGTAGTACCGCTTGGGATTGAGATCGTGGTGGGTTGACCAGTAGTGCTCGAAGACCTACCACGATCTCAATCCCAAGTGGGACTACGAAGTAATTGGCCAGTAGTAGTAGTAGTGACATGTGATGCAAGAAAGCAAGTGTATGAGCTTATGCAGCATCAGCCAAAAAAAAATACAGTATAATAATAAAATAAAATAAATTACAAACAATTCCCCCTAAATGTTTGTACAGTTCCTCCTTAAATTTATTTAACCTATCAACTTCCACAACGACAGATGGAAGTTGGTTCCAGCAATTAACTACCCGCTGGCTAAAGGCAAGTCTGTCTTTCCTCAATTTGAATTTATGCCCCCTTAGGTTCGTAATCTGAACAAGTGGAAGAATCCCATCAGAATTCAGTGTGCTCAACCCATTCAAGGCCTTATACCCTCAATCATCACCTCGCAGGTGCCTAGTGTCCAGCCGCTGCAATTTGCAGAACTTAAGCCTTTCTTGGTAAAACCATCCCTTCGTTCCCCTCACTAATCTTGTTGAACTTCTCTGTACTCGCTCAAGCAACTCTACATCATTCCTAAAATATGGCCTCCAGACCTGTACGCATTACTCAAAGAGATAATCACCTACATTTCCCTACTAGCAAAATTCCTGTATATCATTTATAATACCCCATGACCTGCTCGAGCAGCCAGTCTGTACTACTCAGAAAACTTTACATCTGACTGTACAATTATTCCCAGGTCTTTTTCATTTTCTACCACCCTAAGTGTAGTTAGGGTGGTAGAAAAAAAAATACTCTGGGGTTACTTCTACCCATAACCAGTACTTTGCATTTGTCAACATTAAACTTGAGTTGCCACTTCTCAGCCCATCTGTCCAAATTTTCTAGATCCTGTTGCAGTAGCACACTGCCATTACTGCCACTAACAACCCTGCCAACCTTTGTATCATCTGAAAACTTCGAAATTAAGCTTGATATACTTTCATCAATATCATTGATAAATACACAAAACAACAGTGGACCTAACACCAAACCCCGTGGGACTCCACTAATAACATTAGTCTACAAAGAGCAGCATCCATTCATTACCACTCTGTCTTCTCCGATTCAACCACCATTTTATCATTGTATCAACTTGCCCTTAATACCATTCTGCTTCAATTTGTACAGTAGTTTTCCATGCACAACAGTGTCAAAAGCTTTCCTGAAATCCAATCATATGATATCAAAATTATTTTTGCATTCAGTTCTTTTGTAACCACATCATAGTATCCAATCAAAATTGTCAGACAAGACTCCCTTAACAAACCCATGCAGTGTCTGAATTATTGCTGCAGTGTTTCTAGATGATCCTGCAATGCATCTTTAACCAGTGACCATTATTTTACATAGAACAGAAGTTAAACTAACTGGTCTGTAATTACTCGTGTCACCCTTCGATCCCCCTTTGTGAATTGGGGATAAATTTGCACAACTCCAGTCCGTGGGGACCTCCCCTGAGTCCAAGGATGCTCTCATTGTTTGTTTGTTTGTTTGTTATTTAGTTTTTAGGAGCATTAGCAACTAAAGCCATATTGCTCCGGGATATGCGGTGGTCATTCCCTGACTTTTCCGCATCCTCCGTATTTGGTGGTGACGCGTGTGCTGCGCACTGCTGCTCCTTCCCACCTGGCTACCGAGGCGCCGATGCTGTCATAATTATGGCTAAAGGTTTGCTTACTTCCTTTGCCGCCAGCTTTAATATAACTGGATAGATCCCATCCACCCCAGGTGCCTTTATGTTTAGCTTCAACAATTTCTCCTCTACTTTGCTCCAGTTATTATAAAATCATTAAGCATCTTGCTACAATTTGATAACCTTCTGCCATTTTCAAACCTTAATAACAACTCGTGTGTGAATGCAGATGAAAAATGCTCATTTAGTTTGTTTGCTATCTGACAAGATCATCAAAAGTCGAACCATTGATATCAAGTGGACCAATCAGATTCATCCCCTTCCTTTTAGAATTTATATAAGTAAAGAAATCCTTGCTGTTTTTCTTAGCATCCTTTGCCAAAGATTTCTCGTAATCTGCCTAACCTCCTTTGTGACTTGATTACAGACTAGCTTATACCTGCCATAGGCTTCTGCGTCGCGTGATAATTTATATGCTTCCCATGCATTTTTCTTCTCTGCCACGAGTCTCATTAGTTCATTTGACAACCATTTAGGCCTAAACCTTGAACAATATTTCTTGATAGGTATGAAACGTTTAGTAGCTTCCAGTCTTAATTCCTTGAATGAAAGCATTCAAGTTCCCACAGAATTTGCTGTTGGGGACATCATCAGTTTATCCCACTGGACAGAGTTTAAAAACTGTCTGAGACCATTGTAGTCACCTTTACGGAAGCATTATATCTTTAAGTAAATCCCACGCAAAGATCACTGCCACCTAGTGGTTTCTTTATCTGCAAATTCTTAATACATGAATGATCACTGCTTATAACCAGATCAAGAGTGTTACCCTCTCTGGCTGCCTCTTGAACATGCTGCTGCAGAAAACAATCATCCAATAAATCCACAAAAGCCTTACTAGTGTGTGAGTGACTAAAACACAAGTTCCAGTCAACATCTGGGAAGTTAAAATCCCCCATTATAAGACATTCTGATTTACTAGCCCACTCTCTTTCTCTGTACAATTGTTCATGGTGCTCATTCGAGTCATTAGGCCTATAACACACTCCTACTCTTATTTTTCCTTTCACAGTACTTAGTCACACCAAACTGACTCAATAGCGCACTGTTCATCTGCATCAACTGGATGCAGTCCCGACACTTTCACCACCGCCTCTGGTTAGAGTCATTCAATATATGATGTAATGCGGGTGTCATTAACCGCAACAACGGCATGAGACTACACCCCATCTTAGAGGCAACTGTTTTAAGTCTAGATAAACGCAGGAGGCAAAACTATGCACGTCTATGCAGCAACAATGGGCACCAGTTTAATGATTCAATGGCTTATCTCTGTGCACGCACGGCTCACTGCACACACAACTTTGTGTCCGTTAAATAATTTTATCTGTAAAGTTTCTATTTATTGATAAAGAGGCGGCACATTCAGCCTCGAAAGCTCCAAAGTCAATTAAAATATTTCACTGGATATAGGCATTATAATTTGTATCTCTATGAATTCCAGTACGACAGGCCCATTCACTCTTAATGATGAATCATTTAGGCAAGAATGCACTTATACTGCAGTCACATTACAGATTTGTCAAGGGGTGATTTTGTCTGACCAGTCTGATTGTAATATAATGGACTAACAAAGGAACTGGATGCAAAAATAATTTTGGTATCACATACTTGGATTTCAAAGGAAGAATGCAGAAATGAGATTTGTGAGAAGCATAGCTGGAAAGACAAGACGTGACAAAATCAGAAATGATGTGATTAGTTAGAGAATTCAGGTCAAAAAACTCCAGAATAGGATTGAAAGGTCCCATTTGAAATGGTTTGGACATGTCAAGAGGCGTTTGCGAAGAAGAATATTTGATATACAGTTAAGGGACAAAAGATCAAGAATGAGATGGCAAGACATAATAAAGACTGATGTCATTAAGAGGGGAGGAACCTGTAGTGAATTCAACGATGGAGGGAAATATACGGACAGGGTATAGGGGCGAGGCTTCATATGTCGACCTGTGGAATAGCAGAATGATGATGATGTTACTTGGATTTCTGGAAAGCTGTTGATGCTGTTGAACATAAAAGATTGCTGTACACATTGGGGCAGCGTGGTGTTAAGTGCAACTTGTTGTTATTGTTAAAGGGTGGTTGAATGTGAGAAGACAGAGAGTGCTAATCAATGGACATTGCTCTTCATATATTTATTAGAGGAGTCCCCAGGGTTCAATTTTGGGTCCATTAATTTCTGAATTTAACCAGTGATATTGAACAAGGCATATCAGACTTAATGTCCAAGTTTGTAGATGATACAAACATTGGCAGTATGGCTAATAACAGTATGCTGCTGCAATGGGGTCTAGAAAATTTAGACGGATGGTCTCAGAAATGACAATTGAAGTTTAGCATTGATAAATGAAAAGTACTGCATGTGGATAGCAGTAATGTACTAATCATGTGGTACTACAGCCAGGTTATTGGAAAATGAAAAAGACTTAGTTTTTTTTTTTTCTTATGTAAACTTCAAACACGAGAGGTATTAGAACCTATAGTATTTAATACCGTGCTTGGGTTGGAGATTGAGAAGAAGAAAGGAGATACTTGTTGACATTGGACTTGAACTTCTGTAGACTGTAATTTTCAGGAAATACGTATGAAGGAAGGTTGTTCCAGAAAACGGCAGTTGAATGAATAAACGAGGAAGAAGAAAAGTTGGTTCTGTGAGTTTGAAGTTGGACAGTAAATGGATGTTGGCTGGTGGCTGCACGTGTTCGGACTGTTTTTAAAGAGAGAGAGCGGAAATTATAGAAGCTAATTCAGAAGAACAGTGCCCATGGAAGTATCTGTAGAAAAGGTATGCAGCAGAAACAGTACGTCGATGAGACAGCGAGTGGAGAGACTCTGTTAGAGTTGAATCATTAATTAACCTAACTGCCCTCTTCTGAATGGAATCAAGAAGCCTGAGAGAGGTTTTGGGGCACCACCCCAGATGTGGGAACAATATTCCATGGTAGGGCGGATTTGCGATTTATGCAGAGTGAGCAGATGTTTGGAAGAAAAGTAACGCCGAGAGCGAAAGAGAAAACCAAGTCTTTTAGATGCAGAGGAAGAAATATTTGTAATGTTCTTGTGCCAAGAGAGATTAGAAGTCAGGGTAATCCCCAAAAGAGATATATCATTTTGCCTAGAAATCGAGTGTCACCAAAGATAAGCATAGCAGCAGAAAAATCCTTTTTGCGAGATATAAGACAAGACTGAGTTTTAGTAGGGTTGAAATCAACTACGTTGTCTTTGTCTCACTGGAGAATTACCTGAAGATCAGCATTTAAGGAATTGGAAGTAGATTTTTGAGAAGTTGAAGCTGATTGAGCGGGGCAAGGTTTCTCAAAATGGAAAGTGGAATGCAATGTGCTATCATCAGCAAAACTATGAATAGGATTTCCAGTCAATGGAAGAAGGTCATTAATATACAAGAGGAAAAGAGTGGGGGAGAGAACTGAACCTTGGGGGACACCGGCATTAGTGGAGAAGTTAGAAGACAAAGAGCCATCTACCATCACCCTCATTGAGCGATCAGAGAGAAAACAGGATAACTAATTACAAAAAACAGTTGGCAAACCATAAGATGAAAGCTTGTTTAGAAGACCTTTATGCCAAACACGATAGAAAGCCTTTGAGATGTCAAGAACAAGTACTTGTGTTTCACGGAACCTTTCCATTGAATTAGTCCATAAATTGGTAACATAAGACAGAACTGACAGAATCCATACTGGCGATCGTTGATCAGACGAAAGGTTTCTAGGTAGTTTAAAAGTTGGTGGTTAATTGATTTCTCCATTACTTTAGAAAGAGTAGCCGAGTGGCCAAGAGCGGGAGTGCAGTAGCACACGCTCTTTCAGCAGACCGAGTTTCAAGTCCCTGACTGCTAAATACGGTCGATCTGTCAATCCGCACTGGACCAGCGTGGCCGATTATGGTCCATTTCCCTCAACATGAATTGTTGAGGAGGCTTGCATCCTGCAGTGGGTTGATAATGGCTGCAATATTTAGAAGTAATTGCAATGGGATGATAATTGTATGACAGGGATTTGTCACCCTTTTTATGAACTGGCTGGATATGAGCAAATTTCCAAGCAGAAGGAAAAACACCTTTGGAATAAGAAAGTGAAAAAAGGCGGCAAAGAATAGGAGTAAGTTCAGGAGCACAGGTTTTGAGAACAAGTGGAGAAATACCATTGGGACCTGGAGCTTTCTTAGCATCAAGATTCGTCAAAATCCTTCTGACATCCTTTTGACGGAAGACCACAGGACGCATTGAATGGAGCGTATTGGGAATGGTGGGAGGTGTTTTACAAAGATCATTAATACATGAGTTGGAAAAAAAATGGGATGCTAGCGGGTCAGCTTTGTCCTTGACTGAAGTGACAACAGAACCATCTGGTTTGGACAGAGGTGGGAGCAGAGATGGGCAAAAGTTGCGGCCAATAGCTTTAGCAAGAGACCAGAATGCTCGGCTACCATTAGGGCAAGAAGCAAATTTTCTACTCTTAGCCTGTTCGTACTCTAGTTTGGACTGATTAATAACTGCTTTACAATTGTCGCGAGCTTTGGTGTAGGCAGAAAATGAAACTGAAGAATTAGAAACAAGCCAATTACGATACGCAACATTCTTGTCTTGAACAGCTTTAGCACATTTATTGGAAAACCAAGGTTTAGATAAAGGACGAGATTTTAAAGTGGAGTGTGGGATAAAGGATTCCATTCCTGCAAGAATAATTTCACTGACACCATCTGAACAGACGATGACATCAGAAGTTTTGAAACAGTATCCGACCAGGGAAAAGGAGAAAAGAAATCTCGCAGGTCATCCCATTTTGCATTCTTGTAATGACAAACAACACGGGGTTTGGAATAGCCATGAGATAAAGGCTCCATTGGAGAAGAGACAATCACCAAGTTGTGATCTGAAGAGCCTAAAGGACCTGTCACTTCGACCGTGTACTTAGAAGGGTTGTTTGTGAGAAAAAAGATCGAACGTGTTGGCTGTACGGTTAGGATTGTCCGGTATTCTTGTAGGTAAATGAACAATCTGTGCAAGGTCATTAGTAATTGCAACAGCCTCAGCATCTCCACCAGCTGGGTCAGTGTGACTAGAAAATGGAAGCCAGCTGGAGTTGTGAACATTAAAATCACCAAGGAAAATTACCTCACTGTTACGAAAGTTGAACTGGAGAAAGTCAAGGTGCAAAGAGAGGAAGTCAAAGAGTTTCAAGTGATTAGTGGAGTTGGGAGAACGGTAGAGACAACAGATGAATTTGATACAATGAGAGAGAGAGATTTTAAGCCAGAGAAGATCAAAGAGAGGAGATTCGAAATTGCCAAATCTCTGACAGGGAATATCAGAATGGATATATGCACAAGTACCATCTTTAAGACGAAAGGAATCATACAGCGAATAATTTGGGCATCTGAGATGAGCAGTAGTTGATTCAACCGATAACTGAGATTCTGTCAGAAAAAGTACATGGGGTTTGGCAGACTGCAAGTGGAAATGGACATTGTTGAGATTAGAATTGAGACCACATATATTTGTGAAATGAAATAGGAAGTGTTTGGGAGGTTTAGATCTTTTCACAGATAAGCTTGCTCTACTAGTTTGACAATTCATTGTCAAATTGTGTATTCAATAGTAAGAAAAAGTAGGTGGGACATGCTGTATGAAGTAATGAAATTTTTAGATAGGGCGTACACATGGTAAGAATATACCCAGATCCTTGACATAACGTGGCCTCGACAATGCTCCCCGCATACACACCACTCGGACTCCCTCCAGTCACTATCGGGCAGAGTAGAGGTAGCAAGATTATGCACTAGCTATTCCGGAAGCCTCCTAGAGAGTTACCAATAGGTTCGGTCCAGTGTACTAAATAGCGGCCGGCTGCGAACACCGTTTTAGAGCTGTACCCTCGAAATGTAAGGAATATTGGATCTCACCACGATGTTCATCATAACCTGAAAAGTCGTCAATCATACTGCATGATGGAAGAGATGGGGCAGGGTTGAACGGAACTTTGCTCTAGAGACTAAACATGGGTTCCACCACTTCAAGCCTCCAATAAGCAAAGTGGTGGTAAAGTGTAAAGCGTAAAGTGTGTTTAGGGTCAAGCGGCACCAGGGGTTCCCCCCATCTCCGCGTAGTTTACATTGTGGGTGAACCAGTTGACTGGAAAAGCCAGAGATTTAAAAGTGTATGGACTTTGTATATATTTGATGCCTTGTACCGTTGTTCATCTGGTCATTTAGCCGCCAGACCCCTACTGAGGCCCGACGTTGTCCCACTTTAGCCCCGTGGAGGCAGACCAGGTACTCACTAGTATATAGTTCACTCTGGCAGGTCCTGCCACCTAATTTCCTAAGATTTCAATGGCTAGGACCTTAAAAAAAAAAAAAAAAAAAAAAAAGCAAAGTGGTGGTATTGCACCTGTTGATGAGAGTCATCTACCTCCTAGTACTCCCTGGTAACATAGAAGGGGCGGCATTCCTCATGTGGTGCGAGCGCCACATTCCTCATGTCACGCCTCGACCCCTGCTTACGTTGGTTCACACCTGGGTGGTTACCCACCATGTACTTGTACATGGAGGTTATACCCAGGATTACTAACAGTCCCACCATCGTGAAAGTGCAAGAAGAGGATTTTGCTGTCACAGACCGTCCGGACGTCGTTGAAATTGGGTCCACGTGACTTGAGTGTCACCCAAATATCAGTTCCATTGAGCGTTTTAGACTCCCAGATAGGAAGTACAGCTTGTCTGGCCTATCTTAGAGAATGTCTGTGACAGTCTCAAGGACCAAATGTATTGTGCAATCAGATATGAAGTTCTCTGAACAATGCAGATAGGCTGTCAGGATAGCTCATGGGTTTTTGTTGATATCAGGAATTTTGCTAGCAGGGATAATGTGATTATCCCATTGTATAAGACAATGGTCAGGCTTCATTTTAGTATGTATTTTAGCTGCTGAAACAAGCACAGAGAAAGGAGACGAGATTGGTGAGAGGAACAAAGGGTTGTTCTTACCGAGAAATGCTTCATTCTGCAAATTCGTGTTTGGAGACTAGGCACCTGCGAGGTGATATGATTGAATGCTGTTCAGATTTTTCCTCAGACCATGCATGAAAAAAAAAATTCTAATTGAAGGATGGCTGCAGAATAGATGTACAGATAATTGTTGGAACAATCTTCCATCTATTGTTGTGGAAATTGATAGCTTAAATAATTTTTTTTTTGGCTAATGCTATATAAGCTTGCTTTCTTGCATCATTTGCCACTGCGAATGTTAATTTTAAGATGCACACACAGACATAGCATTGAATAATCATGATGGCAGCAGAAGGTTCAGTAAATGTATTTCTGAAAAAGGGCAGCTTGGATGGGCTCACATCTGGTGAGTATGGGCTTGACACACCGAGGTACCTGAGCTGGATATCATCATTCTTCTCTTTCTTTGTGTTTCCCCTTCTTTTTTCAGGGTAACTCAAAAATTTTTTTGGCTGGTGCAGCATAAGCCTCAGGCTTCCTTGGCTAATAATAATAATATAACTTTAATGGCATTGAGAAATTGTACAAACTGAGTGAATAGGTTCCATATAGGCTCATAGCCAACAAACTCCAGAGAGAGAGAGAGAGAGAGAGAGAGAGAGAGAGAGAGAGAGAGAGAGAGAGAGAGAGAGACTCAATTTGCTTCTCACTTTTGTCTCGTGATAAAGGGCCATTTTTGTACTAGTTGTGTGATGAAAAATGCCATATATCAGATCACATAATTGATTATCATCCTGTGAACGTTTGCTGCATGTGGTGAGGCCATCAGTAGAAGAATGTACTCTTGGGCCAAACCATTACAGGGCATGCAAAGTGATTTTAATTATTTTTTCTTATGCTTTAGTTTTATCTTAAAAATCTGTACGAACTGTTTTGGTCATCTGATAAAATTCATTAGGCTCATGGGTGTGGTATGACAGCAGATGACCTCGCAAAACACTCATGTTGGCTAAATGCAGCCACGAATACAGTGGACGTTGCAGGAGAAACTTGTGGATAAATGAATTATGGTTCAAAGTCCCATGCTAGTGCCTAGACAACAATAATGCAAGTACAACACAAAGCAATGGACTTACCATGTTAGTACCAAAGCTGCATATATGTGGTAAGTGTGGTCGTTTAGGGAGTGTTTTGTGGCACACAGCTTTAGCTGTCCTGATCTCAGTGGATTAACATTGAATGTCAAACCTGCTTTACCATTATTGATGTATCTCATCATGCTCGCTGTCCAACTAGTATTGATTACCTTTCAGCAGATAACTTTCAGCATCATGTTACAAGGCAATTGTTCGGGAATGACTCTTGGAGCATGAAGGTAACATTTTCAGATCACTAACCTGCTCATTCACCAAATCTTGACTCACTTGAGCATGTGGAGAGGAGAAATAAGTTATTCTTTACATGGATCTGTTCAATCGGGCTACTGTTGTTACAGTTGTATCTGCACGGACTGCCATCTTTGTGGAATGCTTTTGGAACCTTGTGTAGTTCCTGCCCCATACTTGAGGCTGCTTCTGAGGACTAAAGCAAGTGATTACTCAGTATCGGGTCTTTATAATTAATAAACTGACCATTATTGTATATTGTAATAGAAAAAACAAAGGTCATAGAGTTAATGATTGTAAGGCCAGCAGAGTATTTATGTTTATCCACATCAGGTCTATGTTCATATTTTCTCAGTTCAGTCAGTATCAGGTGAGTGTTGCATGTTTTTTTCCCAGTAAGATCGGGTTTTTCATTTAGCAGACATCAAATAACACAAATTTTAAAGACAATACTAGTTCCACATTGTTTTCTTTTTGTGCCAAGTTAACTATGACAATACACTGATGCCATGAGGCATCAGTATATTGTATCTGTAAATTGCATATGTTCCAGTATGTTCACCTGCTTCGTGCATGCAAAACCCAAATTTCCAAGAAGCATTCAACCTTTGCTTGAGATCGAATAACTAAAAAACTCTTAGAACCACCCGTGAACTAACTCATCTGTCCATAAATTTAGTGCGTTCTCTGGTTGATTTGCTTGTCTTGTTGGACAGAAAATGAGTTTCTGGGTGGAAAACCTTGGTATCTATATCTGAAACTGATTAACTCAGCTATGGAACCCATGAGTTCCTTGTTGGGATTCAGACCCACCCGTTGTGAAGACAGATCGAATAACTAAGCCCCATTTTAAAAACGTGAACATAATTCTGAAATTTGAAAACAGTCCTTTTTGCTTATCATGTGGAAGGACAATTGCAGGGTTTTGGGTGTATCAGCAACTTCGACCATATTGCACCATATATATATATATATCTGTAAATTGGGCATCTGCTCAACTTTCCGTTTACTGCACGGAAAAAAAAAAAAAAAAAAACCCATGTTACCCTCGCATGATACGAAGTAACTCAGCTTGGGAACAAAACAAGAACCTGCATTAGTTTTTTTTTTTTTTTTTAAATCTTGAAAAAGAAGATAAAATAACTTGAAAATCTTTGTTGTCAATTTAATGTCTTATAATGGTTGATTTTAACTTTCCATATATTGAGTGGAACTTGTGGGTTGGACGCTCAGACAAGCAAGACCTGTGGATATATTGGATGAGTATTTTCTACAGCAGCACATTCGAGGAGCACCCAGAGGGAGTAATATTCTTACTCTGATTATCAGCAGAGTTGATATGGGATTTACTTAAAGGTGTACTAACCACCAAGGGTAAGGGAAAGGGTGACTACTGATCTCCGAAAGTTTTTACTATATGCAGTGAGACCAATGGATGTTACCATCAGCCAGTTCTAAATGGGAAGCATTCAAGAAATTAATCATGGAAGCTACTACGCTTTTCATATCAACTAAGAGAAATACTGTTCAAGGTTTAGGCCTAAACGGATGTCAGAAGAACCAACGAGACTCATGGCAGAAAAGAAAAATGCATGGGATGCACATAAATTATCAGGACACACACAAAAGGTTAGGCAAGTGAAAACAGATTACTAGAACTCTTTGGCAAAGGATACAAAGAAAAACATCAACACTACAAGGAAGGGGATGAATTAAATTTGTCCACCCGATTTTGATGGCTCAACTGCTAATGATCCTGCTTAGGTTGCTGACAAGCTGAATGGGTTTATATTATGTACCTACATTCACATGAGGAATTTATTAGGGAAGTGGAGGCCAGAAGTTTATCAAACTCTAAGAGGAAGCCAAACGATTTTGTAATAAGTGAGAGGAAAGTATAAGAAGAATTGAAGTTAAACACAAGAAAGGCACCTGGGGTGGATGAAGTCTATCCGATTATATTAAGGGAGGCAGCAAAGGAAGTAAACAAAACTCTTAGCCATAATGATGAGAGCGCCGTTGAATTCAGGGGAGGTGACTGCAGATGTGCTAATGTATTTCCAGTTACGGGGGGGGGATCAAAGGGTGACACGAGTAATTACAGACCTGTTTAACTTCTGTTCCAGGGATTGTCTAGACAAGCCTGCAGCTATACTTCACACAGAGCATGGATTTGTTAAAGAGACACCTTCTCTGACCAATTTGATTGAGGGGTTTTGGGGGTCACAAAGAAACTGGATGCAAAAAATAATTTTGATATCAAATACTTGGATTTCAGGAAAGCTTTTCATACTGTTTGCACATAAGACTGCTGTAAAAATTGGAGCATTAAGACCAAGTAGCTGCTCTGGATAAAGGGATGATTGAGTGGGAGAAGACAGAAATTGGTAATCAGTAAACACTGCTTTCTTAGATTAATGTTATTAGTGGAGTCCTCCAGGGTTCGGTCTTGAGCCTATTTTCTATATTTATCAATGGTATTAATGAAGGCATATCAGGCTTAAAGTTTGCATATGATACAATGGTTGGTTAAAGACAGGAATGATGGTATGCTACTGCAGTAGGACCCAGACCTATCCAAAAGGGCCCTAATTACGCTGTTCTTATGAGGCCTGACGTAGCCGAGTGGTCAGGGGCATGAGTGCATAGCACGCGTTCCTTGAGTGACCGGGGTTCAAGCCCGTGACTACTAAATACGATAAATATTTGTATTGACGATTTATTGTAAACTCTACTGACTTGGTTGTCGTGCCGGAGTATAAACAGAAAATTTATTTATTTTTTGTTTGTGCAGTGCTGTTATGCATGTATTTGTTCCCAGCACTTTTCCTGTACTCTTTTTTTTTTTTTTTTTACTCTGGGGTATAAATTGGTCTCTAGTCTTTGATGGTATGGTTTGAACATCCTACAATAGGAGATATCAGTTTGGTTAAAAATATAGACAGTGCACGTATAGGGCTGCCCACAAATGATACAATTTACCTAAGCAGAATCTTCACCTTATGAACTTTCGATAGACCATAAAAGCCACACAACTGGCATCCCGTGTCCAATAGGTATCCTTGGAGATCTTCCCAGCATTCAGCCAACCCTGCAGGATTTTGTTGACACACCATTCTACTAATACCGAGGGATTCAATGGGTCACCTTATAAGTTGTCTTATCATTTAACAGTTCCAAGGCTTTGTTGTGGTAATCTACTTTGTTGAGGATCACAGCTGATCTCCCTTTGTTTGCAGGTAAAACAATTATGCCCTAATCCTATCTTAACTCTCTATGAGCCATCCTCTGGATTGTGGTGGGATTAGGAGCTGCACAAGCCTGGCTCAAAGCACTGAAGTTCTAGTGCTTATTTTATTAGCTATGGTGGTAACTTCCTTGCTGCTGCTTCAATACCCATAGCTATTTCCACTATTGGAGGGTTTTGAGAAACCATTGCAAACTTTATGCCTAAATTCGACACATCCTCTTATTCCTTAAATGTTTGTTGCTTGGATTACAACTGGAATTCTCATTTCCAATATTATGCCTGGCACCAGCCTCCTCCATTAACTTGCCTGTTTATAGACATCTGAAATTCAAGCTGCTTTGGCTAGCAGCTGTCAAGCACTGCAGCAATGGCTACTGGGGCAGAGATTGCAGTCATGTCAAAGGTAAAAGATTCTGTACCTATTGAAGGTGCTACAAGTGGTTATATATGAGGTCAAATGTCTGGAATGTGTGTGTGGGGGTACTATGTTGGAGAGACAGAACAGAGGTTTAAATATCGTATGGCGGAACATAGCACAACAGACTACGAGAGAGAAATCTGCCGTGGCTGAACACTTCTGATAGATAAATCCGGGAGAACTACCAAATTTCTCCAAATGATGCTGTCATCGTTGCATGTTCGCATAGGTATTGGTACTGAAAATGGTTTGAGAGCTTGCAGATTTGCCCTTTGGAACATAATACCATCAGTGGAGATAGAGGTCCGTAATCATCCCACCTTAACTAATTCTTTGGCACCTCCTGAGCCAATACCGGTCTTCATGCATGTGTGGAGGATAATTCCCATGCTCCTACAGTAACATGTGCTGCAATCCTGCTGATATTATTTAAGGATGTGCCATGACAGTCAAGTTTCAGTATTGATAAAGGAGGCAGCCACCTTTGAAAGCTGTGTTTTCTCTTTTAATTCGTACTGTTTTGTATACTTTAATTCTACCCTTTTATCACTTTTAACTCTAAATACATTTAAAGAAGTACTAGATGAACTATTGGAGGGAATGGATAGGTGTAATGTGAAGTTTTTTTTTTATGGCTGATGCTGTATAAGCATCAGCTTAGAGGGGAACGGGTATTTTGTGTGTTATCAGACACAGTTTAAAACATTGATGGATCCAATATCTTTCTATTATAGATTTAGAAGTCTGGTTGGCCTGCCTCCCTAAAATCCACCCATGCAAACCTTCTTGATGGTAAGCCATGTTACGTCACTTAAGTGGCAATGAATGTGCAGTGGTTCTTTTCAAAATGCTTGGTCAGCGTGAAGAGGAAAAGACCAAATCCTCAAGCATATGACAGCACGACAAAACAAATGGCCCTGTCCCCAGCAGCTTTCACTCCCCCTCTTACGGCAGCGAGAGGATCATAAGAATCTCTGGGTACGACCAGGCTGCCATGCATGGAAACTGAACTTGGTCTGTTACAACAAAAGATCGCTCATCAGTGAAGACAGGATATTAGAGCTGGAAAAGGAATTAGATAATGTGAATTGGAATGGCTGAAATTACAAGAAATTAATCACTTGTAAGTTTATCAAGTGGAAATCTGTTGTACACCAATGTACGCAGTGAAAGGAATGAAGGTGGAGTTGGGTTTCTGATCCATAAAGATATAAAAAACAACATTTTGGAATTCAAAAGTACATCACCAAGGGTGTCAAGACTAATACTCAAGATTTATAAGAGGCACAAGTTAAAGGTTATAATGATTTATGCACCAACATCGAGCCACGATGATGAAGAAATGTACACCGAAATTGAGTCTTCTAGATGACTAGAAAACCGACTACACTTATTATTATGGGGGACTTCAATGCTAGGGTTGGAAAAAGACAAAACAGCACAGAAAGAGGAACTATAGGAAATTTTGGAATTGGTGAAAGAAATGAGACTTGTGGAATTTGCAGAATCTCAAGGATTGTCAGTAATGAACACTTTTTTCAAGAAAAGGGTGAACAGAAAGTGGACATGGAAGTCCAAATGAATTAACAACTAATGAAATCGACTTCATCCTCACTAACAGAAGATATATCATGAATGATGTTACAGTCCTGAATAAGATAAATGTTGGAAGTGATCATAGAATGGTAAGATGTACACTTGATATAGATGTAGGAAAGGAAAAAAAAACTGACTCGAGTAAATAATACAAAGATCTCTGAGATAACAGAAGAGAAAAAGCAGTATGTACTGGAACTTCAGAACAAGTTTGACGAGGAATATTACAACTTTCTAAAAGTCATAAAGCAAAGAAATCCATAGGGAAAAAGAAATCCAAAGAAGAAAAAATTAGTCAAGAAACACTTATGATGAGCCGAAAGCGACAAATGAAGAGCAAGATAAACACTGACAAGGAGAAAATTGAGTATATTGAGTTATGCAAAGCCATTAGAGAGAGACTCAGAGAGGACATAAGACAGAAGAAAAGTAGGACAAGCATTAAGGGAAAACAAAGGACTTAAATTAACAGCCATGAGCAGTAACAGAAAGATCAATGATACTGAAACAGAAGAATAGTGACAGTGTACTTATAAATAGCAGAGAAGGCATAATTAAATAGCAGAAGACTACTATAGAGAATTATACAAGGTGAAAAGGAACGATGCCAGCAGTGGGGAAGATGGATCGCAAATTAGCAACACATACCCGATATTCTTCCTGATGAGGTAGAACATGCGTTGAAGAAAATGAAGGATCAGAAAGACCTTGGTGAAGATGAAGTTACTGTAGAGTTGTTAAAATTAGGAAAAACTGGTAAGTAGCATTAGAAAAGGTGTGACATTATTCTACACCTAAGGAGTAGAATCATGCAATCATAGTTTTGCTGCATAAGAAAGGAGATAAATCAGAAATTGGAAATTATAGACCAATTACGTTGTTATCCCACATCTACAAGTTGTTCACAAGGGTCATTACTAATAGATTAGAAAGAATGCTTGATGAAAATCAACCGAAACAGCGAGCTGGCTTTAGGACAGGATTGTCAACTATGGATCACCTTCACGTAATATCACAGCTAATGGAGAAAGCAAATGAATATAAAACACCATTTTGCCTGGCATTTGTGGATTATGAAAAGGCATTTAACTCCATACAGCATAAGGCAATGTTTCGGGCACTGCAAAGACAAGGCATAGATACCCCATATATTATGATTTTGAAGAAAATATATGAGAGTGCTACCTCTTTTATTAGACTAGACAAAGACAGCAGGAAATTTAAATTGAGAAATGAGTTCGACAAGGAGACACAATATCTCTGAAGCTGTTTATTGCTGCCCTTGAGGAAGCTTTCAGAAGATTAGACTGGTCGCAGAAAGGAGTCAATGTGAATGGAGAGTACCTAAACCATTTACGATTTGCAGATGACATTGTGGTCATAAGCCACGATCCCAAAGAATTAGAGGAAAATCTTAATCAGTTATGCAGAGTTTTGTAAGGATTTTGGAGTAAAGATGAATATGGCTAAAACAAAAGTAATGATGAACAAGTATGCCACAGAAAAGGTGGAGTCATATACTTATTTGGGACAAGTCATCAGCTGTAATAATGATAAATGGCTGGAAGTAAAAGAGAAGAATAAATTTTGGATGGATAGCATTCAGGAAATATAGTCACATACTGAAGAGCAATATCCCAGTTTGTCTGAAACGTAAAATAACGAACCAATGTATACTCCCCACCATAACTTATGGAAGTGAAACTTGGGCACTCACCAAAAGAATGGAAGAGAAGCTGAGAACTACACAGCGAAGAATGGAACGAATTATATTGGGAATCAGACTGTTAGATAAGAGAAACACATGGATTAGGCAGCAAACTCAAGTAAAGGACATTCTTATCAAAACTAAACTAAAATGGTCTTGGGCAGGACACAGTTCGAAGACATGACAGATGGACTAAGAAAATAACAGAATGGTATTTTCTGTTTTCTTCTAGCTCCAAGAGGAGCTAGAAGAAAACCTGGAAGACAATGGTGGAGATGGATAGAGAAAATTCATGAATTTGTGGGTAGTAAATGGATGGCCATTGCACAAAACAGAAAGAACTGGAATGTTGCTGGAGAGGCCTTCATCCATCCTGCAGTGGATTGAAAATGGCTGATGATGATGATGCTGTATAAGCTTGCTTTCTTGCACCATATGTCACTACTATCTTTACAGAAACACAAGCTAGCTTCCATAATGAAATGTTCTGAAAACAATGTGACATTTTTGATATACAGTAAATCCCCGCTATTCGCGGGGGTTACGTTCCTGAGAAATGTCGCGAATACTGAGTTATGGCTCCCATAGTAATAAAGGGGTTCCGTTCCAAAGTATGAAATATATAAGAAAAACTAGTCTAAAAGTTTGTTTATGTATGTATTATATGTACCTTCATAATATGACTATGTACATAGTGAAATGCAAGGATATGGCATCGAAATGAAAATAAGAAACAATTTATTATTAAATGTAATATTTATTAGAAATTTCAAACAAATCTTTAAAACCAGCACCGTTGCTTGCTTGCAAAAAAAAACATCCCTCCAGTGCTATCACCAGTTTCGCTAAAGTGTTGGTAAAGGAGTTTTGCCTTTTCGCGAATGATGAGTGAACTTAAGGGAATTTTATTTTGAGTTCGGTCTTCTATCCACAGATTTAAAGCCTTTTCCATTTTTTCTAATTTAACATCACGAGTTACAGGGCAAAATTTTGAAGCAATTAGCGCGTTTTCACGGACACTACGGCAGATTTTTCCTTACCATTTCTTGATTGATCGTACCATTGACTCATTGATTTTATAATGTTTTGCCACCGAGGAGACACTTTCACCATTAGAAATTTTGTCTAATAACTCAATTTTATTCGCTAATGTCATCACCTTCTTTGATATTTTCACATTTCTCTTTTTATTCGTAGCCATATTTTTGTAGGGGTAGAAAGAACTTGTCCACAATAAAGTCACTTTCTTCCGTTGACACACTCGAAAAAGTCTGTTTTACAGTGCAAAACAGTAGATTTATCATTTTTGTAAGCATATCAATTTATAAACATATAAATTAAAAGCAAATGACGAAAACTTCCATGACAAACGCATAACACATACTGAACAAGGATTAGCAAGAAACATCCACCGTTGCGATTTTGCCACCCCTCTCCCCCCACCCACTGAGCGCTATTTAGACCTGGAAAGATAATTTTAGCCACGCCCATGTTTTTTATGGCAGAAAATATTCACGGCACTTCAAAATTCACATTTTTTTAGGTTTCATTTTATATTAAATCGGCGATCGCGAATACAGATACCGCAAATAGCAGGGGTTTACTGTACTGTAATTTTAATTGCTACTTCAGAACCAATGAGTTTGGCTTGCTCAAGGTTTAGGCCTAAATGGATGCCAGATGAACTAATGAGACTCATGGCAGAGAAGAAAATGTATGGAATACACAAATTATCAGGAGACAGATGCCTATGGTAGATATGATATTGTTGCACACGGAAGACTATTGTACAAACTGGAGCAGTATGGCATTAAGGGCAAGTTGTTACAATAGATAAAAGGATAGTTGAGTGGGAGAAGCCAGAGAGTGGTAATCAATGGACACTGTTTTTCGTGGATGGTTATTAGTGGAGTTCCCCAGGGTTCGGTGTTGGGCCCATTGTTATTTTTGTATTTATCAATGATACAGGCGACCCCTGCTTGACGCTGATAATTCGTTCCGGAAAAACAGAGCGCTAAGTGAATCCGCATTAAGCGAGCGCTACATTCCCATAAGGTAACATACGTATTTGTAAGGTGCTATAGGATATTTCCTAATCAATAATAAACAGTAGTGAAAAGATGCACAAATGTCAGTAAAAATTTTTAACATTCAAATATTTGTACATATAAAATATTCTGCATTACATACGTATATAATCATGTAGTAACTACTTACGTATCAAAATTAAACTTAAAATTCCAATTCAAATCATGAATTTGATTTAATTTAATTGATAAATTTAATCATGAAAAATGTGTCGATTTTGGCCCTCTTCCAAATAAACTAAAAGGGGTATTAATTTTAAATTCCCCGCGGCGTTACAACCCAACAATAAAGTCAACCGATCCTTCGCTGCTTTGAAACCTGGCATGTTTTTTTCTTCTTTCAATATGAAACTTCTTTTAGGAATTCGTTTCCACATAAGTCCTGCTTCATCTATGTTAAAAACTTGTTGAGAAGTATAATACATATCCCTCTTCAATAATTTTAACAAGTTCTTTTTTGAAAGTTTCGGCTCCTTGATCTGCACTTGCGGCTTCTCCCTGGATTTCAAATCTATTCAACCAGCTCTTACTAGTTTCAAATGGTTCCACAATTTTATTTTAGGTGATTGGCTAATCTCTCTTCTCTCTCTTTTTTTTTTTTTATATTTAACTTAACTGAATTCTGCATTGGATATTATCTTCAATAAAATTAGTTAAAGTCTTTCCATTTCAATCCTAATAGCCGGCCTAGCCCTAGTTCCTTGCAATGGAACAGCTATCTTTCCCGCTGCTAAAATTAATTCTTTATTTTTTTTTTATAATTGTTCTTACAGTTAAACTTGAAGTCCTAAATTATGGCACACATCTGCTTGTCTTTGACCGGAATCGACTCGCTTCAAAATGTCTAATTTAATTTTCAAATTCAGTCTTTTTTCTTACATTTATAGTCTTTGTACTGCACCCAGACGTTGTTGCTTTTTCATTCTTATCGGCCATTATTAACTCTTCGAAAATGTAATTGCGTTGGTTGCATTAATTGAGATACAATGTTCAAGTAAACTGTCTGTTACGGACGATGTCTAATACTGTACTGAGTGATGACTAGACTTCGGAAAAATGCATATAGCGCAAATATTACAAGCAATATACTTGATCATTTTTTTAAAATGTTGATCCAACTACGTAACAAGTCACTGTACTGCAATTAATTTAGCGTGCGAGAAAATTTCACTGAGTGTGGGAAAATTTCTCAAGTTGGCGTGGGAAACGTTTTAATGCTGTTTTGATATTCATTTTCAAGCTATCAACTCCATCAAATGAAATGATTTCGTTAAATATGCCAAAAATGCAATCTGTAAAAGAGCATTATAGTTAGATATGGGTTATAATATATGAACAGCGTTACAGCGTAAACTGAACCGCATTATAACGGGGGCCTGCCGCACTGATAAAGGCATATCAGGGTTAATGTCTTAGGTTTGCAGACAACACAAATGTTGGCAGGGTTGTTAATGACAGTAATGATAGTACACTACTGCAAAAGGATCTGGAAATGTTGAGCAGACGGGAGGAGAGGTGGCAACTGAAGTTTAACATTGACAAATGTAAAGTACTGCATATGGGTAGCAGTAACCCCAGAGTAATGTACCAACTGGATGGTACTAAACTCAAGGTAGTGGAGACAAGCTGCGAGAGTAGTTCATGGTGTCTTTTCAATGAAATAAATGAATTTTGCTAGCAGGGCTAAGGAGGTGATTGTCCCTTTGTATAAGGCGATGGTCAGACCATACCTTGAACACTGCATACAGGTCTGGACGTCTCATTTTAGGAAGGATGTGTAGCTGCTGGAATGAGCACAGAGAAGGGCAACAAGATTGGTGAGTGGATCACAGGGTTGCTGTTAACAAGAAAGGCTTAAATTCTGCAAATTGCAGCATCTGGAGACTAGGCACCTGTGAGGTGTTCTAATTGAAGTGTATAAGACCTTGAATGGTTTGAGCAAGCTCAATACTGATGGGATTCTCCCTCCTGCTCAGATTACTTACCTAAGGGACATAAATTCAAACTGAGGAAAGACAATGTGCAGAAATTTGCCTTTAGGCAGTGGGTGGTTGATAGTTGGAACAAACTTCCATCTGTTGCAGTGGATTTTGAAAACTTAAATAAGTTCAAAGCAGAACTATACAAGAACATGGAGTTAATGGATGGGTGAAATGGGAAATTTTTCGTTTCTGATATAAGCTTGCTTTCTTGCACCACATGTCTACTAATGCTAATGCTCTTAAGATAAGTTTAATAAATCAGTCATTCAGCTCTTGCTTAATTAAGTGCAGCAAAGTTTACAAACAAGAATATTCACTGTATCTTCTAAAAATAAAACAATCTCACACAAACTTGTTTCATAAAAAAGTAACTTTTATTAATGGCAATATATTCAACAGTAGCATAGAAACTAGATATTTTATTCTGCAGTATGCTATGATCAGTATTTTGATATGCAATTTTAAACAATCTAGACGTTTTTTAAAGCACTATTTTTTGTATGCTAACACTTCTTCCAGCGTATGAAACCAAAAGCCACCAAAGTGTTATTTACAATGCTATTTACTTAATGAACACCAGAAAGTTCGTATAAATCAGAAAATCTAATGAATGAAATAGTTTTAATTGGAATTTTAGTGTCTAATACAAAAAATTAGTGGTTATGAAAATGGAGAATAAAATTTTTTATAAAAATGAACAATGAGTAAAATCTTAAAAGAAATGTGCAAAATTTACTTTGAAACAGAAGTGAGAACAAATGAACTGTTATTTTACTAAAACCATAGTTACAATGCCAGTTGTTTAAGACATAAAACAATGTTTAGTAATTCTTTAAAAACAACTAAGCTAAGCAACACAACATAAACCAGGGTGTCTTAACTAAAATTTACATGCAAGTACATATACACACACCCCTTATTTAAATTCATTAAAATAAAAAAAGAAAGAAATAAAGCAAATTCCCAGTTAGCACAAAGATGCTAAACATACACTACAAGCAAGTCATTTCTGGTGATGTGTATAATGTATAATCAAGTGAAAAAATTCTGATTTCATTTCACAATATACATCCCTAAGATATTCTCTGTAACTTTGGTAAACACCTGTTTACTTTAAAACAGGTAAAAACAATGAGGCGATTCTCAAGGTACTGGAAAAAGAGGGAGAATCAAAGTTCACACTGACAACACAAAGTGATAAATTTAAACAAATTATAGTTGCAAAAATCAATTGCATTATGCTTATTTCACAAAGTTTCTCATGTAGCAAACAACAGAACATCTTTATTGGTTCGGCCATCTCATGCTTTATTAACTAACTGCATAATAGTTAAGAAGCAGCCATAAAATATAAAACATTTATTTTGGTATTGAAATGTATGTTATACTAACATATATAATTCATGACTTTTCTGACAAAAAAAAAAAAAAAAAACCACACCCCTTTTCTGATTGATGAGATTAACAATAACCTAAAATAAATTTTTTTTGTCATTTATTTTCAAATCATTTAATTTTTTTTATATTGCTTGTGAAGAATGAAAATAAACACCGTATATACAGTTTGGCAGCTCACTGCAAGATACTCAACCTATTTAAGAGGATTCTTTTTCTGTTTTCTCCTCATCATCATGATTTGAACTGGTATGCCATGTAAGTCTTTCTTCATAAAACCGTATAACAATTTGTGGACATTTCACGTTTGCAATTTTTGCAGCTACAAGATCAGCTTCATCGCTGCCTTTCCTAAAACAGTGTAAAGGTTGAAAAGTATTAATATAATATTTTAATATAAAATATAAGAATATTGATTTTGCTAAATACACACAATTTTATTATTGCCTTCTGTACTGCTTTTTAAAACAGTAGAATGTCAGTGTTCTCCCCAAGACCTATCGAATGGGCACACCACCCAGTGAATTTAACTGATTGTGGCTAAAATTTAAACAATTCTCGCAGTACTGCATGGTACTGCTCACTGATCTCGATCAATATTAATTCGAACGTACTATGTAATCGAGGTCAATGTGACAGGAGTATATAATGTTAAATTACGCAATTAATTTTTGCTATGGATCGTTTAAGTCTCATTTATAAATAACAGAAAATTTTATAATACAGGTAGTTCCTGGTTTACAAGTTCCCGTTTTTATCCAAATATCAAGTATCAACAGAATCAAAAATATAAATTAATTGCAATATACAAATGCTAACTATTTATAAATACAGCATTTCAAACCATGCATGTAGCTATACAATACATTACTACTGTGTGTGTTTATTTGTTCAGGCAGAGATAAGGTGGGAGGTCCAACTCTTAATGAATTTTGGAAAATATTCCAACTACAACTGACGTCACTGATCTGTTTCAAACACTCAATGGAGAGCTCAAATCAAGACCTCCTTGAAATGGCAAAATGTGAAGAAGCTGAGGAAAAATAAGATCTAACAGATGAAACTCCCGTTCATTCTCAAGGGGCTTGTCAAAGCTTTTCAACACACAGAAAAAGCAATTGAGATTTTCAAGTCACAAGATTCAAATTTTGAGTGCACTAGAAAAGTTGCTACAGATTTTTAAAAATGCTTACGCATGCTATCATGAAATTTCTAAAGAAAAGAGAAGACTGTCTTGGAAACAACTTTTGAAGCATTTTCGAAAAAGAAAATGACTCCTTGTGCTTCCAACAAACCAGCAATGAGTAAAGAACCACGAGTTTGCATTTTGTCTATGATGATGAAGAATAAACATTCTTTAACATTTGTATGACATATAATTTCATCATTATAATTTGCTTGATTTTAAAGGCTATATTTTAATTTCTTTGGATAAATAAATCATTGTCTAAGCATAAACTATTGTTTTGTTGACCTTTCATGTTGAGAATGCAACCGTTTTTAACATTACATCTATGGGAAAAAAATTCCTGCTTTACGAGCATGCGCTAGGAAAGAATTAACTTGTAAAGTCAGGGAACTACCTGTATTGCAAAGTATTACACTTCCTCACCCGGCTGAAAAAATTTTCTGGGGGAGCACTGAATGTACTGAGAAACAATCAAGAAACAGCATATTTCAATTTTATTATATATCAGTAGAGCAAAGATTTTCATCAGGCAACATGTCATAAATGCCCTTTTTTCGTCAGGAATTATATTTACAATTGAACTAAGGTATTGATTTTCAAGTGAAACCTCCAAGCAATAACAAAAATAGGAAATTTGTAAGTAAAATGAACAAATATGCATGTTGCCACAAACACACAAAAGCAACTGCTTTTTGATTAAATTGCTATACAGTAGAACATTGATTATCCGAAACCCCCCCCCCCCCCAAATTACAGTATCTACTTTTAGTGGATTGGTTGATAGGCTGAAATATTATTCCTGCCACTTAATGCATTCCTCTCTAATTATTTATTTATTCAAGTATAGCATAGAAATAGCCATAATTAGTCATTACAGGAGTTACAAAATGGCTGCTCCTGGTTTCAAAGCTAACAAACAGCATGTTACAGTTATGGTGTGTGCAAATGCAAGCGGACAGCATGTTTTACCATTGTTGGTGATTGGAAATTGCAAGAATCCAAGATTCTTTAAAGGTATAACTTGCCTACCAGTATGATATAAAGTACAGAAAAATGCTTGGATGAATTCCAACATTTTTTTGGATTGGTTTAGCCAAGGTTTTATTCCAAGTGTGAAGAGGCATCGAGAAAATAATGGTAAAGCTGGTAAAGTTTTGCTTATTATCGATAATGCAATATCCCACCCTCCTCTTGAAAAACTGAATTCAACTGATGAGAACTTCATTGTCAGGTTTTTACTGCCAAATGTTACGGCCTTGCTGCAGCCAATGGATCAAGGTGTTAATAGAAAAATTAAAAAAGATGTACAAAAAAAAAAAAAAAAAAGCCCTTTGTCACTTGCTGCTACCAGAGGGAGATGAAGAAAGCATGGCTGAGTTTTCAAAGATCCTTAATGTTGAGCTTTGAAAACTCAACCAAGCTTTCTCCCTCTGGTAGCAGCAACTGCTACAATATTAACAAGCGGTGCATATTAGCAGATGCCTGGAACATGTTGTCGGAGGGAAATCTGAAAAAGGCATGGCATAAACTTTGGGGTGCTGCTAAAGAGACTGTCACATGTGAATGAAGATGTAGGTGAGATTGTAACTTTATTCCAAGGGATTCCTGGGTTTTCTGTGTGTGGGCAAGATGATGCAGAGGCATGGTTAAACAACGATGCTAATGATCCTGGAAATCATATTTTAACCGAAGAAGAAATTGTTGTATTAGTAGTCCAGGATGAAGAACATGCCAACTTTTAACCAAGGTGATTTTGATAACAAAGAGGAAGCAGTCCACTCACATGGAGGCCTTCACTGCAATAGAAACTGCAATGGCATGGTGTGAGCAACAGTCTGAATACAGTTCCATGGAGACACTGCTATTAGAGAGAATGAGAAACCTCTCACCAAAAAAAAAAAAAAAAAAAAAAAAAAACAATCTTGCATGGTTCAAAGGAAAAATTCAAGATTATATATTTTAAAAACTAAACCTTCCCAAGATTCATTATACTTTTGTATGCAATTACTTGAGTTTGTTTATTTCTGTCTATGTAAAAAAAAAGTGTGATATACATTGTTTCTTCAAAATGTTTTGGTATTATTTACAAATCATTTCCTAAATCAATTATTTTTTATAATACAGTACTGCGATTTTCCGGGATAGATGGTAAAAAACAAATCCTGGATAATCGATTTTCTGGTTAATCCAAAAATATGGAAGTCCTCGACGTACGTAAGAGATACGTTCCAGGACTGCTTGCTTCGTCGAGTTTTACGTAACTCAGGAATGACTAGTAATGTATTGCTACTACATTATTATTGACAAATCTGAATTATTTAATTTTAATTTTATTTTATTTTAAGTTTAATTTTCTGATCCAAATCGATCGCTTTCCTTTTGTTGGCAGATTGTACTAGTACGGCTGCCACTTATTCTCTTAGTCGGCACCATGATAATGGGCAAAATGAAATTTTCTGTAAAGAACTTCACAGGGTTAAGGCGAAAACTCACTATTATCACCCCGCGCGAACTCGCATTTTACCAAACCACATTTCTGGAGGTCAACAAAAAACAATAAAAATTTGCACTTTCCGTTTTATTGGGCGTTTCTGTTAGTGCAATCTATTATAAACGGGTAGTAAACTCAATCTAATTGAATTTGCAATAAAACAAATAGCTGGAATTGTGTGGGTTTTTACGTTATTATGATGAAATGTGTCTCCTTCACTGAAATATTCAGTCATATTAAAAAAACCCATAAATAATTGTATCTTCTTTTTTTTTGCTTGTTACTCCGATCTCACTTGTGCAATTTGTAAGTGCCGTGATCGTTGTTATTGATTGCTTATTATTATTATTTTTTTTTGTTGTTTTAAATTTTACAATCCTAAAAAAAAAAAAAAGGGTGAAAACAAATTTACGTAAATCCATAGTTGCGTAAGTTGGGGACTTACTGTATTGAAAAACGTTCAGCAACCTACGTAAAATATATGGTGATAGATAAAAAACTTACCACGTACTACTCGTGTGTCCAATACGGTGCTTCCCTTTATTTTTTACAATGTAGCGTATGGTTTAGTCACCAACATTATAATGGTTCCTTAGAGATTTAACTGATGCACCATTTTCAAACTTTTGAATAATTTCAAGTCTTTGTTTAACTGAAAGCACAACTATTTTGCGCGTACCCATCATTTTCGCGATTTCTAAACAAAATAATAATAATAATAAATATTTACTATAAAAAAAAAAAAAAAAAAAAAGTGACATAAATAACGAAACAAAATTTGTCTTTTTGCAGTGCGATGGAACACAACAACTGACGTGACGCACTAAAACAAACTAAACATTTCTCTCTCTCTCTCTCTCCCTCCCTCTCTCTTTTTTTTGAGCGGCGGATGCGAAGACAGTGGGGGTTGCAAGATAATAGGTATACAAATCTCCCAATGATGACTTATAATGCCGCTTATTGCTTATTTACGACTTGCAAGATAATCATTTATACCTATTCTAGTTATTACTTGAATTTTATGATTTCTGTTTGATTTTTTTTTTTAAAATTTGGAGTCTTGAAGTGTCCCGGTTAATCTAATCCCGGTAAATTGAGAGTCTACTGTACTTCATATTTCAAATATACAGTAGTAATAACTGTGCGTACGATAATTTAATTGTAGGCCTAATTACACTGTTTTGTATAAACTGGGTATTTTTATGTATGTTGGATTATCCAAACCACCCTGGTCCCAATTAGTTCGGGTAAGCGATATTCTACTGTGTTTACATAATGAACGTGAGAAACTGCAAACCCCCTTTTTATACTCCCACATTTCATGTTGCTAAATACCAGATAAACTTAGCATTTCCTCAGTTTATTTATTTACCAGTACTTTATTGCACAAGGGCAAAATATGTGCTTGAGCATACTTTGCCACTTGTTATTTCAGTCCAGCACATTGTACTTCAATCATCATTTGTTTTGATGGGGAGGAAAAAAAAAAAAAAAAAAACAACAGCAGTGAATTCTGATAAGCAGAACTTTGTTTCTCAACATTTGAAAAAATTTAAACACAAAGCAGCTACAGCTTGGAACAACCTGATGATATGAAAACAGGCCCATCCTGTTACATGTTCTCCAGTAAGCAATCTAAGTTTTTGCTTAATTTTTGCTGCCATTTCTGTGTAAATTGGAAAACACATCTAAGTGATTTTTGAATGAACACACAAAGGAACATGCTCTAAGTGAGTAAACTTCAAAGTAATCACCAGAACAATTTTAGGCCAATAAGCTCTCAAAACTATTTATTTACATCTGCAGTACTTGAAAAGGCAAATTAGCTTGTCTATCTTTCAACTGTTTACAAATGTACTCTTGTACAACAGCTGGAAGTAAGTAAGCATGACACTGTCCTCCTATTCCTGACCTGCACAGCTCCTTAAATAAAGAAAAGGACAAGAGCTTTAAAAACTTTCACAAAAAGATTACTGGCATTGCACCACAATAAGCTGACACGAGGATATAAACTCGACACTGCCCCCGCAACTCTGTTAATCATATCTATTCTGTTTAGATGGGGACCACAGTAGGGTGTAAGTAAACAGTTTGGATGCATCATCAATATATATCATGAAACAACTGCTGCTAAAGAAATCAATCTGAACAAAATCTAATTCATTGTCATCCAATTTTAAAACTTATCAGATGTCATCACATTACTTGAGAATGAAATAATCTGAACTCCAGGGTTATGCTAGTACAGAAAGGATAAGAACTGAAAATACAACAGCCAAGTCTTGGAGAGAGAGAGAAAAAAAAAAAAAAAAAAGCATTACCAAGATTAGTGATAACAAGAACTAGGTATGTGTAGTGCTTAAAGCAGCAGGCTTTAAGCACTACACTTACCTGTAAATAGTGACTTATTTCATGAGTAGGTATCTACTCATGATTCCTACAAACTGTTTGAGTAGTAAGCTGCAAACAAACAAAAACTTAGTGATCTTGTTATCATGCACAAGAAATCTGTTAAATTTCTCCAGAGCAAAACTGTTATCTTTCTCAAATCGACATGTAAACAGGTTATAAGTAGGTATCTATTCAACATCTACATCACACTGTTTGACTAGCAATGGTGGAAAAAACAAAACTAAGCAGTCTTGTTATTGTGCGAGAAATTTTTTTAAAATTTCTCCACAGCACAACTGTTATGTTTCTCACACAGACTAAATTACACGTCTGCTCATGTCTACCAAAATGAAACTGTAAAATTATTAATATCAAAGGTAAATCTCGCTTCAACATGTTTTCTGCATCTTATGCATACAGGTGGTCAATAGTCAATAAATGAGTGGTGCAAAAGTAGAGGTACATGAAACAAACTGCTTGATTCTGTCAGCACACCAATTGAACTCTGGACTATTAAGCATCATAACAATTCATTTTTGTTTTTTGGACTGAGTTTAGTTTATGTACACAAAATAAACTTTTGAAAAAACTGAGTTTTGGTCTGATTTACAGCTCAGTCCAAAAAGCAAGTGTTTACTTGTAGCTATGAATTTCAGAATTTTACTTTTCAACAATAGGTGGCAGTAAACATGCTAATATTTTGTTATAATGCCTGAAAATTATTAGATGGAATAAGATTGGTACAGGTGGACAAATACAGATATTTGGGAAGCATAAGGACAGAAAACGGAAAAGCCTGGAGGAAATAAAAACAAGAATTGCCATGGGTAAAGAGGCATTTAGTAATAGAAATGCATTTTCTATTACTAGGGGAAAAAGTTTCAAGAAGGAATTAAGAAAGAAAATGGTGAAAACATTAATATGGACTATTGTACTTTATGGCCCAGAGATGGTTGGTTTGTTTGTTATTTGGTTTTTAGGATCATTAGCAACTAAGGCCATATTGCTCCGGAGATATGCTGTGGTCATTCCCTGGCCCAGAAATGGACATGGAATGACCATCTCAGTTGGGAAGAGAGAGATTAGACAGCTAGAAGCTTTCAAGATGTGGGTGTGGAGGAGAATGGAAAGGGTGAAATGGGTGAAGAGAGTGAGTAATGAGGAAAGTAGAAGAGAGAACGCTAGTAAAAGAACCAAGAAGACAAAAGAACTTTATAGGACATGTTTTCAGAAGAGAAAGCATGCCGAGGAAAGTGATAGAGGGGTAGATGTGTGGGAAGAGAGCTGTTGGGATAAGGAGAATTGGAATGACAGATTGGATGGGAACAGGAAATTATGCAGGAATTAAAAGGAAAGCACAAGATAGAGAAAAATGGCATCAATGGAGCCCTGAACCTGCCCATGAGCAGAGAATTTGAAGAAGCCTGAAAATTACTGCTAACACCTGGTTGTGCCACCCACCATATCCTATTTTATAATTTTGTGCATGTAAGCAAGAATCCCATCTAGTTGCAATTTTTAATCTGCAGAGCCAACCTAAAGTTTAATCTTTCTGGGATTTTTCCTTTAAAGTCTAAGATTTTTCTTTGTGTAAATTTGACATCTTTTATGCAATATTTAAGCACGACATTCCACTGCATAGACTAAATTTTATGATGAAAGCAAGGCAACCCCCATTTTGTCCAGTTATGTAATTCCCCATCCCAGTTTGAATGGAATATATAGAGGGTGACTTGAGTTAGGTCACCATCTATTTTAAAAAGGCGTTGAAGCACTGTGGCAACTAGTAAAATATTTAATCAGTAATGTGTTACAAATTTTATACAATTTACATTACTTTACAAAATAGCCTAAGCTCAAAATAGGTACCAGCACTATAAATAAGTTTTCTCAATCTGAGTGCTACATTTCCCATCAAATTTGAATACAAGTCTGCAGGAACACAGCCAATCCCTCCCCTGACAATTTCTTTCAGTTCATCATCAGTTTTTGGTTTTCTATGTGAGTAATGGCCATTTTTTCTTTCTACTGCTTTTCTCTTTGAATGTTTTTATTACTCTTACCCAAAAATCCCTCCCTATCCTCACTCAAGCATTATCTAAATTTGTGGCATACCTTGTTTTTCTCATCATAAAATTTTAGTCGATGCAATGTGTTATTACATTTAAACATGTTTCAGCAGATTAGTTACCCAACAGACTTTTTCTGCACTTAATGATAATTTGAATGCCTGTACTAAATAAGAAAATACCATATAATAAACATACCAGAAAGAATGCTACTCACCACTTAATAAGAAACATCAGCTCGCCACTTGAATCTGTAGCACCAATAATTCTCTCTGGATCTAACCCACGATCAAATCCTTGAGGTCTGTTATCGTCCTAAAAAGTATACAAAACAAAGTGATCAAAATTATATTATATTCAGTATAAGAAAAGTAAGGTAGTTTTGTAAAGTAGTTCAATTTAGTTTTTAACCTTCTTTATGGTCTCTAGAAAAATCAAGGAGCAATTTTACACAGTTCAATAAAATATTACAGTTTATCATCATGACTAAATTAATATCCTTAAATTCCTATAACTACCAACCTACTCTTCAGAATTTTTACTTATCTGTATTTACAAAATCACTTGAATTTCAGTAGTACCATCACTTTTGAACACCCTTTATAAGTAACTAGTGTACTCGTGAATATTTCTCCAAACCTCTTTCACAGAAGAAGTAAAGATTAATATTGAAGTAATTACAAAAACCTTTCCCTTTGCTGTTGGCTAAAGTGTTATGGGATGGACTCAGGTAATAAAATATATTTAAAAATAAAATTACAAAAATGTAATTTGATAATTTTTTACATGTATGACTAAATAGTCCTTAAAAAAAAAAATTAATTATTGCACATACAAAATTACAATTATTCTAGTGTATCCAGGGTGAATATTTTGCCAAAAACTGTAACAATACAGTTGAGCAACAATTCTGTTATGGAATGTTAAAAAATAATGGAAAATTTACCTATTGCAAAAGGAATCAGGTCAAAAGCTTGTTTAGTCCTTTAGGTATTAAAATACCCGTGGCAAATATTTTGCCATAACTGTAACGAGACTATTGAGTAACAGTTCTATTATAGAACTGTTAAAAATAAAAGAAAATTTTTCCAAAAAATTTGACCGCAAATTGTCTGCAACCCCCCTCAATTTTACTACTAAACAAAACCTACTGCAAAAGGAATCAAGTCAAAAGCTTGTTTAATCTGTAAGTTATTCAAGTTCAAAGACTGTTCTGGACAGAGGGACAAGCAAATTATTATACAGATAATATAAATAGTCCAAATTAATAGCCATGCTGCAGAAGTCAAATGAAACCAACACAGATATCAAGATGTAAACTGACTATGAAGCACACACATCCTACTGATTTTATTGGAGTTTTTTTTTTTTTTTTTTAAAAACAAGCCACTGGGGACTACAAAATAAAACAACATTTAAAAGATTTGACTTTAATACACTAAATTTTGAAGTTTTATTGTGCAAATTCAATATTTTTTCGTAAATTTTTTATACAGTCAAAGAAATACGCTGTAATAATACTGCTTTTGCACCCCCCCCTTGCTACAGTGTGGTTCACTCAGTCCTTGTATGCTATAGTATTCTGTATTCTTTCATGGCTACCACCAGAATTGCACTCTGCTTCCCCAGAACAGTGCTATTAACTCCAAACACCTCAGAAGGAGTTACCCATTATTAGGTGATGTTTATATGTCTGAGACCCACTAAAAAAAATTAATTATTTTTTTAAAAATTTTCCAATCAAATGCAATTCACAATACTTGCCCATGTTCTTTTTATTTACAAACTTTTAACTGATATTATAATTAACAAGAAAACAGTTGAATTGCTGGCCAAACTTGCAATGCTGCAAAGCATTTCCAATCTATGACAAGGAAAAATTTTGAGGACTGTTTATTGTCCAAAAGTTATTTTTTGTGTCCATGATAAATTTACATCTCTGTACGAATATTCTGTGGCTATCTGTATTGCCAGGTTCCTTAGTACAAGGCTATAAAACACTATGGTCATTTAATGCTAAAGCTGTTGCTTTGAGTTGCACAGTGCTCAGCAGCACTGGTGAGCAATGCTGTTTTCAGTTTAGTTTTGGTTTACGTATTGCTTATATGCATTTTGTGCCCGGTTGATTGGTTTCAGTTCACTGAGTAGGGTTTCAAGTTCTTAAAAAAAAAAAAAAAAAAAAAAAAGAGGCCCCGAAGAGATCTAGTGAATCAGCAAATACTAATGGTGTGAAGGGGAGATATGTCAGAAAAACTTTTTGCTGGAAACTAAATCGGACATTCTAAAAAGATTAGATTCAGCGCAATCTGAAATTCAACAGTATCATTGCTATTGTATATACAGTATATGTATAAGATCCCATAATTTTAAGGAAAGTTTCTTGATTTTATTGAACACACCGTATTTATGTTTTAATCAAATAATTTATGTATCTAAAGTTTACATTTAAAACTCTAAATGGTTCCTATTATAATATCGCTATACAGAGAAATAGTGCCTTAAAATCAGTTAGAATGCATTTAATTGGTATCTTCAACCAGTTAAATTTATTTACAGTATATTCTATTGATAAATCACACCTGCTTAATGCAGATTCACTTAGCACTCTGTTTTCATGGTTCTGCTCCCACAAGAAAAGTGATACAACTCAAAAGACTATTTCTCAACAGAAGCAAAAGAAAAATGCATCAAGCAGGGATCTTAGTAACAGCAAAAGTTATGTGACTTCCTGTGGCCATTGTTGGAACTACAGTTGGCACACTTTCTAATTGAAATAATATCACACTTAGTACTCAAGGTGCACTTAATCTAAAAATGTATACTTTTGAAAGGGTGTAGCCTTGTACCTCTGCAGCAATTTAAGACTTTTGGATAGCTGGATATATTTAACGATTCTAACCATAGGTGGTGACGGTAGTGCAGAGATTGGTCAATCATCTCACAATCGCATCTGGGGTTGAGGTCATGATGAGTTGACCAAAAATGTTCTGCGACTGCGGAGTCACCCTCAGTGTCACCCTGGCGGATTGACCTATCGTGTTCCGTGAGGTGGTCCTGAAGATGCCTGGAGCTCTCCCCTATATAGCAATTACCGCAATCGTGGCAAGTTATGCGGTATACAATTCCGCTGCGTAAGAGAGGAGTGATGGGTGTTTTTATGCTCGAGACCAAGATCGTAAGCTTCTACCATGGACTTATACGCATGAAATGCGTATAACTTCATGGTAGGCACTTACATATATCTCCTATATAGCAACTACCGCATCGTAACAAGTCATGCGATATACAATTCTGCTGCATAAGAGAGGAGTGATGGGTGTTTTTAAGCGAGACCAAGATCGTAAGCTCCTACCATGGAGTTATACACATTTCACACAGGATCTCAGAAATCTGGTCTGAAGTGCCCAGATAATAAGGAATATAGGTAGTAGGTACACTGTCACAGGCGCCTCCGTAGCCAGGTGGGAAGGAGCAGCAGTAGTGCGTAGCACACGCTTCTTGATTAGACCGGGGTTCGAGCCCGTCACCACCGCATATCCCGGAGCAATACGGCCTTAGTTGCTAATGCTCCTAAAAACCAAATAACAAACAAACACTGTCACGGAAGGAGGGGGGATGAGAGCCTCAGTTGAGTTGCAAGCTCTTGTGCTTGTAGCAGGCACCTGTCTAACACACGGGCTGGGTATCCACAGTCGTTAGGAACTCCCTCGCTGTTGGAGACCACATGGGCGGTATTTCCCACTAGGGGCATTAGGACACAGGCAACGTGTTTTGATAGTTTGTATGTCGGTGAATTGCAACAGGACACGATGGGTCGGAGGGGAATGCCCGGCTTATGAACTTCAACCTCAACTGCTGGCAACATGTTGCTCTTAACTCCACCAGGAAAGACAACACCATCATCGTGCTTCCTGCCGACAAGGGATGTCGCATGGTTATACTGGATCGTTTAGAGCATTTAACAAGGCTCTTGCCCTCCTACAAGATCCCAATGTTTAGGAGCCTGTAAGTGACCCACTCATCAAAGTCTTAGGGCGATTGGAATCAAACGTTAACAAGTTGATCTATGAGTGGTTCAAATCAGGCAAGATCTCAATGTCAACAAGATGGCAGTTGCATGCCATGGGCTGCCAGCTCATGCAGCTCTATGGCCTGCCAAAAGTTCATAAGCTGGGCATCACCCTCCGACCCATCGTATTAATTTTAACTTATTAAATCATCTTAGTTACTGCCTCCACTGGTCCTTCTGTATTATTCTTCACGTATACTTTTGAGTTGTGCCACTTTTCTTGTGGGGATGGAGTATACATAAGTCATTCAAAACACCAACAGTTGCACTGGAAACTTCATCCCATCTCGGTTTCTAGTTTGTCAATAATTAGGTGAAAGGTGGTGATACGAAATTTATCGCTGGCATTCAGATCTACTTCTGGTGCATCTCCATCATATTTACCTTCTTTCTGATACGTTTGCGAGTTTGAAAGGCATATAATCAACATCTGGTAATATTTCCTTTACAAATGCTTCAAACCTTTCAAAGTCATCTCTTAAAGAGCATAGTTGGTCAGCTAATAACCCATACAGATCTGCACGTCTTTTAAGTTCACATCTTCACTTTGCAGAACTTGACTTGCTCTATGAAACTTTTGCAAAATTTCATTCCACACGATCAACATGAAAACAAATTCTACCTCTTGTATCTTATTTGCAATACTGTCTGCTTCTCTTCAAGTGTCTCCCTTTTGTGACTGGTCTTCAGCTAAACACTATAAAGCTTCCAATTTCTTAAAGAAACACTCCAAAATTGCCTCCTATCTGGTATTAGAGAGGGATTTTTAACACAGGTTCATTTTCAAGACAAGCTTTAAGAATTTTCCACCGGCTGGTTGAGTCTGATAAAAAAAAAAAAAAATGTATAGAGCAAATGCACTATAGAGAAAAAGTTAACTGCCACTTAGCAGTCAGCAGCACTTCGGCCTACCAGATTTAGTGACTGGGCGGTACAGGGCACATATACCAAATTTAATTTCTTCTAAAATGTTTTGCTGCATCCCTTTATAATAACCAGACATGTTAGCAGTGCTGTTGTAGGACTAACCCCTACACTGCGAAAAATTTAGTTTGCAAACTTCACAGTAAGTACTGCAATACCTGGTTTGCCATTTCCTCACCAGTATGATTTTTCAGTTCCAAAAAGATTAAGTGTTCAATGGTAAATTCTATTCTACATGTCGTTGTGGAAGTTGATAGGTTATATAAATTTAAGGAGGAACTGGACAAACATTTAGAGGGAATTGTTTTGTAAAATTTTTTTTTTGGCTGATGCTGCATAAGCTTATACACTTGCTTTCTTGCATCACATGCTACTACTACTAATTTAGTTCGTCAACAATGAATGTGGTGGACCTTCGGAGCCATTTAGTATAATGAGCTCCTCACAGGTGGTTTTCAACAGATAAGAATTTCTTTTTACATAATTTCCATATTTCAAAACATGCCCTGCTAAAAATAGATCAAACTGACTTATGAGCTCAAGCAGCCCTAAAAAATTCTCTTTCTGCAACAAACCAAAATTTTCATTTGTTTCTTGAAAAACTAGGCCACGTTCAGCTAACGTACGAATAACAGCTATTACACATTCCAAGACATGTTCCCAGTAATTGCACTCTTCTTTAATTTGTTTTTCCAACTCTTGTTGCAAGCCCAAACCTTCGAGTTAAGTATGTTAGCATAGAGTCTCGGTGAGTAGTTTCTTTCACGATGAGCAATTATACTAGGTTCAGTGACTTTTGCCAGTCACTGAACCTTTCTCTTTCAACAAAAGATGAGGAACATTTAGGAGCAAAAATGTTTACAAATAAAGCAGTAAACTGACCCTGCTGATAGTGAATACAATAAACATTCTCATTTGCACTGCTCACCATTGGCTTTTACCCCAAAGAAATGTTTTTGTGAATAGTATCTTGTTTGTTTGCCACTTTTGGAAGTTTGGCAAGATTTGTCATGTGGCCCCTTGTGGTGTTGACAGTCACTGGGTCCACAAGCAATCCAATAAGCCACATCTTCAGCAGAAAAATCTCGCCACAACCCTGGATCTTTTGCTTTATTTACTCCATCTTCTGCAGATTGAATCATTTCACCTTAGTCCAGTAGGTTTTCATTTTCATCTATTCTTTTCAACTTCAGACAGCCTTGTAGAACAACTTGCCTCAACAATTACACTAAACACATCAAGAGAATTTACGAGCAAAGTGTAATCAGTAGTGATACATTGTCAGTTCAGCCAGCCTGTGGCATCTTAACATCATCACAATGTTCTGATCTTGAAGTTGACCGAGCAGTACTGATAGACGTGGAGCTTTCTTCACCTTCAATCTTGTCATAGTCAGATACAGTACATGTAGCTTCTGATGGCAGAGATTTGTTTTGATTTTCAAAGATCAGTTGTGTAACTTTTGTGAAGGAATTAGTTGGCTTTCCAGTCTTGGTCACAAAATCCAAAGCCTTTTGTTGAGCCTTTTTAGGCAGTTTCTCTTTTTTGCACCACTTAATTCAACAAGTTTCATCTTTGGTATGAAAATTACTGAAGAATGAATGTTAAAAAATACACATGGATCTACTGTTTACTACAGTAAACCCCCGCTATTCGCGGGGGTTACGTTCCTGAGAAATGTCGCGAATACCGAAAACGCGAATACTGAGTTATTGCTCCCATAGTAATAAAGGGGTTCTATTCCAAAGTATGAAATATATAAGAAAAACTAGTCTAAAATTTTGTCTATATGTATTATATGTACCTTCATAACATGACTATGTACATAGACAGTACATAGTGAAATGCAAGCATATGGCATCAAAATGAAAATAAGAAACAATTTAATATTAAATGTAATATTTATTAGAAATTTCAAACCAGCGCCTTTGCTAGCAAAAAAACTTATCCCACCAGTGCTATCACCAGTTTCGCTAAAGTGTTGATAAAGGAGTTTTGCCTTTTCACGAATGATGAGTGAACTTAAGAGAATTTTATTTTGAGTTCGGTCTTCTATCCACAGATTTAAAGCCTTTTCCATTTTTTTTTTCTAATTTAACATCACGAGTTACAGAGCAAATTTTTGAAGCAATTAGCGCTTTTTCACGGACACTACGGCGGATTTTTTCTTCCGATTTTTGGATTGATTGTACCGTTGACTCATTGATTTTATAATGTTTTGCCACTGAAGAGAGACACTTTCACCATTAGAAATTTTATCTAATAACTCAATTTTATTCGCTAATGTCATCACCTTCTTTGCTATTTTCACATTTCTCTTGTTATTTGTAGCCATATTTTTGTAGGGGTTAGAAAGAACTTGTCCACAATAAAGTCACTTTCCTTCCGTTAAAAAACTCGAAAAGGTCTGTTTTACACTGCAAAACGGTAGATTTGTCATTTTTGTAAGCATATCAATTTATAAATTGATAATGGCTGCAGTTTACCTTTTATTGAAAAAATATTGCGCATCAAGGGAAAAAAATAGCAAAGATAAAAAAAAAATGATAATAAGATCAATTTATAAGCATATAAATTAAAAGCAAACGACGAAACCTTGCATGGCAAGCGCATAACACATACCGAACAAGGATTAGCGAGAAACATCCACGCTCGCGATTTTGTCAACTATCTCCCCCCACCCACTGAGCGCTGTTTTGACCGGCAAAGATAATTTTAGCCACGCTCATGTTTTATGGCGGGAAATATTCATGGTGCTTTAAAATTCACATTTTTTTAAGGTTTCATTTTATATTAAATCGGCGATCGCGAATACGCAAAACCGTGAATACAGATACCGCGAATAGCGGGGGTTTACTGTATTTTAAATTTGTAATAAATACATTAAGTGGATTTTGTTTAACCTTCAGTATCACAAGTTATTTTTTTGGAAGAAAACTTTTTTAACAATGTGGAGAAAAGTCGAACACAGAAGGTAAGAACAATTACAAAAAAGTGACTAAAGTAGAGTGTGGCAGTGAAAGAGTTCAAGTTGTCGTGATAGCTAGGGAAAAAATTCTTGATACGCTAAGCACATGCTTATTCATTCATTTCTCCGGGACTGCACACAACCATATCACCATACATCTTTGGAATTATAAATTTACACAAATCAGATAGGCTGCTGCAGTGGACACTGTTATTCCCAAATTGTTAAATTGAGGTTATTGGGGGGGGGGGGGCAGTTTACCATACTTCAATGTCTGCAATGAAACTTGGACCCTGCAAACCTTTATTACTAAGCAATAAAATACATTTTAAAGTTATTTTCCTCATTTATATGTTCTAACATTTTTAAACATTTGTTGTAAGCATTGAGATTTATAAAAAGGGCAAAAATGTGCTTCCTTTTTATTAACTTGAAAATACAGGGGAAATGCAGCACTGTTAATACAATAAAAACTGAATATATGCCAGGAGCGGCCAACTTAATTTGTGATGCAATCTACTTTTTTTCCTTCAAATTGTGCCGTGATCTACCATCTCAAAAATTTCATTGCACAAATCGAGGGATGACTGTATATTTAAAATTCGTTGTGATCAACCAAAATTAAATCCGCAATTGACTCGTTGGCCACCCCTGGTATATGCCATAACCATTAAATGAAAAATTTGAAGCTCAAATTAAAAGACTTAACATATGCTGATTACGACTACAGCATTCAACAGGCCTGTATTGAAAAGTTCACCCAAATTTTGTAAAATAGCAAGTGTTACTAAAATTTTGAGGAAGAGACATTTTCTGTTGCTGGTAAGTCATAAAAGTTCATGATTATGTATATATGATCAACACTATAGAAAATAAACAGCATTATCAAGCTTACTTCAGATTTCTTTTTCTTCTTTTGTACATTAAGTTCAGTTCCTTCAGTCCCATTGAGTTTTCTTTTCTTTTCTGATGCTTCTTTTAATTTTTCTTCAAATTCAGCAATCAGTTCAGGACATCCAAGATTTCCTTCAGGTTCCCAAGTATTTTCTGATCTTAAATAGGTAAGACAAGTAACATTAAAAAATTTCTGTAAAGAATCTGAAAACATTCAGTACAAACATGCAGGCACTATTATGTAGTTATTTTGCTTATATATAGATTAGTTAGTCTGAATTTCAGAGAACTAGGAATGACAATTTATTCCTCAAATATTTATTCCTGTCAATACATATATAAAATATGTGAATAATTACATTCCTTACCCACTATCACCATAATGGTATTACAGTATTCAAAATTACTGTTTACTTAACTATTTTAAAGACCACAGCACATCTCCATTTATACTTGCAGGATCAACAAATTCAAATTATTTTTATGGCACCAGAGCTTGTCGCCCATATACATATGACATATTTTTTCTGTAGATGTGTTTAGAGGCCAATCTGTACGCTGCAAACTGAAAAACACAGAATAACTCATTTGGGGGGGTATCAAATTCCTCTTCCCCAGATTGGTTAATTACAGTCTTGGAAAGGACTTCAAGAATTCCTTCACTCATCAACACCCAGACTTCTCCAAATGGGTAAAGAGAGCAATGTACACTGCTTGACAAAATTAACAGAAAACACAACTTGTGCAGCTTGTGATGAAGCGGGACAAAATTTGGTATGGTGGTGTGCCACAGAATAACGATTAAATGAGGAAACAGTGAAACTTTGGGCAGGTATAAGGGACTTTTATAGAATCATATAAGAATTACCAAAAAAGGTCACATTACAGAAGACTATACACGATTTTTTTTTTAGCACATCGGCTTCTGTGGCCATAATGCACCTCCCAAAGTTTTTGCATTTTACTCAGATCCGAACCCGCGACCTTTGGGTTGCCAGGCAGGCACTTTACCCCCCTGGCTAGCCGGTCGGAACTATACAAGATGCTCGAAAATATGGTCACATTACATCAGTATGGCATACGATCCCCTCCAACACCCTTATATTGAGCACGGTGAACCATGCTCGATATAAGGGTGTCTATAAGATTCTGTGGCAACAAATCCCATTCTTCCACTAGTACCCTATGAAAAACATGAAGAGGGGAGTGGCTGCTGATCATTATTCTGCCCCACGAGAACACCACCTCCACCGCCCCTTCTCTGATGTCGGAGAGATGGTACTGCATTCCTCATTGTCTCCAGATGAAATAACGTCTAGAATCTGTGTGTAGGCTACAACAGAACTCTACCCTATTTGCCAGGGCTACAAGTCACATGTTCATGGCATCAGTTTTGAAGAGCTCTGCAGTGGTTGTTTGAGGTTAATGAGATACACCAATCCAATGGCTTCCTTGCGTAGAGTCCACTTGAATAGAGCTTTCTTAACACAGTCTGGCTAAAAAGATTTTCACCTGTGGCCGCAGCAACCTCAAGAGACAGTTAATTACAGAACATTATAGGGTTCTGTCTTGCTGCCAGAGCCAGATAGCAGTCTGTTCTGGTTGATGAAGCCCTTGGGTGACCTTAGCCAGCTGTTCTTGTAATGGTTCTTGTCTCCTGAAACTGCTTCCACAGCGCCAAGACAACACTGCACGTCACATCCGCCTGCGACAATTTGTCCAACGCCCCCCCATCTCAAAGAAGCATTGAAATGATGATGATTTGCCGTCCTGAGTACTGGGGATGTGGCTATCTCACTGAGAAAGCAACAAAATGGGAATGAAGTGACGCGGTCGCAACCCATGTTTTTATAGGAATGAATAAGTTGCATAACGTGTGCTTTGTAAAGTGGCAGATCAATTTCTACTGGATACTTGGAATTTGCATGCCAGGATGCTTATTATATCAAATATTTACGAAAAACATTTTGTTCTGTCAATTTTGTTTGAGCACCGCATCATGCAAACTAAGATGTTATGGAAGATCACAGGAACGATGTGTAATTTGTTTGAAATATCGATTAGAAGCTTAACGAACAGTAACACCGCTTCTTGAACCATCTAAATCAAAGAGATTCTCCAAGACAGGATTCATTGTGTCACTGAAAATGTACAAAGGGTACTAGGAAAGTTTTGCAATACAGCTTTGTTTATTTAATTTTTTCAAAGTAATTTCCTCTACATTCAGTACACCTCTCCATCCTCCGAAACCAATCTTTAAACCAGTTCTGCCAAGTTTCACTAGGGAGTAAAGCACACTCGTTGTCCCAAGCCCATAGAAGGTCCTCATCACTGGAAAACCGCCTCCCTTTTAGCTTCATTTTCACATGCGGGAACAGTGCAAAGTCGCAGGGAGCAAGGTCTGGACTGTAGGGAGGGTTCTCGAGAAGTTTCAGTCCTGTCGTGGTCAAATATTCGGTGCAGGCTTTGGCGCTTTGAGCTGGAGCATTATCGTGATGGAGGTACCAGGTGGTCATTCTTGACTTTGGCCGCAGGTTCTTCATAGAGCCAATGACTTTAGGCAGGCATTGTTCAGTATACCACTTAGCTGTGACTGTCTTCTGCGTGTCCAAAACGACACGTTCCACAATTCCACTCGATTTGAAAAATACAGCTATCATTTTCTTCTTTACAGATCGAGATTTTCTGACAATTACGGGTGTGTTGTCATCATCAAAGACCCAAACTTTGTTTTGAGCCTTGGTCGGCAGATCGTAATAGTACAGCCAAGTCTCGTCACCTGTCACGATGTTGTTCACATACCAAGATTGTCCCTTATCAAACTTTTTTAACATCTCCCGGCACCAAGTCACACGTTGTGTCATCTGCTCTTCAGTCAGTTGATGCGGCACCCAGAGAGAACAAAGTTTCTTCACGTGCAAATGATCTTGCAGAATCGAACGAATTGCTGGTGCATTTAGGCCTAAAGTATCCTCTATCTGTTGGTAGGTCACTCGCCTGTTTTCGTCAAGCATTTTCCTCACAGCAGTAACGTTTTCCTCCGTAACTGACGTTCGTGGCCTTCCCGGCCTCTCAGAATCCTGGAGAGTGAAATTTCCCCTTTGGAATTCTCTATACCACCTGAATATCGTTGTACGATGTGGACAATCATCATCTAGTGCAAGAGTCATTTCTTCTAAGCACTGGTCTATGGTTAAACCACGCACAAAATTATACCGCAAAACTGTCCTTATCTCATTTCGTGACCACGATGCCATCGCAAGCACTTTACACTCTCACTACTAATGAATAACTGAGCCCATCAACTTGGCGCGGCGGCTACTATGCATGTATGAACATGTCTCAACATGCAGCAACAAGCAGCTTCCTGTGATTCATTGTTGCATCATATTGCAAAACTTTCCTAGTACCCTTTGTATAGTCAGATTTGGGCATATCAAGCACAGAAGATAGGCACTCTCATTTTTTCTCATAATGCAACGTGAGCCTATACAACAGGTCTACACACCAATTAAATTTATGAAAATCCAATGTTTTGCTAGATTTACAGTCAATTTCCCAATATCTAACTTAAAGTCAGGGAGAGGAAGAATGGATAATCAAAAAAGCACAAATAATCAAATATTATTTAATTTTGCATTTTTAGCTTGTAAGCAACAGGTTATTTTTTAAATTTATTATTTAAAACATATAAAAAAACCATCCCCAATTGTAATTTTTACCCACATATAAAGTTAGTCATGTACAGATCATGTACAATGTGTACATGAATAACTGCTAAGTACTACATTTTCAACTGATAAAAGACTGATGTTCTAATGCTATGGTGTTTTGACACATTACACATTTCCTGCTATTACTGATTACATTCATAAATCTCACAGTATCATGGTTATTGTACCCTTAGAGTCAATTACAGATTATTGTTTTGACAATTGCAATTTAATTCAAAATGTAGTACAGTACAACTTGTATCCACCAAAAATTGATGGAAGAATGCATTTATTTTCCAATATAAATAAATATATTTTCTGTTTATACTGAGATAGCATGCAGGGTTAAGACAGAGATTGAAGGAATATTATTGTATTTCATGTTATCACCTGAATTTAAACTGCTATGCACAACTCTACTGGAATTCTGAATGCTAGGCCACGGTCAAATAAGAAGCCATAAAACCAGACTGTTGTAAAATAGGAAGAGTAGGAGAGAAATTACAAATACTTCTAAGTGTGCAGTTTCAGAAACCTCCAATTCATCAATTAATAATAATAAAACACACAATTATGCACAGATAATCCTAACAGGGTATGAACATATAAAAATCAGGGTGATCAAATGTGAACTGAGGGAAATGTATACAACATGCCTTCAGGTTCCAATTACTCTGAAGTAATAAATAAATACAGTGAATTCCGGTTGATGTTATCAGTCACTTATTATATTCAAAAATGAAAATCAAACTATTTATATTATAATGTATGCATTATAATATAAATAGTTTTGTATTATAATGGGAAAAAGGAGCAATCATGTGTGTAAAGTTAATTCTGCTGCTTTATATGATCATATACCACCAGTTATTGTTATCATTTTTTGTTTCAATTAAGGAGAAATATAGAAATATGTCTTCCAGAATGCCTAAAATTGTGCTTAAGTTAGAAATTTGTCGATCACTTACAACCACGACTATATCAAATAATGTTTATGACCTCATCCCTTGTCTTGTGAAAGTGGTACCTTTTAACTTCCAATCCCTGCCACATATTTCAAGCCTTCAGGAAAATTACATTTTGGCTATTGGGCTGTACGGATGGGGAAAGGAGCAATCCAACCCACTTTGTGAAGTTTTACAGCTATGCACGAAAAGTTATTAGTGTTTAATCACACTGTCCAAACAGTTTTGCTATGGTGATCATGTGATCTCAGAGTGCATATATGCAGTACTGTCTGCTTTCCGCGAACAGACGTGAGCTCAGTTTGCAATTGACATCTGTTGAGAACTGAACCCATGATTTAATTTTTCTTAGAACAGAAATGCTGCAGAAAGGCAGAAATTTAAGTTTAAGTGAAAAGAAGAAAATTCTAAATGCATATGATGCCTAAGTGTAGTCAGAGAGACTGCATTAAAATTGTGTTTCACAGCCTCTTTGTGCAAACCTTTAAACAGAAAACTGCACGAGTTAGATGATTGAGAATGAAAAAACTTTACATGAAAATAAAACAAATTCTCAATTTTAAAACGGCTGCAAGGGTGAATAAACATCCTGCTATTTTAAAATTGGGAACTTGTTTTCTGACTTTAAAACAGCGCTGGGAAGGGAGGGGGGATTTATTTCAATGCCAAGTAAAATGCAACCAGTGGGAGGGGCTAAGCCTGTCAATCACTGTTATTTGCAACAATCGATCGATCGGAAGGTGTACAAGACTAACAAAAAAAAAAAAAAAAAAAAAAAGCCATTTCATTATTGGGAAAAGTGAGTATCCACATATTAACCTACCAGTTGAATGCAAAAACAATATAAATGCACAGATGACATCTCAAATTTCAGCTTATCAGAATTTTATTCAGATAAGCTTATCTTATTTGAACAACACGAAACTCTTATTTCATCAATATTCATTAGGGTGGTCCTTATTTATATAAGGGAGAATTTTAAAATATATATATTTTTTTTTTTTTCAGCTTTGTACCTTTCTATCAATTATGAAAAACTGCAGAATTTCAAATGGATTTGATATCAGGAACATGTGCCACACTGACCTAAATGTAGTTACAAGGTACCAATGTGGCACTTGTTTTCACTGCACGAACAAATTTCATTCCTTGTATAAAGTTTCAATGTGGTCAGACCAGTCAGCACACAGAGCCCATGACAATAGATGCTATCATGTGTTGTTGTTGTTGTTATTTGGTTTTTAGGAGCATTAGCAACCAAGGCTATAATGCGCCAAAACCAGGTAATATATAAAAATTTATTCTCTCAGTGACCTAAGTAGTTAGGCCACCATGTCCAGATATATAATAAAAGACATAACAATAACGTAAAAATTTTAAATACGAGTAAAAACCTTTATTGATTTAAAAAAGCTAAAAACAGCAGACACATTGTCATTGTCAGATAAAATCTGAGTGTATACGGCTCAGTCAGATGGTTAAAAGCGGTAAAACGGATATTGCTAAAATCTGGACAGTCAATTAAAAGGTGTCTAATCGTTAAAATTGTGCCACAGGACACACACACACATAGGAGGGTCATCAGCCCTCAGCAAAAATGAATGAGTTAAATAACTGTGTTCTATGCGGATCCGGGCAAGAACAACTTCCTCCTTACGATTCCTGCGCAGACTAGACTGCCACGGTTCAATTACAGGCTTTATTTGATATAATTTATTCGCAGTCTGTCTATTCCATGAATCCTGCCATTGGGAATATATCTTTTGGTGTATTATTTGCCTGTAGTCTGTATAGGGGACTGACAGGCAGCGGTTATTATTGGGAATTGCTGATTTGGCTGCGGCGTCAGCCAAATCATTTCCCCTAATCCCAATGTGGCTGGGAATCCAGCAGAAGCAGATATCATATTCACGTCCGAGGAGGAAGTGAATCTTCTGCTGAATACTAGACAGAACTGGATGAGGATTATATCTCACAGATATTAAAGCCTGTAACACGCTGAGAGAATCAGAATATAAAATGAACCGTTGGTATTGGCATTCACTAATGTGAGCCAAGGCTAACTCTATAGCATGCAGCTCTGCAGTAAATATATTGCATTCAGAGGGAATCTGCTCCGATGTAGTGCTGTCTGTAAAGACAGCAGCAGATCCCACATATGATTCCGACTTCGAACCGTCTGTGTAAACTGGCGCGAAGTCAGAATGTTCAGCTCGGTGTGCTGAATAAAGCTGCAGGTAGACAGACGATGGAGTGTCCGACTTTCCCCAATTTCTAAGGGACAAGTCACATGTTGGAACATGAGCATGCAAGGGTGGAAGGGGTTGCTTTGGTGTTTGGGCAACCTTGTCTACCTTAATATTAAGTTCTTTGAGTAGCTCTTGGAAACGAATACCAAAAGTACGATTGGCAGTCTTACGGGTGTTGTACAAATTTTCCATTCGTGGCTCAAAAACGAATGGCCACGGATGGTCTGGCAGGGATTTCAGTTTTAAGGCATACTTTAGAGACAACTGCTTACGTCGAAGTGATAACGGTGGTTCATTTGCTTCGATGTATAAGCTCTGGACAGGAGATGTTCGAAATGCTCCAATAGCGATACGGAGAGCCTGATGATGGACAGGATCCAGCCATCAAAGTACACTGTCTCTGGCCGAATTGTATACCAGGGACCCGTAATCTAGTCTGGATCGTACAAGTGCACGATAGATGCGTAGTAGGGTGCATTGATCTGCACCCCAAGATGTTGAGGAAAGAGAGCGCAAAATATTCAGCCCTCTTGTGCGCTCTGTGCGGAGTTGACGGATGTGATCCAGAAAGGTCAGCTTTTTATCGAATACGAGTCCCAAGAATTTTGTGTCCGTTGCTACTGGAATTGCATTTTGTCCGAGCTTTAATTCAGGTTCAGGATGAAGATTACGCTTACGACAAAAGTGTACGCAAATGGTCTTCTCCGGCGAGAACCTGAAGCCATTAGCAAGAGCCCAGGAGTTGAGGCGATCAATAGCTTTCTGCAGTTGTCTTTCAATAACCCTCATGTTGCATGACTGACAAAATATGCTAAAGTCATCAACATAGAGGGCACTGTTTACAGTTGGAGGAAGTTGTTCTGTGATGGAATTTACTTTGATGGCAAAAAGCGTGACACTTAATACTGATCCTTGTGGTACTCCCTCCTCTTGACTGAAGGAACGAGAGAGTGAGGATCCCACACGAACTTGGAAAGATCGATTGGCTAAAAAGTTTTTAATAAAAATGGGGAGTTGCCCCCTAAGGCTAAGGCTATGCAGATCTTTTAAGATGCCAAATCTCGAAGTTGTGTCATACGCTTTCTCCATGTCAAAGAACACCGACACCAAGTGTTCGCGTTTTAGGAAAGCATCCCGGATGGATGTTTCCAGTCTAATAAGATGGTCCAAAGTGGACCGGTTCCTTTGGAAGCCGCACTGGATTTTGGAGAGGTCGTTTGATTCTAAGTACCATATTAAATGGGAATTAACCATTCTCTCCAGGATTTTGCACAGACAGCTAGTCAGAGCAATAGGACGATAATTGGTGGTGACTTTTGGATCCTTTCCTGGCTTAGGAAAGGCAAGAACGATTGCCTTTCGCCAGGAGTCTGGAAACTGCCCTTCAGTAAAGATTCTGTTATACAAAAGGAGCAGACAATCCATAGATTTTGATGAAAGATGTTTAATCATTTCATAAGGGATGCCATCTGGTCCAACGGCACTTGCTTTGGAAAGTGCAAGGGCTCTTGTCAGTTCCAGAATAGTGAAATCCCCGTTGTAGGGATAAATGCTCTTAGATTTAAAGTTAAGTGCCTGTTTTTCGATTTTATATTTCAGGACCAGGAACTCTGGAGAATACGAAGATGTTGCAGAGATGTTAGAGAATGTTTCCCCAAGAGAATTGGCTATTGCAGTTGGATCTGCAATAGCGCATCCATTATAATCTAGGATTGCAGAAGGGTGGGATGTATATTTTCCCTTCATTTTCTGGATTTTATTCCAGACTACCTTAGAATTGGTAGCCTGGTTAATAGATGAGGTAAAACGGATCCATGATTCCTCTTGACTCTGATGATGGATATATCGTGCTTTGGCTCGTGCACGTTTAAAGGCTATAAGGTTGGTCGTGGTAGGATATCGGTGGAATATCCCCCACGCTTTGTTTTGAGCCTTTTTTGCTGCTGTGCATTGTGAATTCCACCAAGGTTTGGGAGTAGAGAAGGGGAGCAGATAGAGAGATCAATGGCAGAAAAAGTACGGGTAGGCATGTGGAAGAAGGTGTTTGTTCCAGTATTTAGAAGGGAAAGGTCGTTGTCACTGAGCACACGCTCTATGACTCGTCCCCTTCCGTTGATGTTAGCACTACCCCACAGGGTGATATGTCCGTTAAAATCCCCGAGAAGTAAGAAAGGGGGAGGCAGCTGCGTTAGAAGATCATCAAGGTCTGCCTGGGAGATGTCAGTCCCAGGTGGCAAATAAACAGAGCACACAGTTAATAAAAATCCCACTGAAAGGCAAATTGCAACAGCCTCTATGCTGGTTGTAATTAGCAAGGGCTGCACTGGGGTCTGGTTACCCACAAGGATAGCCACTCCCCCATGTACAGAGCCATCCGCAATTCTATCCCTTCGAAAAACTGCCTTTAGATATGTCTCCTGCAAGTAAAAGCAAACTGGCTCGTGCTTTTGCAGGAGGGCCTTTATGTCATCAATATTTCGCCGGAATCCACGACAATTCCATTGTAGGAATTTAGCCATTATTTTGGCTTGGTGGGTCCATCAGGCGGCTTCTGAGGTGCTGAGGGCTTACTTTTATCAGTCTTGGATTTGTCTTTTTTGGGGAAGAATGGACGCTGTCCCGTGTCCATTTCCTCCTCAGCAAAGAGTTCCAAGACTGAATCTTCAGGTACCTCCTTCTGCTCGACATCCATCTTTTCTTGGGTACTAGGGGGGGACTTCCCCTTCCTTATTCTTTTCTTTCATAATTATCTTTGTTACTTGTGGAGCATTAGGAGGTACCGATATAGGAGTGGCAGCTGATTGGTCCTTTTGTGCAGGTTTTTGAGAACTTAAGAGATACCGCGCGATGGGAGTGAAGGACTCCTTTGGAGGAATGGTCATGTCCGTCTGAGTTCCGACGGAACATCTCCCTGCTACCTTCTGGGTGTAGGTAGGTTTGTTGATATTCAGGGGTTTGACCGATTTCCTTGCCTCCTGGTATGATATATTTAGCTCTGCCTTCAGCCGTTGAAGTTCTTTTTCTTCTTTCCACCTCTGGCATGCTCGTAGGCTGGGTGTTTGCCTTCACAGTTAATACAGGTGGGTTTTGCGGCTGAACATGCTGTTGTTTCATGGTCCTTTGCACCGCATCGAGCGCATGCAAGGACTCCACGGCAGGCCATTTGAGAATGTCCATACTTCTGGCATTTAAAACACAGTAAAGGGTTCGAAACGTATGGATGCACTGAACAGTTGATGTATCCAGCTTTAATCTCATCAGGAGGTTTAGGAGAGTTAAAAGTCAGGATAACGCTCCTGGTTTTAACAATTTTTCCATCCCTTCGCGCAGTAATTCTCTTGACGGCAATAACTCCCTGGGGTTTTAATTCGGAGCAGATTTCCTCCTTGGTTACGTTGAGAAGGTCCCACTCCGAAATGACACCTCTTGATGAATTGAGTGTTCTGTGTGGTGTCACTGTTATAAGTATTCCTCCGATTAATGTTCAGATTGCCTGTCATTTTTAGTTTCAATTAAGGTCTCCAGAACGGAGCCTCTTAACTGATTTGGGAGAACCTGCTAACCCATCTAACCCTTTTTGAATAAAAAAGGGCGACATTTTACCAATCGGTTTTTCACCGGTGGAGTGTATAATTAGGAACCTTGGAACAGGCCCTGATGGTACTTCAGTTCGCTGCCTCTTTGTACTAATAATACTATCTGTGTCTTCGTCTATGTTTGCAGATAGGGACCGGGTTGAGGCCCCTGAAGAAATATGTTTATCAAGATTCATATAGTTTTTAAATTGTTCAGTGCCCGGGCTCCCCACCCACCACAGAGCCCAAAGGGACGCCCACTACCCGGCATGCAATAAATGCGCTCGGGAGTGGAACACCAGGGCTACCCAGACACTATACCCGCACCGCCGCCAGCCTGAATCCTGTCCCTCGGATCATGAGGGTAGGGGCGTGGCATTGACACGGTTGACCCTCGCAGGCGAGCCTACTAGCCGATTGATCCTAGCCGGGCCTTCCAGGACCAACCCGTCTTGTTGAAGCAGGGGCCAAAGTGGTGTATTGAAGCTGGGCTCCTCAACCACCAGGATCCCCCTTTCCGAATTTCCACGGGTCGCAGCGCACGGCAAACACGCCGGATTCCATTGATGTAAGCCTGGAACCTGGGCTGTGGGCGTTGGATCCCAGTGATGCTAGTCTGGAAGTCCAGCAGCGTCACTGGGAGGTCCCCTCACCACGTACAGGTGCCCACGTTGAGGGGTAGCAACTAAGGCCATATTGCTCCGGGGATATGCGGTGGTCATTTCCTGACCTTTCCGCATCCTCCGTATTTGGTGGTTACGGCTCGAACCCCAGTCTGATCAAGAGGCGTGTACTACGCACTGCTGGTCCTGCCCACCTGGCTACGGAGGTGCCACTATCATGTGCTGCAACTTATAGATAGTATATATGGAGAAATATGCCATTAGTCGCTGATGCTCCTAAAACCTACAACAGCAATAGCTATCATGTGTGTAAAGTTAACTTTTTGAAATTTTGAACTAAAGGTAAAAAAATGTCTAGTTTGTGTACAAATTTATCTCATTGGGCCAATAAAAAACCAAATCTTAGGCCCTCCAAAAATAAAAAAGACATCTTGAATGTGCTATGTTTTCAATGAGAACTTTGGATTAGAGATTGTATAACAGTGCAAGTATTTTGGGAAGAAAGCCTGGATCTCAACTCACAACTGTTCAAATTGTATTACAAAACTAAAAACGTTATGTAGAAATCTACAGTACACGAAAAGTCATAAGTGGTTCATTCATCAGCAAAAAGAAAACAAGTTCCAAGGAAAATTTAAACGATCTATTTGATATCATGACGTCAGATGCGTTAAGTGCTATTAAAGTTGCTGAGCACAAAGAATTTTTGCTTTTGCAAAGGCAGAAGGACCAGCTGAGGTGTATGTTAGGAGTGGATTTAAAATTACCGAAAACTGATAAGCACAATGAAGAATAGCCGGCTGCAGAAGCAAGGAAAAACATTCTTCCCGGAATGTCAGTCATGTTGAACAAAAATTATCCACCTACTGGGAGATGGAAAGCTCTGAAGAAATGAATGACAACAATATCAAAGATACGATGACTCCACAGCTTGTAGCAGCTATGGACAGATGTAAAATTAGTGACAGAGATGCTGTTCATACTTTAACAGTTGTGTGGATGCTGTCTCGTTGAATCCCAGTGAATGTGTGATTAATCAATCTATTAAAAAGAAGCAGTGAAACATTAAGAGCAGAAAGATATTTATCAATAAAATCAGCAGAATTGAATTCAAATTTTATATTTGTTTGCCATTGGAATTTAAAGATATTGCCTGATATTTTGGGAAAAAGAATATCGATTGGCTACCTGTGAATGCCAGTGATTTGGAACAATTATCTTTCAGACGTACCTGCTATTGCATCATCTCAAGGAACAGAAGTATGCGAAATAGAAGAAGTATCCATATTTGACACAAATTTCACAGAAGAATGGAATTTGACTGATACAGTTCATGTGTGCGTTGTTTTGATACCACAGCATCAAACACCAGACATATCACTGGATCGGCGGTTTTGCTGGAATAAAAGTTGGAACGAAACATCTTGTGGCTGCCACGCTGTCACCAAATGTTTGTGATGGTGCTAGCTGGGGTTTTTTCATTAACAAAGGTAGCATCGAGTTTGGACATACCTTTATTCAAAAGATTCAAAGACAAATAAATGGGAAACTATAGACAAGACAAAATATTCAAATTTCAAGACTGAGACACTTCCATTTACCAAGTTTAAAAAAAAAAAAAATGTTGCTGCAAGGTCAAATCATTTGCTAAGCAGAAGCTACAAGAAGAACAGCCATCTGACAATTACAGAGTGAGTTTCTCCAGGTTTTTTTAGGAGAAAAAGCAAATGGAAATAAATCAACTGTGTGGTGTTATACTCAGGGTAGTGAGAATGAAAGAGATCTTGGGGTAATTGTGCAGTCAGATATGAAGTTTTCTGAGCAGTGCAGACAGGCTGCCAGAGTAGATCACGGGGTCTTGTCAACGATATAGAAGAATTTTGCGAGCAGGGATAAGGTTATTATCCACTTGTATAAGACGATGGTCAGGCCACACCTTGAATACTGCATACAGGTCTGGAAGCCTCATTTTAGGAAGGATGTAGGAGTTGCTAGAACGAGTACAGAGAAGGGCAACAAGACTTGCGAAGAGAACAAAGGGGTGCTCTTATGAAGAAAGGCTTAAGTTCTGCAAATTGCAGCTTCTGGAGACTAGGCACCTGCAAGATGATCTGATTGAGGTGCATAAGGCCTTGAATAGATTAAGGAGGCTTAATGCTGAGGGGATTCTTCCACTTGCAAAAATTACAAACACAAGGGGGCATAGATTTAAACCGAGGAAAGACTGTTGTAGAATAGATGTGTGGAAGTTTGCCCTTAGCCAGTGGGTAGTTAATTGTTGGAACAAACTTCCATCTGTTGTTGTGGAAGTTGATAGCTTAAATAAATTCAAGGCAGAAAGAACTAGAAAAACATTTGGAATGAATGGATCAGTGAAATGGGAAGTTCTTTTTTTTGGCTGATGCTGTATAAGATTGCTTTCTTGCATCATGTGACTCTACTGTGATCCCTAGGTGGCACTGAGATCACAGTGTACTGATGTGGGATTTACTTAAAGATATAATTACCATCAGGGGTAAAGGAAAGGATTTTTGCTTCCGTAAAGGTGACTACAGTGGTCTCAGACAGTTTTAAAACTCTGTCCAGTGGGATCAACTATGATGTTACCAAAATCAAATTCTAAGTGAGAAGCATTCAAGGAAGTAATCGTGGAAGCTACTAGAAGTTTAATACCTATTAAGAAATACTGTTCAAGGTTTAGGCCCAAATGGTTGTCTAATGAACTAATGAGACTTGTGGCAGAGAAGAAAAATACATGGGATGCATATAAATCATCAAGCGACACAGAAGCCTATGGCAGATATAAGCTAGTCTGTAATCAAGTCACAAAGGAGGCTAACCTCCTTTGTGACTTGATTAAGGTGAAGGCAGATTACAACAAATCTTTGGCAAAGGATGCTAAGAAAAACAGCTGGGATTTCTTTACTTATATAAACTCTAAAAGGAAGGAGATGAATTTCATTGGTCCACTAGATATCGATGGTTCGACTATTGATAATCCTGCTCAGATAGCAAACAAACTGAATGAGTATTTTGCATCTATATTCACACACAAGGAGTTATTAAGGTTTGAAAATGCCAGAAGGTTATCAAATTGTAGCAGGGTGCTTAATGATTTTGTAATAACTGAGAGCAAAGTGGAGGAAAAATTGTTGAAATTAAACATAAGAAAGGCAACCGGGGTGGATGGGATCTATCCAGTTATATTAAAGGAAGCAAGCAAAACGTAGCTATAATTACGAGAGGATCCTTGGACTCAGGGGAGGCCACCACGGACTGGAAATATGCAAATTTATCCCCAATTCACAAAGGGGGATCGAAGGGTGACGAGTAATTACAGACCAGTTAGTTTAACTTCTGTTCTGGGTAAAATAATGGAGTCACTGGTTAAAGATGCATTGCAGAATCATCTAGACAAGACTACAGCAATAATTCAGGCACAGCATGGGTTTTGTTAGGGCAAAGTATTGTCTGACAATTTTGATTGGATACTACGATGTGGTTACAAAGGAACTGGATGCAAAAAATAATTCTGATATCATATACTTGAATTTCAGGAAAGCTTTTGACACTGTTGTGCATGGAAGCCTACTGTACAAATTGCAGCAGAATGGTATTAAGGGTAAGTTGCTACAATGGATAAAAGGATGGTTGAGTTGGTTGTTTTGGGTTTTATTGGCGCATCAGCGACTAAAGCTATAATGCACCAGAACATGAAAAAGAAAATATTTCAGCGACCTAAAAAATTAGGTCACTACGTTAAGAAATAAGGATATGTAAAAAGTTTATAAAGACAGTAACTTTTAAATACATGTAAAAATATTTAAACATTTTAAATAGCTAAATATAGCCGATAAATTTGCATTGTTGGATAAAATCTCACGGAGTGTATAAGGCTCAGTCAGATGGCTAAAAGCAGTAAAATATAGACTACGTTCGTGCCTGTAAAGTGGGCACTAGGATAAAATATGTCTTACTGTTAGAAAGGTGTCAACATAGGAGTGTTGTCCACCCTCAGCAGGAATGAATGAGTAAGATGGCTGTGTCCTATGTGGAGATGAGCTAGAACAACTTCCTCTCGGCGGTTCCTGCGCAGACTCGACCGCCATAGTTTTATTACAGGCTTTATCTGATAGAGTTTGTTTGTGACCTGCCCATGCTAAGATTGTTGCCACCGGGAGAGTAATCTTTTGCGCATTAATTGCCTGTAGTCTGTATAGGGGACTAACAGGCTATGGTTCTTCTGGGGTTGCAGTGGTTTGCTGCTGAGTATGTGCTGCATTTGTCGGGTATCTGCTCAGATATAGTGTTATTTTGGAAGATGGCGGCAGACACAACAGATACCTCCGACTTCGAGCCATCAGTGAAGACATGCAAGATGTCGGGGTATTTAGCTCGGTGGGCAGCATATAGTTTTTGGTATATAGAGTTCGAAGTGGTGGCCTTTCCCCACTTGTTAATAGAGAAATTGCACGGTGGTGTTCAAGCATGCCATCGTGGAGCTGGTTGCTTTGTGGATACGGCAACATTCTCTATGATTATATTGAGTTCTCTGATTAGTTCCTGTACATGAATACCAAAGGGATGGTTGGCAGTCTGACGAGTTTTATAGAGATTTTCCCATCGTGGCTCAAAAACAGATGGCCTGGCAGGGATTTTAGTTTGAAAGCATACTGTAAAGCCAACTGTTTCCTACGAAGCAATAGTGATGGCTCATATGCTTCGACATAGACTTTGGACTGGAGATGTGCGAAATGCTCCAGTAGCAATACGAACTGCCTGATGGTGGATGGGGTCCAACCATCGAAGTACACTGCATCTAGCAGATGCATATACCTGGAACCCATAGTATAATTTCGATCGCACTAGTGTGCAATACAGGCGTAATAAAGTGCATCGGTCGGCACCCCAGGAGATACATGAGATGGCACGTAGGATGTTCAAGCCTCTAATGCAATGCATTTCGCTCGAAGTTGATGGATGTGCTGTAAAAAGGTCAACAGAAAGTTGACCTTTTTACAGCACATCCGAGAATCTAGTCTGATACTACTGGAATCTAGTAGTATCAGACTAGATTCTCGGACTATCAGACAAGACTCACACCCAAGAATCTAGTCTGATACTACTGGAACAGCATTTTGCCCTAGTCTCAGTTCAGGTTCAGGGTGAAGATTATGCTTGCGGCAAAAGTGAATGCAAACGGTCTTTTGCGGAGAGAACCAAAGCCATTATTCATTGCCTATGAGCTCAAGTGGTCAATGGCATGTTGCAGTTGTCTCTCGATTACCCTCATGTTGCAAGATTGACAGAATATGCTAAAATCATCAACATACAGGGCGCAATTCACAGTTGGAGGAAGTTGTTCCGTGATGGAAGTCACTTTGATGGCAAAAAGCGTAACACTTAAGACAGATCCTTGAGGTACTCCCTCCTCTTGGCTGAAAGGCCGAGATAGGGTGGATCTTACACGAACTTGGAAGGAACGGTGGGTTAAAAAGTTTTTAATAAAAACTGGGAGATCACCACTAAGGCCAATGCTATAGAGGTCTTTTAAAATTCCAAATCTCCAAGTTATGTCATATGCTTTTTTCATATCAAAGAACACGGACACCAAGTGTTCTCGTTTTAAAAAGGCATTTCGAATAGAAGTTTCGAGCCTAATTAAACGGTCCAAAGTGGACTTATTCCTTCGGAAGCCACACTGTACTCTGGAGAGGAGCCCATTTACTTCCAAATACCATATAAGATGGGCGTTTACCATTTTCTCCAGGATTTTGCAAAGACAACTAGTCAGAGCGACTGGACGATAGTTTGTTGGGATTTTTGGATCTTTTCCTGGCTTAGGAAAGGCAAGCATGATTGCCTTATGCCAAGAATCCGGAAATTGCTCTTCTAAAAAGATCCTATTGTATAAAAAGAGCAAATGGTCCATGGATTTAGCTGACATGTGCTTGACCATTTCGTAATGGATGAGATCGGGTCCAGCAACACTTGCTTGGTAAGAATAAGAGCTGTTTTTAGCTCTTCTATGGTGAAGGATCCATTATAAGGATGAGGGACCTTACATTTGAAGTTAACAGGCTGCTTCATGTTTGTTTTTCACAACCAAGTACTCTGGGGAGTAAGAGGATGTTGAAGAGACGGTAGCAAAAGTTTCCCCAAGAGCATCAGCTATTGCAGTTTGATCTGCAATAACACATCCATTACGTTCCAGGACCGATGAAGGGTGCGATGTATATTTCCCCTTCATTTTCCGGATTTTGTCCCAGATTGCTTTAGTGCTGGTTGACTGAGTAATAGTGGATGTAAAGTGGATCCACGATGCCTTTTGGCTCTGACGCCGAATATAGCGTGCTTTTGTGCATTCACACTTGAAGACTAAGATTGGCTGTGGTGGAATATCTTCGAAATATCCCCCAAGCTTTGTTTTGTTTAATTTTTTTTGCTTCTGTGCATTCCACCAAGGTTTTGGAAACTGTGGAAACTCGGCAGATGTTTTCGGAACAGTAGTTGCAGCTGCACGGACAATGCCTTCTGTGATGCACGCCATTGCATCACTGATCAGACCCCTGGCTGATTGTACTGATGTTGTTGTTGTTATTTGGTTTTTAGGAGCATTAGCAACTAAGGCCATATTGCTCCGTGAATATGCGGTGGTCATTCCCTGACCTTTCCGTATCCTCCGTATTTGGTGGTGACGGGCTCGAACCCCGGTCTAATCAAGAAGCATGTGCTACGCACTGCTGCTCCTTCCCACCTGGCTACGGAGGCGCCCGTACTGATGTAAAAGTCTACCAGATGTCGAAAGGCATTCCAATCAGCCAGATCAACCTTCCACCGCGGTAACCTAAAAGGTAGACACTGCCTTCCATTAATTAGACTGGTTATCACGGGGAAGTGATTACTTCCATAGAGGTTCTCCTCTACTTCCCAAGTGAGTGAAGGATGGAGATAGGAGGAGCATATAGTAAGATCAATGGCAGAGAACGTATGGGTAGGCATGTGGAAAAAAGTATTAGTTCCCACATTTAGGAGTGAAAAGTCATTGTCACTGAGCTTATGCTCTATGACATGTCCTCTTCCATTAACGTCAGCACTAGCCCACAGGGTGTTATGTCCATTAAAATCACCCAAGAGTAAGAGAGAAGGCAGCTGTACAAAGAGATCATCAAGGTCTTTCTGAGAGATGTCTGCCCCAGGTGGCATATAAACCGAACAAACTGTTAGTAAAAACCCCACCATAAGGCAAACTGCTACCGCTATTTTGGTGGTTGTTGTTATTTGGTTTTTAGGAGCATTAGCAACTAAGGCCATATTGCTCTGGGAATATGCGGCGGTCATTCCATAACCTTTCCGCATCCTCCATATTTGGTGGTGACGGGCTTGAACCCCGGTCTAATTAAGGAGTGTGTGCTATGCACTGCTGCTCCTTCCCACCTGGCTATGGAGGCGCCTTATGTTGGTGGAAAGCAGAATATGTTGAAATGGGGTGTGGTTGCCCAGAAGAATAGCAACACCCCCATGAGCAGGTCCATCCCCAGTTCTGTCTCTTCGAGTGATGGTAGTATTACGAAAGGAAGGGTTTTCGTTTGTCTTCAAATGTCTCCTGCAAGCAAACGCAAACTGTTCATGCTTTTTCAGAAGGGCCTTGATGTCATCATTGTTTTTCCAGAATCCAAGACAGTTCCACTGTAGGAATTTGGCCATTATTTCGGCTTGGTGGCTTCTGAGGTGCTGAGGGCTTACTTTTGTCAGACTTGGATTTCTCTTTTTTGGGGAAGTATGGACGCTGTCCCGTGTCCATTTCTTCCTCCGCAAAGAGTTCCAAGACTGATTCGTCCCATACCTCATTCTCTACATCTATTGTTTCTGGTATTACAGGTGGCTCTTCCGAACTTTTTAGCTTTTCTTTACCACTTGGTTTTGGTAGTGGTGGAGCACTAGGAGATATGGATATAGGAGTGGCAGCTGACTTTTTTTTGGTGGGCTTTTGTGAACTCAATAAATAGCGCACAATCGGAGTGAAAGATTCTCTTGGTGGTATAGTCATCTCAGTTTGTGTACCAATAGTGCACTTAGCAGAAACCTTCTGGGCATATGAAGGTTTCCCGCTATTTATTGGTTGGATATGTTTTCTGGCCTCTGGGTAGGAGATATTCAGCTCTGTTTTCAGTTCTCTTTTTTTCCACCGCTAGCATGCTCTAGAGTAGGCAGGGTGCTCTCCTTGTAATTGACACAGATCGGTTTTGAAGCTGAACATTCCTTGCTCTTGTGGTCTTTAACACCACAACGAGCACAGGCAGAGTTACCACGACAAGATGTTTGTCAGTGGCCGTATTTTTGGCATCTAAAACACCTCAGTGGGTTTGGGATATAAATCCTCACTGGGCAGTTTAGATAGCCTGCCTTGATGGAACTTGGAGGCCATGGGGTGTTGAATGTGAGGATAAGAACTCGGGTAGGGACAAGATTCCCATCCTTTCGTATCGATATTCTCTTGACAGCAGTCACTCCTTGGTCTTTCAATTCAGAGCAGATCTCTTCTTCTTCAGAAACATGAAGATCTCACTCTGATATAACACCTCGTGAAGAATTCAGAGTTTTGTGGGAAGTTACGGTGATAGGTATTCCCCCTATGGATGTAGGATTCAGGACTTTTGTCGCCAGGACGCAGCCTTTTTACAGATTTAGGTGATCCTGCCAACCCTTCTAATCCTTTCTGGATAAAGAGGAAGAGCGGTGCCACTGATGGTGGTGTATCCTCAGTTCTGTCTCTTTTTACAGAAGTGTTTTCTGAGTTATCATCTCAATTAGGTAGGGGCCTTGTTAGGGCCCCAGAAGAATTAGAATTTATAATACTCATAGGAGTAAAATAAAAATTTCCAATGCCCTAAGTACCTCACCCACCACGGAGCTCTACGAGGGGATGCCCACTCGTGAACTAGCAGGTACTGCATACACGAATGGGACGCCAAGTTTGCACCATACCCACGTTTCCAATAAGCCATGATCCCGTCCCAGGACCAAAGGGAGGGAGACTTATTGGAGCACAGTAAGAACCATCTGCTGATTGATCCCAGTCGAGCTGGTCCAGGACCACCCATCTTGTTGAAGCAGGGGCCAAAGTAGTGTATCAAGGCTAGGCCCCTCAACTACCAGGATCCCGAATTTCCACCGGTCGCGGTGCACAGCTGCACACGCCGGATTCCAATTATGTAACCCTGGAACCAAAGTATGGGCGTTGGATCCCAGTGAAGCTAATCTAGGAGACCAGCAGCATAACTGGGAGGTCCCCTCACCACGTACAGGTGCCCACAACGAGGGGGGGGGGGGTGGTTCAGTGGGAGAAGACAGAGGGTGGTAATCAATGGGTGCTGCTCTTCGTGGACTAATGTTATTAGTAGAGTCCTACAGGGTTCGGTGTTGGGTCCACTGTTGTTTTGTATATTTATCAATGATAATGATGAAGATATATCAGATTTAGTGTCGAAGTTTGCAGGGTTGTTAATGGCAGTAAGTTACAGCAACAGGATCTAGAAAATTTGGGCAGATGGGCTGAGAAGTGGCAACTGAAGTTTAACATTGACAAATGCAAAGTACTGCATATGGGTAGAAGTAACCCCAGAGAAACATACCAACTGTGTGGTATCACTTAAGGTGGTAGAAAATGAAAAAGACCTGTGAATAATTGTGCAGTCAGATATGAAGTTTTCTGAGCAATGCAGACAGGCTGCCAGGGCAGGTCATGGGGTTTTGTAAATGATATACAGCGGGGTGGCCAATGAGTCGATCGCTCATGGTGAATTTTAAATATACAGTCATCCCTTGATTTGTGCACCTCGTGCAATGAAATTTTTGAGGCCTCCAGACCTGTATGCAGTACTCAAGGCGTGGCCTGACCATTGCCTTATACAGAGGGATAATCACCTCATTTTCATTGCTAGCAATGAAAACGAGAGGGTAGACCGCGGCACATTTTGAAGGAAAAAAATGTAGATCGCAACACAAATTAAGTTGGCCACTCCTGATATACAGGAATTTTGCTAGCAATGAAAACGAGGTAATTATCCCTCTGTATAAGGCAATGGTCAGGCCACGCCTTGAGTATTGCGTACAGGTCTGGAGGCCTCATTTTAGGAAGGATGTAGATTTGCTTGAGCGTGTAGAGAGAAGGGCAACAAGATTGGTAAGGGGAATGAAGGGATCCTCTTACCAAGAGAGGCTTAAGTTCTGCAAATTGCAGCACTTGGAGGGTAGGCACCTGTGAGGTGATCTGATTGAGGTGTATAAGGCCTCGAATGGGTTGAGCACGCTGAATTTTAATGGGATTCTTCCACTTGTTCAGATTACGAACCTAAGGGGGTATAAATTCAAATTGAGAAAAGACAGATGTAGAATAGATGTGCGGAAATTTGCCTTTAGCTAGCCAGCGGGTGGTTAATTACTAGAACAAACTTCCATCTGTTGATAGGTTAAGTAAATTTAAGGAGGAACTGGACAAACATTTAGAGGGAAATGTTTTGTAAATTTTTTTTTTCTCTTGACTGATGCAGCATAATCTCATATATATATTTTTCACGTGGCTGAATTAGTTGCTTTCTTGCATCACATGCCACTACTAACTAATGCTAATGCTAGTTCATTCAGGATTATCACAGAAAATATCCAACAGCAAAGAAGGATGCAATGAATAAAGAGTACCAATGTTAAAAATTGTTTTAGATGTGTAACTGGATCATCTTATTTTAATAAACACAACAAAAAGTACTCAATGTTTAAACACTTTTTTGATTATACATATCTCCACAATTAGAATATAATTATACCATTATTGACTGAAATTCAGTTTAGTTGTGGCATGTGTTAATATTACTGTATTGACTTGGAATTTTCGATGCTATTATTTTACATTTAACAAGACTAGAAAAAGTTATTCTAAAATAATGATTTATAAAAATAAGGACCACTCTGATGTCCATAGTGCACCCTTTGGATCAAGGAATCAAAGGTTTTCAAAACATTGTAGAGGAGGGCAATGCAACAAAAAATTATTGCAGAAATTGAAGAAAGCAATTGAGCTTAAGCTAAGGACGTAGCAAAAAGAATTAACTTCTTAGATGCAGCACATATGATGGCTAGTGCTTGGGATTTAATTTACAAAACACTCAAAACTTTTTTGTAAAGCTATATTTATTCAGGCAGGTGTTGTGATAAATACTGAAGAAAGTAGTTCAGAGTTTGTAAAAATTTATGAAAATCTTCTGACAACAGGTGATCTGTCAATAAAGGATATAGTCAATGGAATTATACCAGATAAAACTGACATTGAGGAAAATGAAAATTCTGATAACAAAGATAGATGTCCAAAGAGTTATGCCAATGACTAAAGAAATTAGGAAATCTTTTGAAGTGTTATTTTATTTTTTAGGAGCATTAGCAACTATGGCCATATTGCTCCGGGATATGCGGTGGTCATTCCCCGACCTTTCCACATCCTCCGTATTTGGTGGTGACGGGCTCGAACCCCGGTCTAATCAAGAAGCATGTGCTATGCACTGCTGCTCCTTCCCACCTGGCTACGGAGGTGCCTTTGAAGTGTTATGGAGTGCATTAGAACTTAAGCGAGGGGAAAGTGAAGACTACAAATTATTGTACAGGTTAGAAGAACATATCGAAATTTAACTGCTAAGGATTTAAAACAACAAACGGAAATTTTTTTTAAATAGGTCGGTATGTTTATGAGATGTTTTTGTATTCATTTTTTTTTTTTTTTTTTTTTTTAAATTTCCACACTGAAATCAGTTGAAGTGTTTATATTGCAGTTATATATATATAAAAAAAATCCCTCTGTTTAATTTATCAATTTTTGTAAACCAAATGTGATTACAATAAGTGGCACCCACTGTAGTATTAAAAAATATTTTTTCTTGACATTTTTCTACAGTACAGCATTCCTATTTCAGTGTTATTAGTCACTTTTTTGTCTTAAATCAAGCATCCTATGTAGATTGGGCAACCTACTTTCTACATGTCTGTCCTTACAATCTGCTACCTGAAAGGAACCATAGAACATAAAAATGGGACCGTTTGAAACACAAAACTGGAGGGTATAACACAGAAATGAAAGTGTGGTTCAGTTTTATAGACAAATATAAATATATAAAAAAAATAAAGGTGGTTTTTTTCGGTCTTGGTATAATAACTAAAACACCACTTGTATCAAATTAGTGGATTTTTCATTTCAAGTATCGATGTTTTAAATATCCCCCGAATTCATTAAAATTCGGGGGGTTTATGAACTCCCAGGAACCCCCTTTTCAATACTGCACTTCATTCTAACTTCTAAAATGCTTCATTCTGAAAACTTTAGAAACCATTTTATGAAGCATTTCTAACGAAGATTTTCATTCTTCCAAAAACGAATGAGTAGTATTTCAGCTGTTGGGGAAGAAGTTTTTTTAATTAGCAAAGCAGATCAGTCCATGCGGCATTCTATATCTATAAATATAGAATAGATATTCTATTCTATATTTATAGATATAGAATATCTATATCTAGAGAGAGAGAGAGAGAGAGAGAGAGAGAAAATGGAAAAGGGAAAAGAAAAAAAAAAAAAAAAAGGGAAATTTAGTGAAATGGTCTGGTGAGTTTCTAGAGCCATAATTCTTGGAGGTAGAATTATACCTACTCTGGGTATCCTTTCCACTTCAAAAAATATTCAACAGATCCATGCCTAATTCGTTTATCTAAAATCTTTTCCACAACATATTCTTCTGGTTCCGCCTCTACTGGAGGTGGGGTCATATCTTTCACAGGCTTCTTCTTTCCCATGCTTTTAATGAAATATTAAAAGATTATAAAAAAAACTGTTTAAAAAATTCAGTATTTAACTAATATGAAGTTAAATAACAGATTTAGTAATTTTTATGGAAAGCCTAAGTTATGGATGTGCATGATGAACATTTGATCAGGTGGCAAAAACAAAAGGAGCATGACACATGCTGCTTCTTAATTTTAAGCATGATTATAATCAACACAAAAATGTAGTCATCAATCCCAACTTTGTACAAACTACACTGATTGTACCAAGTATTACTATTCTACCTTATTCTCAATGAAATTGAGATTAAGAGAAGCCAATGGATATGATGTATATGGAAAGCAGGCACTGCCTCTCCATCTCTCACACACTAAAAAGTCATTTTGTATCATATGCAAAAATTTAACAATAATCCTTAGAAAGACATCTGATTAAGCACACTTTGGCATAACAGAAGTTGTCAATGAAATAGTAAACTCAAAGCAGGAATAAAATTATGCAAAACTCAAAGACACTTTACTAATAAAACTAAAGTATAAGCAACATGCACAATGAATACGGATTATGAGTTTACTAAGCATGCAGTATTAATAGATTCAACAAAGCCAATGAAGGATATAATGGGATCAATTTTTATGAAAAGCAAAGGATGAGAGAGAGAAATGGAAAATCAATAAATAAAATAAAACTCTGCAAGCATGATAAAATAGTCAACTCTAAATAATATCAGATTAAAATATTTTAATGCTGCCTCATCTCTACTCTCTGAGTGACTGCTGACATTACAGCAATCCTAGTTATACAAAAAAATTGGGCCCAAAGATTTTTTTGGAAATAGCAACTCCCCGACTTATGTAAGGGTTACGTTCCACGGAACATAACTCAGAATTTCCCTAAATGCTTACGCAGCACTCGCAACTATGAGCGCTGAATTTGATTGAAGCAAAAATGAAAAGTTCGACGAACATGCAAATAGAATTATCTATTCAATTTTTTTTTTTAAATCTCATGTGCAAGAAAAGTTACAAAAGTGTACAAAATTACAAAAATTTCAAAATTATAAAATTCCAAAGAGAGAGAGGAGACAGGCATAACGTCAGCAAGTTTTTCCCAACACAATCAAAATTTCTCTGCAGCTGCAGAATCAGCACTGGCAACTTCACTGCATACTTTAATGTTTTGGAAACTAGTCAAAACATTAAACCACCCATTGCTTGCCACAAACTTGGCTTGGTGTTCACTGTAGTTATCCTTAATATCTTCATAAATACTTCTTGCTTTTGCTTGAATGGCCATTAGACTCAAGGGCACTTGCTTCTGAACCTGATTTTCCATCCATATTATTAATAGCATTTCCATCTTCGATATAGCACCTGAACCTTGTTCTGTGATCAGTGTTGATCTTAAATGCATCGATCCTTTAACATGTTCTTTTATATGTGCACTGTCCTTTAAAATAGTATTCACTGTTGAAGCAGCGAGACCTAATTCCATGCAATAGATGACAAACTTTGTCCTGCTTCGTACTTCTTAATCAATTTGGTTTAGTTTCCTAGCAGTGCCAGCACTGGCACTTTCCGTTGGTCTCTTTCCCTTCACCATTGAAATAAGTAAATAGGAATGAAGAGAAACTCATTTCACCATACCGTAATGTAAAAACCTACAGAATTCCAGTTATCGGTATAATCACAAATGCAATAAGATCAAGTTTACTACTTGTTTATAATAGATTGCACTAACAGAAAAGCCCAATAAACCCGAAAATGCAAATTATTTTTATTGTTTTATGGTCACAACCTGCAGAAATGTGTTCTAGAAAAATATTACAAAGGCGTTCAAAATTGATTCTTATAATAGAACATATTATAATGATGAAAGTGTAGTGCAATTTCTATTATAAAAATAGACCTTTTAGAAAATTCCAAAGAGAGAGAGGAGACAGGCATAACGTCAGCAAGTTTTTCCCAACACAATTTTTGCTATATAACCTTAGTTATATAGCAAAAATTGACCTCTGAAGTCTTGGAATTAAAAAAAAAAAAAAAAAGATGTGTTAGTGAATTGACATTACGATATTTTAATATGTTTCCACGATTTTTTAAGTTTGAAAAAATATGTTTCCGTGATTTTTAAAGTTTGCACCTGCCGGCAAAAACTTACGTAGTGCCGAATTTCCGTAAGTCGAGTATTACATAAGCCAGGGAGTGCCTGTAGTTGCTATCCAAAAAAAGTCTATCTGAAGCAGTAGTCAACCTTTTCCTGTAGTGTGCCATAAATTATGTATGGAAATGCCTTTCATGCCACCTAGGTGTGAATCCAGAAGCTATCAAAATCAATACGCCAACTGATGTCACTAAATGTTTTTACCACATACAGAACTGATGTTATGACGAACTCACTAACTAAATGCCAAAAGGCAGTACACAAACTGCAGCTTCCCAATATACTGATTGGTTGGTTGTGTTTTATTGGCACATTAGCAACTAAGGCTATAATGTGCCAAAACCCAATATACCGAAACAAGGTCATAATTTCTGTCAATAAGTGATATTTAGATTGTATGTTTATTTTCATTATTGAATTCTAAAATTTGTTGTATATAAAATTTTTTACATTATTTTTTCCCTTAGATAGTATGAATCAGAACTGTAATGCTCAATACATTCTACGTTGATATTATTTTACAAATTATTTTTTCCCAAATAAAGAGGTGGTCCACTAACAGGGCTGGATGGGCTACCCCAATGTAAGGTTAAAAAAAAAGTTTTAAAAATAGCCCATTACATTTCCATATTTTTTAGTTATGTTTTTTTATCTCCTGCAATATTCAACTGCACTAAAGTCAAACTGTATATTAATGTTTTGTTTGATTGAGGATTTTTTTTGGGGCATCGGCATCTATGGCTATATATGGTAAGTATGAATGTTATTTCTTGCAGGTAGGGATAATTTCATAACTAGGACTACAAAATTATTATTTTTTTCTAGTAAGGAGGTGATATATGTTAATCCTCTTGAGAAAAGTAATGATGTTTGAAACATTTATTTTATTACCCAAGATTGGCATATTAATGTAAAAAGCAACTATCTGAATTTATTGCACTGTATTTTTTTTATAAATAAACTATGGTTTCGAACTCTGATCATTTTAGATTGCTTTAAATTATCACTATAAAGTTTATTTACAGATTTTAAAATATTGATCAAAACACTTTCAATTTTGCAGCAATCATATTTTAATTTTATTTATTTATTACTGATTTTAAATTAGATTTTTAAGTAAAATTTTAATTTTACTTAAAAATCTAATTTATTACTATTTTTGATGTGATGTCAAAATTTGCAGACAATGTAAAAATAGGGAGAGTCATTAATGATCAGTGCTAAGTAATGCTCCTTCAGGATGACTAACATGATGAGCTTCAACAGGCTCTAACTTGATGAATGGTCAGAAAAGTGGCAGCTATGTTTTAATGCAGTAAAATGCAAGGTCATACACGGTGAATAGCAAGCCCAAAATAACTTATATACCTGGTGAGGTTGAATTAAAAACAGTAAAGGAAGGAAGGAATCTGGGGGTTATGATCCTGCAGATATGAAGTTTTTTTGAGCAGTGTAAACAAGTGGCCAGGAAAGTCCAAGCTATCCTATCAATGATTTATTGCACAATATCCTGTAGAAATAGGGAGGTCATAATTCCACTATATAAGGTAAATGTAAGACTACATTTGGAATACTGCATCCAATTATGGAGACCACATCTGAAAAAAGACAGGGTCCAAAGATGAATAGGTGAGATAGCAAAAGGATGATTGCATGAAGAAAGAATTTGACTATGTGGGCTATAGGCCTTGGCAATAAGGTCTATAGGGAAGCTGACTGAGGTTAGTAAAATGAATGAAGGTGGAATTTACACTGTTATAAAAAATTCCAGAACTAGGGCCATAAATTCAAATTACAGGGAAGAGTTTTTGACTAGATTGTAGTTTTCCTTTAGTGAGTCATTGATTACTAGAACAAGTTGCCTCCACTGATAGTTGAAGCTGACAACTTGAAGAAATTCAAAGGTCTACTGGATGGATAGTTTGTGTTTTCTTAACTACTTACTTTTTTCTTTTTTTTGGCCAGTGCAGCAAATGCCCGTGGCTTCTTTGCGCTATATGGCTAATATTAATCTCACTGTTTTGTCTGCGGTAGTCATTTTTTTTTTTTTTTTTTTTTTTTGTTAGTTGTTGGCGCATCGGCTTCTGTGGCCATAATGCACCTCCCAAAGTTTTTGCATCTTACTCTGATCCAAGCCCGAGGTGGGATTCGAACCCGTGACCTTTGGGTTGCCAGACAGGCACTTTACCCACTTGGCTAGCCTGGTCAGCGAGGTAGTCATAAACAATATTATAGGTTGTAGATATTGAACAAGGAAACAGCAAAATTTTTAAATTATACAAGCATCATACTACTTATGGGAGCATTTAAAAACATTGCTATCCAGCCCATATCCCAAAGGAAGCTTTGCAGATCTGATTTAAAGTCTCCACGATTATCAACCACTAATATTTGTACATGCCACTGGCCTGAAAAATAATTTTTTAAATTAAAAAAAAAAAGAAAAAAAAAAGCAAATTTCTTTTGTAAAAAGTTAGGTGATAATTTACAACTTACCTCATGATGCTGTTCTTCGCTAATTCTTCGTCAAAATTTTCAAACCAAACTTGCACTTTAAAAGAAATTTATTTGTGCTTTATCTAGTAAATCATTATTAGGAATATCACCTTTAAATACAGTTAAGAAAATAACAATGGAATATAGATTTCATGAAAAATTTCTTAAAATTTTATAAAGAACAAAACAGTAATACCTATACAGAACAAGTCAAGCGCGAGCCACCAAATTAAATTCCCTAAACAATAAAATAGGATGACAAGAAGTAACCTCGAAAATGGCCATGCATTTTCTAACCTGCAAATTAAAGTTAGATTGACAAAAGTTTTTGAAAATAAATAAAATAAAAAATTTTCTCCAACTTCTCCAGAAGAAATTAGTGCAAAGGGAGTAAGTTAGTCAGTGGTAAATGATCTAATATTACATTTATTGGATGATTGTTTTCTGCAGCAGCATGTTCGAGAGGCAACCAGAGAGGGTAATACTCTTGATCTGGTTATCAGCAGTGATCACAGTGTACTGATGTGGGATTTACTTAAAGATATAATTACCATCAGGTGTAAAGGAAAGGGTTTTTGCTTCCGTAAAGGTGAGTACAGTGGTCTCAGACAGTTTTTAAATTCTGTACAGTGGGATCAACTGAAAATGTTACCAACAGTAAATTCTAAACGGGGAGCATTCAAGGAATTAATCGTAAAAGCTACTAAAAGTTTCATACCTATTAAGAAATATTGTTCAAGGTTTAGGCCTAAATGGTTATCAAATGAACTAATGAGACTCATGACAGAGAAGAAAAATGCATGGGATGCATATAAATTATCAAGCGATTCAGAAGTCTAGGGCAGATATAAGCTAGTCTGTAACCAGGTCACAAAGGAGGTTAGGCAGGCGAAGGCGGATTAAGAGAAATTACGCAAAAGATGCTATGAAAAACAGCACGGATTTCTTTACTTATATAAACTCTAAAAGGAAGGGGACGAATCTGATTGGTCCACTTGATATCGATGGTTAGTCTGTTAATGATCCTGCTCAGATAGCAAACAAACTGAATGAGTATTTTGCATCTACATTCACACATGAGGAGTTATTAAGGTTTAAAAATGGCAGAAGGTTATCCAATTGTAGCAGGGTGCTTAATGATTCTGTAATAACAGAGCAAAGTGGAGGAGAAATTGTTGAAGTTAAACATAAGAAAGGCACCTGGGGTGGATGGGATCTATCCAGTTATATTAAAGGAGGCGGCAAAGCAACTAAGCAAACCCTTAGCCATAATTATGAGAGCATCCTTGGACTCAGGGGAGGTCCCCATGGACTAGAGATGTGCAAATGTATCCCCAATTCACAAAGGGGGATCGAAGGGTGGCACGAGTAATTACAGACCAGTTAGTTTAACTTCTGTTCCAGATAAAATCATGGAGTCACTGGTTAAAGATGCATTGCAGGATCATCTAGGCAAGACTGCAGCAATAATTCAGACACAGCATGGGTTTGTTAAGGGAAAGCCTTGTCTGACAAATTTGATAGGATATTATGATGTGGTTATAAAGGAACTGGATGCAAAAAATAATTTTGATATATATTTGGATTTCAGGAAAGCTTTTGACACTTGCACATGGAAGACTATTGCACAAACTGCAGCAGAATGGTATTAAGGGTAAGTTGCTACAATGGATAAAAGGATGATTGAGTGGGAGAAGACAGAGGGTGGTAATTAATGGGTGCTGCTCTTCGTGGACCAATGTTATTAGTGGAGTCCCACAGGGTTCGGTGTTGGGTCCTCTGTTGTTTTGAATATTTATCAATGATATTGATGACGGTATATCAGGCTTAGTGTCGAAGTTTGCAGATGATTCAAAGGTTGGCAGGGTTGTTAATGACAGTAATGGCAGTGTGCTACTGCAACAGGATCTAGATAATTTGGGCAGATGGGCTGAGAAGTGGCAACTGAAGTTCAACCTTGACAAATGCAAAGTACTGCATATGGGTAGAAGTAACCACAGAGAAACATACCAACTGTGTGGTACTACACTTAAGGTGGTAGAAAATGAAAAAGACCTGTGAGTAATTGTGCAGTCAGATATGAAGTTTTCTGAGCAATGCAGACAGGCTGCCAGGGCAGGTAATGGGGTATTGTCAATGATATACAGGAATTTCACTAGTAGGGAAAAGGAGGTCTGTTGTTTGTTTGTTATTTGGTTTTTAGGAGCAGTAGCAACTACGGCCACATTGCTCCGAGAATATGCGGTGGTCATTCCCTTGACCTTTCCGCACCCTCCATATTTGGTGGTGACGGGCTCGAACGCCGGTCTAATCAAGAAGCGTGTGCTACACACTGCTGCTCCTTCCCAGGCTACGGAGACGGCTGGAAAAGGAGGTAATTATCCCTTTATATAAGGCAATGGTCATATAACGCCTTGAGTACTGCGTACAGGTCCGAAGGCCTCATTTTAGGAAGGATGTAGATTTGCTTGAGCATGTACAGAGAAGGGCAACAAGATTGGTGAGGGGAATGAAGGGATCCTCTTACCAAGAGAGGCTTAAATTCTCAAATTGCAGTGGCTGGAGACTAAGCACCTGCGCGGTGATCTGATTGAGGTGTATAAGGCCTTGAATGGGTTGAACATGCCGAAACAAGCTTCCATCTGTCATTGTGGAAGTTGATAGGTTAAATAAATTTAAGGAGGAACTGGACAGGCATTTGGAGGGAATGGTGTGATTTTTTTTTTTTTTTTTGGCTGATGCTGCATAAGCTCATACACTTGCTTTCTTGCATCACATGCCACTACTACTATTCCCCTCCCCCCACCCTCCAGATTCCATTAGCACTAAATTCACAAAGAAAACAAAACATTAGTGGAGATTGAGGAAATCATTACACCATACACTTGGCAACTGAATGTTCCTCCCTGTATTCAATAACTGCAAACAAAACAAAACAAAAATGTTACATTACAATATATTATTGTAATGTAACATTTTTGAATACAAAGTACAACTAAAAAGTCCCAGGAATGAATTTGTTAAAAATATTCTTCCTAGTTTTCTGTCCAGTAGCATCACAGATGGTAAAAAAGTTCAAGTCTAAATTTGTTAAAAATATCTGAACATCAAAAAGGAAACTTTATTTTATTTTGTAACCTGCATAGAGACTGGAAAGTAATTACCTATTTTTAAAGTTGTGATACTCAACATTCAATTGATGTTTGGTAGGTAATTTAATGCAACGTAGTATGCACTGTGCCAATTCAAAGTATCCGTCACTACCATTTTCACTAGGCTTTTTGTAATCAGATGGCTATATTGTCCACAGAGTACAAAGCAAGGAACAATTTTTATTGCTCATTAACTTTTGACATTTATCAAGTAAAAAAAAAATTACCTATGATTTATTCCAAGGTTAACTGGAAAAGCTCAGGAAGATGCAATGCTAATTCAAAACACAGCCAGTTTACAAATATTACAATCATGAAAACCTAGCATTTAATTCCCACAGCACATGCAAAATCAGGAGTACACTATTGTCAATAAGTTATAATTGCTTAACATGTAGGCAATATTTCCTGAGAGACCGCATACAGTATCCAATATAGTTTTATTTTTCTGCACGTAACACATGGCAAATGTTTTATTTTATTGCATTGGATATTGCTTGCAATTTCTTGAAAAATATGGTAAGTTATGTTTGAAACTAATGCCGCATTGTCATTAGCTTGTCCAGTGCACTTCAAATAAATTACAAGTAAATCTTGTTGAGGTAGCAAATCACATTTGCTACCTCAACACATTTTTGCATAAAGCGGCACTAGGGGTATTGTGCAGCAATGCACACAAGTGGTCATTCTTAAGTGGTCAACCAACGAGTGTTGTAAATATAAAGGCACACGAAATTAACAACTACTCAGTACTAGCACACTAAGTAAATGCTTTGCAGTAATGCCTGGAATTTGTTGATAGACTTGGTGCACAGAATTATGAATTAACTATTTAAAAAAATTTTAAGATTTGATATGATTTACATCTTAGCACAAGTGTTCACTTTTGGCAATGAATTCCACACTTAATTTTCAACCATTATATACAAATTTTCAGAATGCTGATCAGAGAATTATGGCACACTTAATGAGTTCTCTCAAATTTAGGTGGAAGTGAAAGTGTTAACACAGCATGACAAGAAGGCTTGGAGGTGACAGGCCAAATCAACTTCCTGGATAGTGTCATCTAACTCACCAACAGCTGTTTTACTGTAAACATTTTCCTTTGCCCAGTATTAGAAGTTCACTAGAGTGAAATTGGGACTCCTAGCTAGGAATAAATGATATCCAACCAGTTTACACGAATTTGGCCAATTTCTTGCCTTGTGCAAAAAAAAAAAAAATCTGCTAACACGTGCAAAATGAACAGTCCAATAACTATGTCATTATTCGGTACAGCATGGTACTTTGGACAAATCTGGCTCTTTTGAATTGTTTGAAGATCACGTGGGGCCCTAGCAATGGCCGTTGTGCATGTTTACAAATCTTCCAATGTGAAAAACAGCTTCAGCCGACCACAGGAATATACTGTCTGTGAAATCTTCCAACCTTATAATCATGTACCGCTGCTGAAATTTCATTGTTGTAACATGATTTCAAAGGTCAACACCTCAGTTCTTTCATTAGAATTTACACACACAGAATGTTACTTTATTCTTGTTTCTCAAACTAATTGTCTTATGGTTTTTTATATGGCCTTTTCCAAATGCCTGAACGATTTATGCAAATGTGGGTAGTCTTCCCCTATGTTTAGCATCGGTGACTGATCTGGCCATCACCAATTTTCTTTGATATTTCTTTAAAAGTTTTTGAATCTAATATTAGTTTCAAGTAATCTGTATTATGCATGACACAATCTCTACACAACTACTACAGAACCCTACACCCCCAAAAGCAAGTCGGGCTCTATTACCTATGATCAATTTATACACAATCCTTTATTTGGAATGAAAGAAAATGAAATGGCATAAAATTTTCTATCTAATAAACATTCAATGATGGCTTGCTTACTAATCAAGTAATGCAGCTTTCAAAATAGGGTGCAATTTCACAATCATTGCATAGAATGTCCAGAATTTTTTAACACATGTAAGATTTATTTCTAACTGTTGTTGATGGTAAGCAATTTATTATTCTTTTTTTTTTTTTTTGACTATGTTGCTATTTGAATATGTGATTAGCATTAGCAGAGGCATACGATGCAAGACATATGGCCATTGAGGATAATGCAAAGTGTGGAACACCTTGCACATCAACAAATTACAAACTTGCTATTATTATTATTAGCCCTATGGTGCAAGGAAGCCTGAGGCTTATGCAGCACCAGCCAAAAAATTTTTCTGAGTTACCCTGTGTGTGTGTGTGTGTGTGAGAGAGTGAGAGAGAGAGAGAGAGAAGTAGAAGGAAATCACCAAGAAAGAGAAGAATGATGATATCATGTATCAGAAGCATTATTCAGGTTGAATGCCAAATAACGACTGAAGATAGCCTCTAAAGTTATATTATCATACAATAATTACAAAACCATCATTATTTAATATATTAAAGATGAAAAAAAAAAAAAAAATAAATAAATTAATTATAAAACTTGTTTTTTGTATACCAGTTTTAGGTTTTACAGCAAATTAGATAGAAACAAGAGCTGAGCTCCAAGAAAAAAAAAAAAAAAAAAAAAAGGGATTTAGAGCTGAAAGCCTCAGACTACATGAAATTGACTATACAAAAAAGTTAGTGCAAAGCATAATTTCAGTTTGTAGTAAATCACCTATGAGAGGCCAACAAGCTCAAAACGGTGCCATCTGGGTGGTGATATCTGCTGAAAACAAGTAACATTAGTCATCGCTACTGGTGAAGCATTGCTTATTCGAGGTAGTGCAATATCAGGGCAATTCGTGAAAGCATTCACAATACGCGATGTAACAAAAAACAATGCCGTTTCACCTACTTGGGTATTTACTATGAACTAAAATGATGCTTTGCACTAACTTGTCTGTATAGTAAATTTCCTGTAGTCTGAGGCTTTCAGCCCTAAAACCCTTCATAGTCTTTACTATTGCACACTACCTGGAATCTCTCATATTGTGTAGTCATACTTCATAACTGGGTTGTTACTCATTGCATTACCAGGGTACCTACCCACCCACCAATGAGAGGCCAACAAGCTTTGAAACAGTGCCATCTGGGCAATGGTATCTGTCAAGAATAACATTAGGGCAACTTGTGAAGGCATTCATAATATGAGATGTAACCAAAGCGATGCATTTTCACCTACTTTGGTGATTTACTAGGAACTAAAAAGTAACTTAGATGATTTGCACTAACTTGTTTGTATATAAAATAATATAAAAAAATAAATAAAATGAGTTGATAACTGAGATCACGATCTACGATTTCTAATCACAATAGTGCAAAGAGATGAGAAGTTATGTCACTTTTGACTTAAACAAAATGGCAGCTGCTGAATGGAGGCCTCTCAGTAAGAGAAGAAAAAAAAAAAAAAGGATAGGAATAAAATATTTTGATTATAAAGCCATAATTCTTTAGAAATTTATAACATGCAAACATACTGTTAATAAGACTGTATTTGGAAAAGATTAAGTGCTTGAGACAAGCAATCAGAAGAAATAGGATTATCTGTGAGCAAGGAAAAATTTGAAATTACTCTGACCAGGGTTTAACAAACATAGCTTGCATGGAGACTAGTATTTTTTGGTTCTTGTTCTTGTTTTACAATTGCTATGACTTCTGACAAAGGATGAAGAATAACAGCCATAGCTTTACCTTCCAACTTTTTGATATCTAAAATCAGAAGGCCTTTAATACAGTATATCCAACTTTAGCCAAAACAGTCTGGAACCACACCCCGAAACTTTCATTCCAAATTAACAGACTAATTAATGGATGTTGCCATGAAATGCAATAAACTGATCTTAAAGTCCTTTGCTTTATCAATTTTGTCAGAAATCAAGCAACATCTGGGTTTTAAACAATACATCTAACCAAGCATGAATTATCAAAACCAGAGCACAGATAAACAGGGAATGCATCAGTAACTCAGTTGCTTACTTTTTGCCAACTTCTCTACATTATTTATTTTTTTATTAACTGTATTATTTTACAGTTATCTTATTTATTCTTGTACTGCTTTGGACCTTAGGTAAAAATTTGGAAATGAGAAATTCAGACAGTAAAGTTGTTTCAGCAATATTCAATTTAAGAAATAAAATAACAAGGAGAAAAAAAATAAACAAATAAAATAAAAAATAAGCAGACATACTAATACCACATGAGCTAGTTTTACCAATGGTCCATGATGAATCACATAACAGGAATAAAAGTAAAGGATTTTTCCATTTTCTTTTTGTTATTGATATAAATCAACTTTCCAGGCTGAAGTGTTCTGCAACTATTAGAGCATCAATGACCCTAAAATCAATGCAAAAGTACAACAGCCATTCCAGAGAAGAAAATATAATGGGTTGTAATGAGAATGTGGAGTCTGTGATCATAATTTCTTGGATTACAATACAGGCGTGTTAAACAATTTATTAGGCAAGTCCGGAATGTGAAAGATGCCAGTTTTCTGACCACTTACATATATCTGTTTTTTTTTTTTTTTTTTTTTGTTACTTGTTGGCACATGTTACTTGTTGCATTGTGGCTTCTGTGGCCACAATGCAACTGCCAAGGTTTTTGCAGTTATTTGATTCAAGCCCGGGGCGGGATTCAAATTCACAACCTTTGGGTTGCCAGCCAGGCAGGCACTTTACCAACCCGACTAGCCCAGTCGGCACATATATCTGGTACTGTTGCCATTCGCACTCTTGAACATAGGTGGAAAGTGGTAATCAGAAACAAAGTTCTCTTCAGCCACATCAGGATACCTTTAACCAGGAGTCAGGCAAGTGGGGTCTCTGAGATTTCAGTGACTGTGTACTTTTTGTCTACTTGGTCCCCACAGCTGAAACTCCCATAAAAATACCATTCAGAAAAAAATGTTTTCTTCAATATCTCCAGTGAAAATTCCAAAAAATCACCATTAGTTATAGCATAAACAAGGAAAATGCAGGATCAAGTTAAGCATATTCTTAATAATTATATTAAACATACTGAAAAGAATAAATTTAAAATTATTGGCATCTTTTGCATACAGTTACTGAAGCATGTGCTCTTTATGCTTTGTAATAACTATATCAAATTATTGCATTCTCTAGCCTTGTATCATGAAACAGTCTGGGTGGCATATAATTGTTAAAACATGCAAGTTTTTCAGGTTGTTTACTGTCAGTCAAGATAAAGGAGATGATATTTAAAAATTCCAAATAAGAGAGGTGATGAAAAATGTCTAGAGAAATGCAGTTTTTCATCCCCAAAAAATAACCAAAAACATCTTTTTAACCAATAGCTGGGTGTGTGGGATCTTTGCAAGCACATACAACAAAAGAAGTGCTTTCTTTGATTTCTTTACTAAGAATTCCAGAAATTTCTGTTAATAATAACACCAAAAGAAAAAATTTTCTAACCATGCCTATTCTTGATAATTATATTTACATGCTGATTAAAATTAGCGGCATTTCTCATATACAATTATTGAACCCCCCCTACACACCACCGGTGTTCATCTAATGGAAAAGACAGGGATACTAATTTTTAGTGTGCTTTTCTGTTAACACCCAGGAAGCATTTAGGCAAACTTCCAATACTGTAGTCCCCTCTTCCCAATACTCACAGGAACAGTAATATAAATTTGCAATTCAACTAAGGACTTATTCAGAATATATACGAAATTACATGTCAATAGGTTAGCTACCACCCACGCATCAATTTCCCTCTAGTACAGTTACGCAAATTGCATCTCGCAGCTGTCGTCCATATGAAGTTCTCATTGATTTTGAGTCCAGTGAAGTTTTCAACCTGTGAGATATACTACCTCAAACTTTTTTTTTATCCCTCCTCAATCTGCAGCCAATACCTCAAAATTTCAGCCCACACTCATATTTTTTCCCGATTCAATTATAGAGTGGGACATGGAAAAAAGTAACATACACACATGCACAGATGCATTGTTTCATTCCATGAAAAACTCAGTATTTTTGGATGCTGAGTTGTACATGCAATGAGATGACAAACTTAATGAATTATACTGGAAAATATACCCTCCACAGATATGCCTTTTCAAAAAAAAAAAAAATAATAAAATAAAATAAATAATGAATGATGAAGACCATACTGGAGGCATATTAAAATCCATACAAACATTTTAATATTTAAATTTAAGTTGCTGTGGCGAAGAGTTCAGTGATATGCAAACTGACGGTTAATGTTGCTAATTATGTGAGAATGGCAAAGAACATATCCTCGTTATATAAAATTAAGCAAATGAAACTGATCATTTAGAAAAAGAAAATATTTGTCACTTGTTCTGCACACTCCAGTGGCAAAAAAATACCACCACTTTGCTTATTGGAGGCTTGAAGTGGTGAAACCCATGTTTAGTCTCTAGAGCAAAGTTTCCGGCATCCCCCTCCCCCCATACTTATCCTTCAACACATGCACGGTACTAAGTACTATAGGTTTTGATACCTTTCGTGTTTGGGGTTTTCATAAAAAAAAAAAAAAAAAAAACAGCATAAAACAAGAATTGCAGCTAAAAATTATCAGTTGATGCCAAGGGAGAATGGAGGATTGTAAGTGTTACTGCATGTAGAGATTGCAAAATTATCATATATTCCAATTACGGTAATACTAAAAATCTTTGTTCTATTAATGGCAAATTATTAACATTAGTAGAGGCATACGATGCAAAAAAGCAAGCTTATGCAGCATCAGCAAAAAAAAAAAAAAAAACCCTCCCATTTCACCCCTCCATTCATTCCAAATGCCCGTCCAGCTCAGCCTTAAATTTATTTAGGCTATCAACTTCCACCAAATGTTCCACCAATCAACCACCCGCTGGCTAAAGGCAAATTTCCACACGTCTATCTTTCCTCAATTTGAATCTATGCCCCCTCAGGTTCTTAAGCTGAGCACGAGGAAGAATCCCATCAGCATTCAGCTTGCTCAACCCATTCAAGACCTTATACACCTCAATCAGATCACCTCACAGGTGCCTACTTTCCAAGCACTGCAATTTGCAGAACTTAAACCTTTCTTAGTAAGAGCACTCCTTTATTCCCCTCACCAATCTTGTTGCCCTTCTTTGTACTCGTTCTAGCAACTCTACATCCTTCCTAAAATGAGGCATTCAGACCCATACACAGTACCCTAGGTGTGGCCTGATCACTACCTTGTACAACAGGATAATCACATCCCTGTCAGCAAAATTGCTATATATCATTGACAAGACTCCATGACCTGCCCTGCTCAGTGAACTTCATATTTGACTGCACAATTACCTCCAGTGCCTTTTCACTTTCCAATTCCCCGAGTGTAGTACCACACAGTTGGTATGTTTCTCTTGGGCTATTGCTACCCATATGCAGTACCTTGCATTTGTCGATGTTAAACTTCAGTTGCCACTTCTCAGCCCAATTTATCTATATCCAGTTGGAGTAGCATACTGTCTTTACTGTCGTTAACAACCCTGAAAACCTTTGTATCATCTGCAAACTTGGACATTAATCCTGATATAACTTCTTCAGTATCATTAATAAATATACAAAAAAACAATTGGCCTGACACCGAACCCTGGGGAATTCCACTAATAACATTTGTCCATGAAGAGCAGTGTCCACTGATTACCACTCTTTGCTGTCTCCCACTCAACCATCCCTTTATCCATTGTAGCAACTTACCCTTAATGCCATACCTCTCCAATTTGTATAGCAGTCTTCCATGGGCAACAGTAACAAAAGCTTTCCTGAAATTCAAGTATACGATATTCAGTTCCTTAGTGACCACATAATATTATTCAATCAAATTGGTCAGACAAGACCTCCCTTTAACAAACTCATGCTGTGTCTCAACTATTACTGCAGTCTTGTCTAGATGATCCTGTATCACCTATTTAACCAGTGACTCCATTATTTTCCCCAGAACAGAAGTTAAACTAATAGGTCTTTAATTATGTGTCACCCTTTGAACCCCCTTTGTGAATTGAGGATACATTTGCACACATCCAGTCCATGGGAACTTCCCCTGACTCCAAGGATGCTCTCATAATTATGGCTAAGGGTCTGCTTACTTCCCTTGTTGCCTCCGCTATAACTGGATAGATTCCATCTGCCCCAGGTACCTTTTTTATGTTTAACTTCAAAAATTTCTCCTCCACTTTGCTCTCAGTTTTTACAAAATCATTTAGCTCCTTGTTAGAGTTTGATAAACGTTTGGCATTTCCCTCCTTGAATAACCCCTCGTGTGTGAATGTAGATGCAAAATACTCATACAATTTATCAGCTATTTGAGCAGGATCATCAACAGTCGAACCATCTATGTTAAGTGGACCAATCTGATTCATCCCCTTCCTTCTAGAGTTTACATAAATAAAGAATTGTTTGCGTTTTTCTTTGCATCCTTTGCTAAAGATTTCTCGTAATTTGCCCTTGCCCACCTAACCTCCTTTGTGACTTGATTACAGATAAGCTTATATCTACCATAGGGTTCTGTGTCACCATAATTTATATGCATCCCATATATTTTTCTTCTCTGCCACATGTCTAATTAGTTCATCTCACATCCATTTAGGCCTAAACTTTGAACAATATTTCTTAGTTGGTATGAAAAGCCTAGTAGCTTCCAAGATTAATTCTTTGAATGCTTCCCATTTTGATTTGTTGTTGGTAACATCATCAGCTGATCCCACTGTACAGAATTTAAAAACTGTCTGAGACCCCTGTAGTCACCTTTACAAAAGCAAAAGCCCTTCCCTTTACATCTGATAATAGTTACATCTTTAAATAATTTCCATATCAGTACATTGTGATCACTATCACCCAGTGGTTCCTTTATCTGTAAATTCTTAATACATGAATAATCACTGCTGATAATCAGATCAAGAGTATTACCCCCTCTGATTGTGTCTCAAACATGCTGCTGTAGAAAATAGTTATCCAATAAATCCAAAAAAGTCTTGCTTGGGCAAGAGTGACCAATCCACAAGTTCCAGTCAATATCTGGAAAGTTAAAATCTCCCATTATAAGACATTCTGATTTACTGGCCCACTATTTCTCTGCACAATTGCTCATGATACTCATCAGATTCATTAAGCCTATAACACACACCGACTCTCATTTTTCCCTTCTCAGTGCTTATGTCACACCAAACAGACTCAACATTGCATTGTCCACCAATATCAATTGGATGCACTTACTTAGATTTTGTGTTTCTTAACTAATAGCATAACCCCTCCTCCCTTCCTGTATCCTTTCTGTACACATTGTACTACACAAATTCCAATTCTGCACTGCTTATATCTGTGTGACAACGTCTTTGATATCACAAAAATATCTACCTTTGATGTCTTGACTAGCACTTCAATCTCATCAAATTTATTAACTACAGGCATACCTCGAATAACGAATAGGATGCGTTCCACGAAATTACTTCGTTAAGCGAAACTTCGTTTTCAGAGGTAAAAATACTATGGCCAGAATAGGGATACGTTCCTACGTAAAGAAATTGAAAAGCTTTTTTTTTCGAACAAAGAAAAGTTTTATTAAATAAACAGTCAACTTATATACAAAGCGAAATCACATTTTAAAATATGAGTCTAAAGTTGATTGCTTATGCTTTTTTTCTCTTTCATTTAACAATTGCTTATACGGAGTTATTGCATTTAACACTGATCGCTTAACAATAAAACTTCTTCCTAAATCAGGATCATTTTCACTAAAAAAATTTAAAACGTTTTCAATGTCATTTAAGCACCTTTTAAAATCTTTGGTTGTTAACACTTTTTCGGCAGGAACTTCTTTAACTTCGTCTTCGTTGCTAACAAGGTTTTCTAAATCTTCCACTGAAAAACCATCATCTTCTGCATTCAATAAATTTCTAACATCCTCTTCATCGACATTTTCGAAACCTATTGATTGAGCCATCTGGATAACTTCATTTCTAATTTCTTGGATGTTATTTTCTTCTTCTAGTACAACTTCTGGCCATATTTTGCGCCAAACTCCATTTAAGCATTTCTTAGTGACTTCTTTCCAGGAACTATCAATGTTTTCAATTGCGTTTTTAATGGTGTAGTTTTTCCAAAAAGTTTTAACTGTCATTTCCTCTTTATCCTCTAGTTCAGTTAAATTGCTTAATGTTCGACGCAGATAATAAGCTTTAAATGATGCTATTACTCCCTGATCCTGAAGATAATCAGGGAAGTTGTGTTTGCTGGAAGAAACACAACTTTTACAGGAATGCATGTGTCCAACGTGTTAAGATCAGTAGGATGTCCCGAAGCATTGTCTAACAACAAAAGAGCTTTTTCTTCAAAGTTGTTTTTTTGACAATACCGTTTTACTTCAGGACAAAAGTGGTTAACAAACCAATCAGTAAATAACTCCTTGGTAACCCACGCTTTTCTATTTGCTTTCCATTACATGTAAATTCATTTTTATGTTACCTTTTAACGCCCTCTAATTTTCTGAATTTATAATTGCCAGAGGCATTTAATCCAAAGAGTAACGTTAAACGGTCTTTGGCTGCTTTGAACCCAGCAGCTGATTTTTCTTCAATAGAAATGAAGCTTTTTGTTGGTAGCCATTTCCAGAACAAACCGCTTTCGTCAACATTGAACACCAAATTTGGTGGAAAATTTTCACGTTCAATTATTTCCTTTAGTTTTTCTGGAAACTTCTCCTGTTAATTTTACACTATGAATCCTGGCCAGTTTTTTAAATTTCTCGAACCAACCACGAGAAGCCCCAAAGGTTTCCGTAATTTCTTCAGTTTGTTTAGATTTCAGGTGATTAAACTGGAATATTTTTTTATGTTAAATGGGGCTTGAAATTGCGGACTTCGTTATATCGAAGCTTCGTTATCAGAGGTAACGTTAACCGAGGTATGCATGTATACTCCTTTACATAAATAAAGCTGTTGAAGCAGTCTCTCCTATCAACAAGCATAGACCAGGCTGAAAAAAATTTCTTCCCCTTGAGCCTTGCACAATCTCTCCAGTGCCAAATTGACTGATGGGGCTCTCATCATATACTCCTTCCTATCGTGTCTGGGCAGAATTGCAGACACTTTCACATTCAACCCTAACTCATGGCTCTTTTTCAAAGTTGACCTGTACTTGCTGAGTAAATCTGCAGATCTTTTAGTCTTAATGTCACGAGTTCTTCCAACACATACAACAATATTACCTTTTCTGCCCTTAAAAGATGATATCTGCTCTACATCATCAACTTTTACCCCTGGCAGACACCCTGATCCTGTTATACTTATCCCTTTTGCATAGTATATTCCCCGTCTCCCTGACAATAGAGTCACCAACAATAACTAGTTCCTTTGGGACCAGCACATTCTGCCTTGGAGAATGCCTCTCTGGTGCACGGGAGTGAGCTTTGACATTGAGCTGGGCAGTTGAGAGCTTGATGGGTTCCTCATATTAATTTCTTTGAGGGCATTAAAATCGTATTTATAGTAAATTCAATACGATTTTTTTAAGTTTCATTTATTACATAGTTTCTGGTTTCTATCACAATTAATTAATATATTTTTTTGTAAATTTCAATTTGGCCATTAAAATATGTTCGTAATAAGCATAAAGCATCAAGGCTTTCATCATTTAATTTTGATCTGATTTTGGTGTAGCTCAATCTTGCTCCCAAAAATCCTCTTTCTGATTCACACTTGTTGGCCAGACTGCCATTAAGTATATATAAACCAGTTCGGCTTCTGTGGCCGAGTGGTCAGAAGCGGGAATGCAGTAGCACACGCTCTTTGAGTAGACCGGGGTTCAAGCTCCTGACTGCTGAATATGGTCGATCTGCCAACCCGCACTGGACCTACGTGGCAGATTATGGTCCATTTCCCTCAGCATGAATTGTTGAGGAGGCTTCCATCCTGCAGTGGGTTGATAATGGCTGCACTTTACCTTTTTTTTCTCTGTATATTTTCCTCACAAAATATCTTTATTTCCTTTTGTACAATTTTTCCGACACCTTCTGTGACATCTTGAATATTTTTTGGGTTTTCTATCTTATGGGCCAAGTCTTTGCTTAATCATGAGATGAAGTCTTTCTTTCATTGTTAGCCAACTGGTGGGCACTTCTGGAGTAAAAACAACGTAGTCATCTTTATCAGATCCATGGTTGTCAGAATTTTTCTCATTTACATTCAAGCATTCTACTGTTTTTATTATTAGTTTTGACAGTTGTTTTTAGATGTTTTACTGAATATATTGTAGTCAGAACCATCATCTTTATAGATTTCATCTGGAGTGTGAAGAAATTGCAAGACATCAGAATAGTTCATTTGTCTTTTATGCGTGTTCGAGCCCGTCACCACCAAATACGGAGGATGCGGAAAGGTCAAGGAATGACCACCGCATATCCCGGAGCAATATGGTCTTAGTTGCTAATGCTCCTAAAAACCAAATAACAAACAAACAAACCTTTATGCGTTTAATTAATTCTTCCTAAAGTTCTTTACTTTGAGTACTGTTCTATTTTGATAATTCATTTAACATAAATTTTAATGTAACATCTGCATTAAATAATTTTGCACCCTCACAACAAAGTGTTTCTACAGCAACTTTTACTGGCTGTAGAGCAGATATCATGTTATATAACAATTCCTGTTCATTTTAAGTGAAGTTTATAAATCAATAAGACTCTTTCTCATACAATCTCTAACTTAGCATCAAAATGCTACAGAATAGCCAATACCTTACTCCACTAGTTTTTGAGTTGATGATTTTTCCTTTCCAAATTGTTTAACAATGTTTTTCTGTAGTAGTTCATTGTCTGTATAAGATTTTCTAAACATTTTTACAACTTTTCAGATCACTGCAATTAATGTATCGACCTAGAATGCAATGTATCATTTTGAAATGGTGCATCAATTATTATCTCCATACTTTCATCATTCTCAATCTTTTCATTCAAAGCATCATCGTTGAGTCTATGTTTGGACTAGCCTCTTCCTTTTCTAAGTCAGCTGACGATATTTCTTTTCTATAAAGAATTTTTACAACGGCTAACTACATTCCACAAGCTATGCACAACTGATGCACTATGTGTTGTATTGCCAACAATTCTTAATAAAGAAGGTGAAACGTGACCAACTTAAACTTTAAGAACTTATTGACAATTTTCCATGTATGTTAATATTCATATATCGACGATTTATTTTCAACATGCAATTGTTATCTAAAGTTAAGCTAAAACTAGATGTGCCGTGCCTGCAAGACAATATTTCTTCTGTAACTTGTTTTCGAATACTTTTGCATAATCCATTACCACATATTTGGAGACTTCATATAGCCTCTAGATTGTACAATGTACAAATTTTAACAAACGAGAGGTCATCCGTAGCTGGCATGCAAGAATTAACAGCTGGCAAAGATTTATCAATTTCTTTCTCAAAATATACAGCTATTTTTTGACAAGCAGCAATATCTGATTTTTAAACAAAATTCTCTATTTCAGAATTATCCTGGTCTCTTTTTAATAAATTTATTTTTGTGTATGGTTTTTTGGTGAACATGCAACCCACTTGTACTGCCACCAGCTGCTTTGCACACTCCTTAATTTGACATATTCCAGCATCACTAACATGTTCAAAGACTACTTTCCATCGAGGAGCTGTAAAATAATTAATTGTTATTATAAAAAAAGTATATTTTTTTGTAATTTTTTTTTTTGTTTTCAGTGAATCAGCAGAATCTAATTTTGAGTTTGATAAATTGAAAATTTAGAGATTGTTAATTACACTATATAATTATCTAAAAATGACCAAAGCTAATAGAGTCAAGTCATAAATTTGTAGGAAAACCACAAAATTTTACATTCTTGCAATTTTATAGTTTTCTCATATTTACTCACCTTAAAAAGATACTATATTTTATTTACTATGCCTGAATATTTTTATGCAACAGGAACAAATGTGGAGCAAACCTTGTTCAATCTATACCAAACCCAGACCGGGCAATGCTACACACTTTTCATATGACTGAAAAGTTATGGGCATCTGTAAAAGATTAAAAAATGGAGAAAGCACCCCTTCACCCACTAGACATTTATAAATTTCCAGGAATCCTAAAATCATTTTGCATCTGTAAAAGATTAAAAAATGGAGAAAGCACCCCTTCACCCACTAGACATTTATAAATTTCCAGGAATCCTAAAATGAACAAATTTTCCCATGGAATTTCCAAAACTGGCAGATATTATCTTAGAAAAGATTTAATGATTGTATTTGTGAGTGACTTAAAGAGCTTTGAGGATTAGTAACCTCGTTCAAAGTTAGAACCCGATGGTGACGGTATGTGAGCATGAAGAAGGCAATGACTATTTGCATGTCACTAAGTGCTAAGAACATTTTAATTTTTGCTTACACTACTTGTGCAAACCAAAATAAAGGAATAAAATAAACAGTGGCTTTCAGTTTTGGTTTGGGTTCAGCTCCACTCTGACCAAAAATATTAGTCTGTTTTCAGTTTGTTTCAATGCCCTGCTTAATTATGACAGATAAATGCTGACCAGGCAGATCAATAAAATAATAAACTAGATAGAAAATGATCAAATTACCAATAATGGAGAGATCAATCCAGCATTACTGTTACCAGTAATCAATCCCTAACTGCAAGGGCATAACAGCCCAGTTCATTCAAGGAAGCATAGTGATAGTTTCAGCATATTGAAAACACAATACATTCGGCACTATCATCTAAATCAGTGTTTCCTAACCTCCTTTCCGGATGTGGGCTACATTTACATTTAAGGCACAGGTCATGGACTACAAAAAAAAAAAAAAAAAAAAAAATTTTTTTAACTATACATGCAAAAATATATTAATAACTATTTTTAAATATAATTTGCCAAGATAGCCTATGTGAAGGAGGGAAGCAAACAATTTGTATTTTCTTATCTACTCTTTTTTTTCTGGCCAGTACAGCAAAAACACGTGGCTTCCTTGCATTATATGGTTACTGATAACTTGATTTATATGTCCAATTTTAATGTGTACCACGACTTTTGGTAATTCTGGAAAAATTATGCAAAACCTTGTTTCTTCAAAATGCTTTAAGGCAATCTTCACCTTTGAATGTTAGAAATAGTTTTACTATAAGAATTATATCCTGGGTTGTTATATCAACCACATAATGCATGTAAAACTATTTCTTCCTGCATCAAACACGCAAATAAAATAAAATAAAAAAAAAAAAAAAAATAAAAATTTAGCTTTCTAAATATATTATTAATTTTTTAAAATGTACCATGACTTCTGGTGCATGCAGTATATTATTTGCCCAAAGAAGTACCCGTTGTTATGCATAAATTATACTCGTGATTTATATCCCTAGCTGTATGTAACAAACGTTTCACTATCAGTCACTTTGTCAATCTGAATGGAGACTAAAAGTGACCAACTGCTTCTTGTTGCCCTGCATTAGGTCACTTGCTCTTGATTACCAATTTCGCATGACCAAACTGTTTCTGTATTATGGTTCCAGAAATTACAGGTAAATCTTTGCAGCTTTACTTAAGATCTAGTATGACTGATTTATTATGAACACTTTCATATTTTTAGTATAAACATACTGTTCATTGGATAATAGGAAAATACTATCTAAAAAATTCAGCAGAAATCCAATCCGTATTTCTGCTACTGCTATTAATCACGCTCTCTGTTAGCTTTCCTTCAACACACTGACTACTTTGCTTGTCTGGAGAAGTTTCAGAGAGAATTATTTTTTTTAAATCTATCATGCATTTAAAAAAAAAATAAACATAAATAAAATAAAAAAAAAATAAAAAATAAATAACTGATGTTAATATAGATTGTAGAGGTCACTACTCAATTCAGCACACTTTTGTTCTAAAGGGTCACATTCTGTCAAATTATTTTATTTGAGGAACTGATGATTTGGGATGGAAAAGACAACTTGCAATACATCTGCTCAATTCTTGAAGCAAACAATTTCTGAATTCCCGTAACCACATATATTACCCTATCAAAGGTAACTGGACAATATCACATTTTCAAACATTAATTTGAATGAACAAATTAACAAGATGTAGGCCCCTGGTTTCAATAACTGCACTGATTCAGCATGGAACACTTTCAGCCAGTTCCTTGTAGCAGGAACCAATGTCCATTGTTCCTTTAGTGAAAAGTTGTCGGTTTACCTGTACAACAACATTTCTGCACCCTGATCTGGCATTTCAAGTTCAATCCCTCTGGCCAGGTGAGCTGTTGGATTTCAAAAACTCAAGTTTCACACTATCACTGTATGCAACTGAAAGCAGCCATGCTGTACCATGAATCAAAATGGTATTATCTAAGCTGAGGCTATGTCTTGGTTTCTGATATTACAACTACTGGTCTGATCTACAGGAAAAATACTCACACCATGGCACCCTTCTCTAAACTTCATTGTGAGTGCAATACACTGTGGTAGATGACATTCTCAAGGCAAGCAAACACACAACCACTTGTAAACATTACTCACTGTGCCATATGGCGTGTTTCCACTGACCCAAAAACAATGGGATAGTCATCACTAAAAACAATGCCAAGCATGATGTGGTTTATGCAAGCAGCATCTCTACCATGAAATACATGCCTACTGCCTTCTACAGACACTCCTTTTTTCAGAGGCCAAAGCTCAGCTTAATTTAATCACTTTCTCCAGAGATTGGCAATTCCTATTCATCAGTTTTTTTTTTTTTTTTTTTTTAAAGCCTGCCTGACAGTTTGCACACATTAATTTATCCCCCATTCTTCTACATTCTCATTACATTGGCTACTGTTGATTTTGTAAGGTTCAAACATGTGGCTAAATTACTTATATGGAAATTTAGTCACATTAAGCCTCTTTGAGAAACTCTCTAAGCACCTTATTATAACTCATTCTTTTTGTTTGTGATGTTTATACTATTGCCTACATGCCTTTAAATCTATTCTAGCTCTGCATAAATCCCAATCCGCTAGAGACTGGGAGAAGGGTGTGTCTGAATATTTCTGGCAGAGTAGCCTATATTTAGATTGCAAATGCAAACAGTATATAGAACTGATAACAAACAAAATGTCACCACAGCCCACTGTGCATGTATTATTTTGACTTGTATCAAACTCAGTTTCTAACAAGTAAGGTCAAACTGCAAAACAATTAGATTATTTATATAGCTGCATGATATGCATATGAAATTATTTTCATATTGTTATGAAAATATTCTGAACTAAGTACAAGGTTAATGAAATATATATAAAAAAATTACCATTGTAAAATGTGATAAAATATTTCATCAAAAAGGGTTATTTTAAGTTCATTATTAATTCAAATCTTGGAGCTACTATTTTAATTTTGTGGCATGCCTGCTTTTGCTGACCACCAAAGCACCATTCCACTCAATTCTTACATCATACTTCAAAGAGAAATTTTTAGTAAAGCATTCAATGGTCCTGGAGTACTATTTTGTTAGCAGGGATAAAGGGATGATTGTACCCTTGTATAAGGCAATGGTCAGGTCACACCTTGAGCACTGTATACAGGTCCGGAGGCCTCATTTTAGGAAGGATGTAGAGCTGCTGGAACGAGTACAGAGAAGGGCAACGAGATTGTTGAGTGGAACAAAAGGTTGGTGTTACCAAGAAAGGCTTAAGCTCTGCAAATTGCAGCTTCTGGAGACTAGGCACCTGCAAGGTGATCTAATTGAGGTATATAAGGCCTTGAATGGATTGCGCAAGCTCAATGCTAACGGGATTCTTCCTCTTGCTCAGATTACTTACCCGAGGGGATATAAATTCAAATTGAAGAAAGATAATTGCAGAATAGATGTGCAGAAATTTGCCTTCAGCCAGCAGGTGACTGATAGCTGGAACAAACTTCCATCTGTTGTAGTGGAGGTCAGCAACTTAAATAAGTTCAAGACAGAACTAGACAAACATTTGGAGTGAATGGATGGTTGAAAAGGGAAGGGTATTTTTTTTTTTTTTTTTTGGCTGATGCTATATAAGCTTGCTTCCTTGCATCACATGCCCTGCTAATGCTGTTGCCATGCCTGCTTTTGCTGACCACCACACGCAATTCCTACATCATACTTCAAAGAGAAATTTTTAGTAAAGCATTCAAGGATCCTGGAGTCATTCTGAATGCTTTTTTTTTTCAACACAAGATATGTACAAGTGCTACGGAGACACCAGCACACGGTAATCATTTAATGTAACTATCATATCATAAAACCTACAAACAATAAGTATGGGATCACACTTCACTATGACTTGTCAGTGATACATAATATAATCTATTTCTTATTTAATTTTTTAAATTTATGATCCCAAAAATGAAAGGTTGCTGAAATCGAAATTTAGAGTAATCAGCACTGTGGATGAACTAACAGAGGATGACAGAGAAACTTCAAAATTGAACTTAATTTACTTTAACTACTGCTCTGAAGAAAAATAATGCAGAAGCTAAGCCGAAATATGTTTGTTTCAAAGCTAAGAAGTCATGACAAAGGAACTCCATGGGATGAAAGGATAACTGTGTACAGGTGAAGAAAAGATTAGGACTATCAGGACTATTAGAATTATCTGATATGTCAGTAGGTAAGTGAAGAATTCATTCGAAAAATATTTGACTAAAGTCATTAGTGATTGTCAAAAACTTTAGCATCTCTACAAGATGAAATCAGATTTTCCACTCACTGATTTTTTTTTTTTTTTTTTTTTTTTATTTGGTAGTTTTTGGCGCATCGGCTTCTGTGGCCATATTGCACCTCCCAAGGTTTTTTTGCAGTACTTTGATCCAAGCCCGAGGCAGGAATCGAACCCGCGACCTTTGGGTTGCCGGGCAGGTACTTTACCCACTCGGCTAGCCCGGTCGGCTCCACTCACTGATATAAAAGGTTGATTGGAATAAAGTATATACAACTCTGACAACATGTAGTATCAGTAGTCGTTCCCATATGTAACTACTATGGATTAGTCAAGTCATGGGCTGGCAGTAAGTTTATCAGCTGATCGAGACTCCTCTTAAAGATAACCATTTTGCTCAACCCTATCTGGTAACTGATCAGGTATATTTTTAAGCTTCATTTCGGAAATACGAGGCATGCTAGATTTAATACTGGTTGTATAATACTGCATAAAACATCACTCATACTGCATGGCAAACGAGGTGGGGAAACATGACACATCCTATTAGCGTTGGTAAAATTTATTCAATACAGGAATCAATAAAAAAAAAAAAAAAAAAACCCTCCAATATAATTGAACTTGCTCTTAACATTTGGTAAAATTTCACATTATCTTAGCGGTGCAAAAACTCTACTGGAGGAGTAATTCCCACACATCATTTCTACTACCAAGGTATCACGCATCATTTTAATTATATCTCACATTGTGAATAACTTCACGAGTTGCCATGGTATTGCACTACCTCGAATATGTAATGCTTCACCCATGGAGAAGATTAATGCTACTTATTCTCGGCGGATACCACCACCCAGATAATCTTATTGGCTTCTCATCAGTGGGTGGATGGGCAGGTACCCTGTGGTTGCAATAGTGACAACCCAGTTATGAAGTATAACTCTACAATATGAGAGATGCCTGATTGTGTGTGTGGTTTAATCTAAAAGATATTTCTTGGCTAAATGCCTAAGAGTATGAAGGAGTTTATGTATGGGTAATGCATACACATCATTTCTACTACCAAGGTAGTTTTAATGCATCGTTTTAACTATATGTCATATTGTGAATGCCTCCACAACAAGTTGCCATGGTATTGCACTACCTCAAATAAGTAACGCCTCACCTATGAAGAAGACTAATGTTACTTATTCTCGGTGGATACCACCACCACCATCTAGACGGCACTGTTTTTCAAAGCTTATTGGCTTCTCATCAGTTGGTGGACAGGTACCCTGTTGTTGCAATAATGTCAACCCAGTTATGAAAGATATGAAGTATAACTTGGATTGTCACTATTGCAACAACAGAGTACCTGCCCACCCACTGATGAGAAGCTAATAAGCTTCGAAACAGTGCTGCCTGGGTGGTGGTATCAACTGAGAATAAGTAACATTAGTCTTCTGTATTTCTCCATAGGTGAAGCATTACTTATTCGAGGTAGTGCAATACTACGGCAATTTGTTGTGAAGGTATTCAAAATATGAGATGTAATTAAAACGATGCATTAAAACTACCTTGGAAGTAGAAATGACGTGTGCACATTACCCATGCATAATTAAACTCCTTCATACTCTTAGGCATTTAGCCAAGAAATATCTTTTAACAAAAGCTAGATGTTCAATTTTCTTTCTCTCTCTTTAAGAACTGAATTTGATGTTTTAGATGAAAAAATTATTCTTCGCACCATAATATCCAACTCAGGTTATAGGTTTATATTTCTACTTAAAAACTGAAATAACAAGAGAAACACAAGAACAACTATTGCACTGTGCACAATACAAAAAATAAATTTAATATTGTGTGTGTGCCGAGCACGCATAGCAGAAGTGAAAATTCTTTAGAATCTATTGAAACGTAGCGCCACGTTGCTTGTGCTGTGCCCAGTACAGAGTGGTACAATGGTGATGGTGGTAATGAATCGTTTTGCATAGAAAATTTGTCAATCCACAGCCACAAATTACTCCCATGTGAAAACTGTGTGGGGCGTGCCTAAAGAAGTTTCACTTCAATAAGGGCAATATTCTGAATTTTTTAAAACCTTTACTGGCTAAGGCAAAGAAAGCCAACATGAGAACCATGGCAAACTGGTCCCCACTACCACAGTTTCTTCCTGCATTCCTGGTAAAAACAAATGGTGCATGTTAACAGTAGTGGCAGTAGAAGTTGATAACAATGTATTGATTAGTTTTTCCCATTATTTAAAAGCAGATTATTGGAGCTCATGAGTGTTTTCATGGCTGAAATTTACTCACGGGTACACCCTCCAAACTGCCCCAGTCTTAGGGTGTTTATCCCCTCTTTCCATTGTTTTAAAATAGGTAAATGACTGCCACTACCGATAACACGCACTGTCTGTAGAAGATGTTTTCCTATTTTAAAACAGCAGGAAGAGGGAATAAACACCCTAAGACTGAGGCAGTCTGAAGGGTGTACCATAAGTAAATTTCAGCCACGAAGGAATTACACCCATGAACTCCAATAATCTGCTTTTAATAATGAGAAATAACCAATCAGTATATTGCTATAAACTTCTACTGCCCCTACCGATAACATGCACAGTCTGTTTACCGAGAATGCAAGGAAAAACTGATGAAGCAGAAAACCAGTTTGCCCGGTAAGTTTCCTGAAGTTCTCCTGTTGGCTTTCTTTACTTTTGCCCTTTTACTTACTATCTTGAATCACATGTTTTTTTCCTCCAATAGTCATTACAATCACAATACAATTATCCCATTACTATTGTAAATATCATTCTTTATCTCACATTTTGAAAATGTATTGTAGTCCCACTTTAAACTGATTATGGATTTTGTATCTTAAAAGTTGTACCTACAATTCTTTTTAAAATTTACTTTATATGTATATCATGCAGCTTTCCAGATCACATTGATCTAATATGTTGTTGCATTAACCATGTTTATAAGAAACTGGGAAATTACAAACTGTTCAGACCAAAATTTATTATTTGGAAATTAGCATTCCCATTCCCCTTCAACTAATTGTAATTTTGAGAACCTCTCCAATTAAAATTTATCAAATATCCATTAAAGAAACAGACTAGATAAATGAGAAACTGCAGAAGGGACACATTAATGAACAGAATAAAAAATAACATAAAATAATAATAAATAAAAATGTGACCTAGCAGAGCCAAAGATGACTGACCCCAAATAAGATAATGTGCTAATTAGTGGTTTTCAAACTAGGCAGCATCTCTTAAGCGGTGCATGAAAAGTTAAAATTGGGCTGGTGGCCTTATGAGTAGAAAAAATACACATTAATTCCTGATTTATGAAAACCATCTGTTCCAGAGTAGTAGTTCATAATTAATTTCTTGGGGAAAGATATAGGTAAGAATTAACTAATTGTAAGAAGAGATTAAATAACACTGCATTGCATATATATTTTTAAAGCCAAAAAAATTAGTTTATTGAAACAAGTCCGAAAGAAAACATTATAATTCAACTATTCAGAGGCCAATTTTGATGACGATTTATTTTTCTAGACTTAATAATCAATTAAAAATAGTGAAGCATATCTTCACATCTTTTCCCTCACACCTTCCTTTTTGTCATAATTCACATAAGTTCTTTAATTTTAAAATTGCACAGTGTTACATAACCAGTTCTTACAATAACTTTGTCCCCCCCCCCACGCCCACCAGATCTGAAAATGATATTCAAAAGGATTTCGAAATAACATCAAGGTTGGCCTCTAAATGGTTTGGCTATTAAAACTGTTTTCCATAAAGTTTTCTTTCCAGCTTGTTTCAATAAACTACCAGTTTTTGCCTTTAAGAATTTGTGGAGTGCAGTACTGTTTAATCTATATCACAATTAGTTATGTTCTGAGAAAAGTGCTGAAATTGCAATGTCTTCTCACAGAAGCAACACTGTAATAGGGGATAATGTTTCTGATCAAGAAGTGACATCCAACCCTGTACATATGAATAAAAAGAGCATGCTTAATCAATTTGAAACAACATAAAGTATAATGTTCAGAAAGTTCTTACCTTGATTCTTCTCAATCGGTAGTGACTTGATTTGAACTGAATACTGTATCTTATACTTGCAGTTAAAAAAAGAAAAGAACACCTTTGTCATAATCATGGTACCTGGTAGGGCTTTTCTGAGGAGAATCTGTTGGACTTTTTCAATTCTTTTGGAAAGACTGAAAGTTATTTGTTTAGCTGTCCTCTTTTCACTATATTACTCCACAGCAAGCGTAGGCATTGGGTATCATGATGCTAATCTTAGTGTGCTAAATTCGAACTTCGGATATATTTCCTTGAAAGTTGCCATGGCAGCTTCTAAATGTTTCAATCATCTGACTTCTGCTTCTTTAGGAAGACAAAGTCTTCAGTAGTGAGGTACTGGAAATGGGAGGAAAGCAGTTTCTGAAATCATCTGCTTGTACTTCTAACTGCAGTTTACCAGCTAGACTCCAGACACCATTAAAGATGGATTCTTTATCCTATTCTTTCAAGATTTTAGCCTGGTCTATTGCTTTGTTATCTTGGGTAAAAGCTCTTCTAATGAAATATGACTTAAAAAGGAGCAATTACCCCATGGTCCATTAGCTGGAGGAGTATGCTGCATCCAGGGGGAAGAACGCAACCTTTATATTGGTATCTGTGCCAGCATGGTATGGATGATATCCAGAGGTAACAATGCTTTTAATGACAAGCGGTTCTAACAGTAAAAAAAAAAAAAACCATACAACCATTCCCTCTAAAAGTTTGTCCAGTTCCTCCTTGAATTTATTTAAGCTATCAACTTCCACAACAGATGGAAGTTTGTTTCAGCAATTAACCACCCGCTGGCTAAATGCAAATTTCTGCACATCTATTCTACAGCTGTCTTTCCTCGATTTGAATTTATGCCCCCTTAGGTTTGTAATCCGAGCAAGCAGAAGAATCACATCAGAATTGAATTTAGCATGCTCAACCCGTACACCTCGCAGGTGCCTAGTCTCCAGCTGCTGCATCCTGCAGAACTTAAGCCTCTCTTCGTTCCCCTCACCAATCTTGTTGCCCCTCACTGTACACGCTCAAGCAAATCTACATCCTTCCTAAAAGGAGGCCTCCAGACCTGTACGCAGTACTCAACGCGTGGCATGACCATTGCCTTATAACAAAGAGATAACCAACCCTTTTTCCCTACAAGCAAAATTCCTGTATATCATTGACAAAACCCGATGACCTGCTCTGGCAGCCTGCCTGCACAATTACTCCCAGGTCTTTCATTTCATTTTCTACCACCCCAAGTGTAATACCACACAGTTGGTACGTTCCTCTGGGGTTACTTCTACCCATATGCAGTACTTTGCATTTGTCAATGTTAAACTTCAGTTGCCACTTCTCAGCCCATCTGCCCAAATTTTCTAGATCCTGTTGCAGTAGCACACTGCCATTAACATCCCTGCCAGCCTTTGTATCATCTGCAAACTTCGACACTTAGCCTGATATACCTTCATCAATATCATTGATAAATAAACAAAACAACAGTGGACTCAACACCGAACCCCGCAGGACTCCACTAATAACATTAGTTCATGAAGAGCAGTGTCAACTGTCTGTTGAGGATAACTGTAAATAGCTCACAAAAACAAGCTTGTGAATTGTTCCCTGGATGACAGGTCTTCCAATAATTAACAATCCCTGAGGAAGGAGTCCTTAATTTGGTTTTTAGTAGCATTAGCAACTAAGGCCATATTGCTCCGGGAATATGCGGTGGTCATCCCCTGACCTTTCCGCACCCTCCGTATTTGGTGGTGACGGGCTCGAACCCCGGTCTAATCAAGAAGCGTGTGCTATGCACTGCTGCTGAAGGAGCCCTTAAATTTTCGGCATGATAAACCAGGGTTTCACCTTGATATCACCCGCAGCATTTGAACCCATCAAAAAAGTTTTCCTTTTCTGGTTTAAAACTAAGCACTAATTTCTATTCCTGGATAATGTAACGTCTTAAGGTATCTTCTGATAATGCATTATCAGGGTACCTGCCTGCCCACTGATGAATGAGCCAACAAGCTCCGAAACACATCTTGGTGGTGCCCACTGAGAATAAATAACAGTAGTCTCCTCTACTAGAGAAGCATTATTTATTCAAAGCAGTGCAATACCTGGCTGGTATCACGCTGTGAAGGTAACCACAATATGAGATATAATCAAAAACGATGCCTTTACACTACTTATGTAGTTAAACTTGCCGTCATTGTTATACAATACAACGTGTATCCCCGAACTAGACAGCGTAAGGTTTAATGGAAAACTAGATAGCAAGTATAGTAGTATCAAATAAGCAGTAAAATTTAGTAATATTATTAAATTTCATTGTCAATTAAATTGTACTTTTTTAATTAAATACATATAATGACCTAGTTTTTACAAATGTAACATTATAAATTAATACATATAACTTTGACAGGAGATAGTCATAATGTAACTCAGAGATATCATTCGATACTGAACTACATATAACTGCATTGGGATATAAGTTTAGGGTTATATTTTGTATTGGAATTTTATTTTAAACTGAATAAAAATCATGACAGACCAGAGCAGCAAAGCAAAAGGCTCAAACACTAATGGGAGTGTTGTGGCTCAGGGGAGAACTGAGGGGGACTGTTGTCCTCTGAACCACAGCCTTTTGAAATACACTGCTTGTCTGTCTGTGGAGCAATCAGGAACGGGACATGATATTGCCAAGGGGAATGTCATTGTGTGTGTGTGTGCACGATGTAAGGAGTGTGAGGAAATCAGGTGCCAACTTAGCGTTATTATGGGCCTATGTGAGAGCTTGAAGGACAGGGTCGATGCCCTCAAAGGATTTAAATTGAGGGGCCCATCAAGCTCTCAGCTGCACACATCAATGCCAGAGCTTGCACTTGAACATCACACAACACAGCGGCAATCCCCAAGGCAGAATGCGCTGGTCCCAAAGGAACTAGTTGTTGTCAGTGACTATTGTCAACGAAAGAGGGAACATATTGTGCAAAAAGGATAGGTGGAACAAGACCAGGGTATGCCTGCCAGTGGATTAGACCAGGGTTCGAGCCCGTGATCACCAAATATGAATGGATGCGGAAAGGTCAGGGAATGACCATCGCATATCACTGGAGCAATATGGCCCTAGTTGCTAATGCTCCTAAAAAAAACCAAATAACAACGACCCTGCCAGTGTCAAAGTTTGATATCGTTGTACACATTGGCACTAATGATATTAAGAGTAGGAGACCGATGGAATTACTTAATAAGTACAGGTCAATGTTGAAAAAAAAAAGCTGAGAATTCGGGTTGAATTTGAAAGTGTCTGCAATTCTGCCCAGACACGATAGGAGGGGGTATATGATGAGAGCCTTGTCGATCAATTCAACCCTGGAGAGATTGTGCAAGGCTCAAGGGGTAGAATTTTTCTCAGTCTGGTCTGTGCTTGTTAACAGGAGAGACTGCTTCTACAGGGATGGGATACACTTAAATAGAAAGGGTGCAAGAATATTTGCTGATGCTATCGAGGCAGAGCTAGGTGGGTCAGAAAACTGCTAGCTCGAGGGAGGGATACATGGACTAATTCATTAACAGTAGCCACCGGTAGACGGGGAAAGTGATTCTTGCACTGTTTCTATTGAAATGCGATGCAATTGAAATGCAACTGAGCAGCAGCTTGGAAAGCAAGGCAATGGGGATTTCCAGGACTGCTGGGAGTTACAGTGGAAAAAGCAAATACATGGGCTGGGCTGTGTTAGGGTAACTAGGAGTAGAAATTTTTTTTTTTTTTTTTTGGTAGTTTTTGGCGCATAGGCTTCTGTGGCCATAATGCACCCCCCAAAGTTTTTGCAGTACTTTGATCCAAGCCTGAGGCGGAAATCGAACCTGCGACCTTTGGGTTGCCAGGCAGGCACTTTACCCACCCGGCTAAGGGTAGAAATAGGTGCATGTATACTTACATGTACACCAATGCTTGGAGTGTACTTAATAAATTTGATGAGCTTGAAGAGCTGGTCAAGACATCAGAGACATAAGCAGTGCAGAATTGGAATTTGAGGAGTACAATATGTACAGAAAGGATAGACAGGATAGGAAGGGAGGAGAGGTTATGCTATTAGTTAAGAAACACAAAACCTAAGGAAGTACACCCAATTGATGTTGGTGGACAATGCAGTGTTGAGTCTGTTTGGTGTGACATAAGCACTGGGAAAGGAAAAATGAGAGTGGGTGTGTTATAGGCCAAATGACTCTGATGAGTATAATAAGGAACTGTACAGGGAAATAGTCGGCCAGTAAATCAGAGAGTCTTATAATGGGAGATTTTAATTTCCCAGATATTGACTGGAATTTGGGGGCTGGTTACTCACACACTAGCAGGGCTTTTGTGGATTTATTGGATGATTGTTTTCTACATCAGCATGTTCAGGAGGCAACTAGAGGGAGTAATACTCTTGATTTGATTATCAGCAGTGATTCTTCATGCATTAAGAATCTGCAGATAAATGAACCACTAGGTGGCAGTGATCACAGTGCGCTGAAGTGGGATTTACTCAAAGAGGTAACTATCATTAGGGGTAAAGGGAAGGGTTATTGCTTCGGTAAAGGCGACTACGATGGACTGAGACAGTATTTAAATTCTATACAGTGGGACCAACTGATGATGTTACCAACAGCAAATTCAAAATGGGAAGCATTCAAAGAACTTATCTTGGAAGCTACTAGGCTTTACATACCAACTAAGAAATATTGTTCAAGGTTTAGGCCAAAATGGATGTCAGATGAACTAATGAGGCATATGGCAGAGAAGAAAAATGCATGGGATACTTACAAATTAACACATGACACAGAAGCCTATGATAGATACAAGTTGATATGCAATCAAGTTACAAAGGAGGTTAGGCAGGCGAAGGCAGATTACGAGAAATCCTTGGCAAGGGATGCAAAGAAAAACAGCAAAGAGTTCTTTACTTATGTAAACTCTAGAAGGAAGGGGGTGAATCAGATTGGTCCACTTGATATTGATGGGTCAACTGTTGATGATCCTGCTCAGGTAGCTAACAAACTAAATGAATATTTTGCACCGACATTCACACATGAGGAGTTATTCAGCGAGGGGAATGCCAGAGGTGTATTCAACTCTAGCAGTAAGCTACAGAATCTTGAAATAACTGGGAGTAAAGTGGAGGAGAAACTGTTGAAGATAAACACAAGAAAGGCACCTGGGGTGGATGGGATCTATCCAGTTATATTAAAGGAGGCAGCAAAGGAAGTAAGCACACCCTTAGCCATAATTATGAGAGCTTGCTTGGACTCAGGGGAGGTACCCATAGACTGGAAATGTGCAAATGTGACCCCAATTCACAAAGGAGGATCAAAGGCTGACACAAGTAATTATAGACCTGTTAGCTTAACTTCTGTTCCAGGAAAATTAATGGAGGCACTGGTTAAAGAAGCACTGCAGGATCATTTAGACAAGACTTCAGTTATAGCTCAGACACAGCATGGTTTTGTTAAGGGGAAGTCTTGCCTGACCAACTTGATTGGTTACTACGATGCAGTCACAAAAGAACTGGATGCAGGGAATAACTTTGATATTATATACTTGGATCTTTGAAAGGCTTTTGATACTGTTGCACATGGAAGACTGCTACACAAATTGGAGCAGTGTGACATTGGAGGCAAATTGCTGCTATGGATAAAGGGGTGGTTGAGGGGGAGAAGACAGAGAGTGGTAATCAATGGACACTGCTCATCGTGGACTGATGTTATTAGTGGAGTCCCTCAGGGCTCAGTGTTGGGTCCATTATTGTTTTCTGTATTTATAAATGATACTGATGATGGTATATCGGGCTTAATGTCCAAGTTTGCAGACGATACAAAGGTTGGCAGGGTTGTCAAGGACACTACTGACACTATGCTGCTGCAACAGGATCTGGAAAGGTTGAGCAGATGGGCTGAGAGGTGGCAAATGAAGTTTAACATTGACAAATGTAAAGTACTACTTATGAGAAACAGCAACCCCAGAGCAACGTATCAACTCTGTGGTACTACACTGACAGTGGTAGAGAATGAAAGGGACTTGGTGGTGGTTGTGCAGGCAGATATGAAGTTCTCTGAGCAGTGCAGACAGGCTGCAAGAGTAGCTCATGGAGTATTGTCAATGATATACAGGAATTTTTCCAGCAGGGATAAGGAGGTGATTATTCCATTGTATAAGGCAATGGTCAGGCCACACCTAGAGTACTGTATACAGGTCTGGAGGCCTCATTTCAAGAAGGATGTAGAGCTGCTGGAACGAGTACAGAGAAGGGCAACAAGATTAGTGAATGGACAAAGGGGTGCTCTTACGAAGAAAGGCTTAAGTTTTGCAAATTACAGTGTCTGGAGACTAGGCAGCAGCGAGGTGATCTGATAGAGGTGTATAAAGCCTTGAATGGTTTAAGCATGCTCAATGCTGATGGGATTCTTCCTCTAGCTCAGAAAAATCACCTGAGAGGGCATAAATTCAAATTGAGGAAAGACAGATGTAGGATAGACGTGCGGAAATTTGCCTTTAGCCAGCGGGTGGTTGGTTGGTGGAACAGACTTCCATCCCTTGTGGTGGAGGTTGATAGCCTAAATAAGTTTAAGGCTCAGCTGGACAGGTATTTTGAACGAACAGAAGGGTGAAGTGGAAGTGGTTTTTTTTTTTTTTTTTTTGGCTGATGCTGCATAAGCTTGCTTTCTTGCATCAAATGCCTCTACTAATGCTAATGCTAATTATGAGAGCTTCCTTGGAATCAGGGGAGGTACCCATGGACCGGAAATGTTCAAATGTGACCCCAATCCACAAAGGAGGATCAAAGAGAGACACAGGTAATTACAGACCTGTTAGTTTAACTTCTGTTCCAGGGAAATTAATGGAAGCACTGGTTAAAGAAGCATTGCAGTATTATCTAGACAAGACTTCAGCTATAGCTCGGACACAGCATGGGTTTGTTAAAGGGAAGTCTTGTCTGACCAGTTTGATTGGATACACTGATGCAGTCACAAAGGAACTGGATGCAAAGAATAATTTTGATATCATATATTTGGATCTTAGAAAGGCTTTTGATACTGTTGCACATGGAAGATTGCTGCACAAATTGGAGCAGTGTGGCATTGGAGGCAAGTTACTTATATGGATAAAGGGATGGTTGAGTGGGAGAAAACAGTGTTAATCAATGGACACTGCTCTTTGTGGACTAAAGAAGTTATTAATGGAGTCCCCCAACGTTCAGTGTTGCATCCATTGTTGTTTTCTGTATTCATTAATGATACTGATGATGGTATATCAGCCTTAATGTCCAAGTTTGCAGATGATATGAAAGCTGGCAGGGTTGTTAATGACACTACACTGCTGCAACAGGATCTAGAAAAGTTGAGCAGATGGGCCAAGAGGTGGCAACTGAAGTTTAATATTGACAAATGTACAGTACTGCATATGGGAAGCAGTAACCCGAGAGTAGTAGTAGTGGCATGTGATGCAAGAAAGCAAGTGTATGAGCTTATGCAGCATCAGCAAAAAAAAAAAAAAAAAGAAAACAACAACAACAACACACCATTCCCTCCAAATGCCTGTCCAGTTCCTCCTTAAATTTATTTAACCTATCAACTTCCACAACAACAAATGGAAGTTTGTTCCAGCAATTAACCAGCCGCTGGCTAAAGGCAAATTTCTGCACATCTATTCTACATCTGTCTTTTCTTAATTTGAATTTATGTCCCCCTAGGTTCATACTCTGAACAAGTCGAAGGATTCCATCAGAATTCAGCATGCTCAACCCATTCAAGGCTTTATACACCTCAATCAGATCACCGCACAGGTGCCTAGTCTCCAGCCACTGCAATTTGCAGAACTTAAGCCTCTCTTGGTAAGAGGATCCCTTCATTCCCCCCCTCCAATCTTGTTGCCCTTCTCTGTATAAGCTCAAGCAAATCTACATCCTTCCTAAAATGAGGCCTCCAGGCATGTATGCAGTACTCAAGGCGTGGCCTGACCATTGCCTTATACAGAGGGACAATCACCTTTTCCCTGCTAGCAAAATTCCTATGGGGGGTAATTGTGCAGGCAGATATGAAGTTTTCTGAGCAGTGCAGATGGTCCGCAAGAGCAGCTCATGGTGTCTTGTCAATGATATACAGGAATTTTTCTAGCTGGGATAAGGAGGTTATTATCCTCTTGTATAAGGCAATGGTCTGACCACACCTTGAGTACTATACACAGGTCCAGAGGCTTCATTTTAAGAAGGATGTAGAGCTGTTGGAACGAGTACAGAAAAGGACAACACTATGAATGGTTTGAGCATGCTCAATGCTGATGGGATTCTTCCTCGTGTTGAGAATAATCACCTGAGATGGCATAAATTGAAATTGAGGAAAAGACAGTTGTTGGAGAGATGTGCGGAAGTTTGCCTTAACCAGCGGGTGGTTGATTGCTGGAACAAACTTCCGTCTGTCGTTGTAGAAGTTAATAGCTTAAACAGATTCAAGGCAGAGCTGGATAAACATTTGGAGTGAGTGAATGGGTGAAATGAAAAGGGGGCATTTTTTTTTTTTTTTGGCTGATACTATGTAAGCTTGCTTATATAGTATCAGCCAAATCATCATGTGCCCTCACTAATTTAATTAAATTCAGTATAATCCTGGTTTTGTTTTTAATGTAGCCAGGATCACAAACAGGTCCTTAACAGAGTTTGTCTTCCAATTTATGACTTCAACAGTCCACTCTCACTAAGTCACTTCTGTCTTCATTTCTAATATAATACCCTTTCTGCCACATTTCTTCACAACAGCATCAAATGGGCACCGAACTTTCCTTTTACCTGACATTTTTAAGATGAAAAATTAAATGAAAAAAGCAAACCTTAGCAAAGGAGATTGTTGAGAACCAGATTGATGAAACAGCACTATGTACAAAAGATTAGTCACTCGTGATATTAAGAGCATATAACAGATTGAACACATCTCTTATGCTTGTCTGCTTAAAGCACCGAAATTATAGTATAAGGTTAATTCATTTTTCTCCATTTACAGGCGTGACTGAAGAAGCAAGAGTTTCCACAAGAAAAGATGCTAGTGAGCAGCAAAAAAAGAAGTGACAGCATTTGATATGTCTAAAGGATACCCTGTTAAAAAAGTAGTTGAATTTGCTGTTGTTTCTGAAAGAACAGGGAAAGTCAAAATCAACCAGAATTAGTAGCAGAATGGTGGTCAAAAGTGTGCTAAGTGATCATGGTTGGTGAAGAATACTACATCTAATAAACGAAAAACATTCTAACACGAACAGCTGCAAACAGTTAACCAAGAACATCATCAGTAAATTTCTGACAGAACACTGCAAGAAAATAAATTATAAAATAAATAAAAAATTGCATGGCATGGATATCTGGAGTGGGGTTCTCTGAAAATGCCAACATTAACAACTGTGAATAAAGAAGCCTTGCTAATATGGGTAAAAGGCATAAAAACTGGACTGTTGATGCATGCAAAGCTGTGATGTGGTCTGATTAATTCAAGTTTTGCTTATACTCTTAAGCAAACTAAGTTCACTGGAGAAGCAGAGGCATTCAACTAGACTGTGTGCAAGACATACAGGTTGGTGGTGGGTACATCTTGTACACAGTTTGGGGGATGTTTCAGATATTACGAATTGGGTCTCCTACTTGTAAAGTGAACAATATGAATAAGGGTGATTATACAAGTATCTTGGATGATCAGGTTCTGCCTCCAGATAAACATTTGAGGGATATTCATGATTTTGATACTCTAGTATTCCAGGATAACAAGTGTCTAGTTTACATGCTCTCTACTGTTTGAAACTGGCACAAGGACATGAGAAAGTGAAAACAAACAACAATATCCAAGAAACCCAAATAAATTTCAGGCTCAATTGTTTTTAGAATGGTCTAATATTGATATAAACTATTTAAGGGATCGAGTTGAATCACTACCAGCAAGAATTAATGAAGTAATTCACGCTAAAGGAGTGGTTACACATTATTAATTAAAAAACTATACATGTAACTAATTTTTTATTTCAGTGCCTGGGTTATGCAATTTCAAGTTCCCAGGGAAACAAATTTTCTGATCTTCAACGTTATGCATTTTTGTTGAAAATGAAAGCAACTTGCTATATGGTGTTTCAAAAATATAATAATGCCACTTTTTTTTAAAAACCAGATTATGCTCAACAAAAAAATGCAGCAGATACAGACCTCTCAATCACTGAAATATAACAATCATGCGTGCGCATGCACACACACACACACAGAAACCCCCCCCCCCACATCAGATCAATAACAAATTTGTCTTTGTTATAGTATCATTAACAGTCTTCATTTAATGCATACATAGCAGCAGGAAGATATTAACCAGAATATCAAATCTATTTTTTTCTGCCAAAAGTTTATGGTTCTAACAAAAAAGTGTTATACAATAACAGACAAAGCACTGCTAGAAGTTAATGTATTTATTTAAACTGTTTTAGAAATCTTACTTCTCTTTTGACAGCTCAGTGCTAATTTATTTAAACACATTAATTAATAAAACTAGCTACAAACTGATTGATAAAATTAGATTAAATGAAAGCTTACACATGAATAAAACCTATTTAAAAGTAATTTCTCAGGATGTGACAGAATGAACAGTAATCCACACACAATCTTTGAAGAAATCAATGCATTAAAATTAACCTACTATTATGTATTATAATAGGCAAGCTGTAATGTTATTTCAGAATTCTCTGAAATTTCTGAATGAAATTTCAGATTTGAATTCTCAGTTGTTTTGTCATTTTTTGGAGAAATTACTTTGTAGAAGGTTCAACACATATGTAATTTATTATGAATGTCTGCACTTCAATTGGGTTACCAACAGATGCATATATTCTAGAGATGCAATTTACAGAATCCCAGTTTTTCTTGGTAAAAATATCGTTTTTGTCCCAAATTAATCTTGATCTTTTCCTCTGGACCATTTCTGACAGATCTATGTTTTTCCTATAATGAGATTTCCAAACTTGTAGTGGTCCAGATATGGCCCAATCCCTGCTTTATACCAGTGTTTCCCAAAGTGTGGTACGTATATCCTCCAGGTATGTGAAAGTATTATATATTTTAAACTTACTTCTTTTCTTTGTTAGTTTAACAATAAATTAAAAGAAAATAACACAGCAACAACACTACTTTTACATATTTATGAAAAAAAAAAAAAAAGTGTTATTTTACATTAAAACCACAGGTTCTCAAACTATGAGATAGCAATTATTTTTTAAAATTTTGCTTTATGCATGGTAGCTGAGCTTGAGTGGTTATTGCTAATGAAATGGTTTTATTTAATATATTGAATAAAACCATTTCAAACTTAATTATTAAAAGTAAGTAGTATACTTATTTCTTGACCAAATCTAATCAAAATGAAATTAGTTCTATTTTGGGGGGAGGTCACAAATTAATTTATCTTTTTATAGAATTTCAGTATTGCAAAGTTTGAGAACCCCTGCACTGAGTCCATCAATTTCAAAAATATCTGCTTCTCATTTATTTTACTTTCAAAAGCTGACATCTCATGCAGTTCAGCAAAAGTTCTCAAAACTGAGCTACAAGTTCAACTGTAAGATTACTGTACTTATTTTCAGAATAATAGATACCATTGTTGTAGTAAAAGTTCCTTCTCTATTACATTAATGCTCATCACATGATAGAAAAATTCCATTCAGATCAACAGCAATCACTCATGAAATGTGATTTGGATGACGGCCTGATGTGGCCGAGTGGTCAGGAGAGAGAATGCTTTGAGTAGACTGTGGTTCAAGCCAATGACTGCCAAATACGATTAACATTTGCATTCATAATTTATTGCAAACTCCTCTAACCTAGTGGTCATGCCAGAGTATAAACAAGAAATACGCATTTTTAGCTATAAGGTGTCTGAGTAACAAGGTTGGGAACCATTGCTATAACAACCCTATAAATCTTTGATATAAAATGTTTCCCCAAAGAATTTTGGAGTGTTAGAGGATATTAAAATTCTCTATTTTTAAAACAAATTGCATTCAATATCTTTTTTTCTTTATCAGTATAAATACAATATATAGAACAGCTAAATTAAGCTCTTAATTGGTTCCTGAATTTTGGAGCAGAAGGCAGATGAATGCATCATGGCTCGCAATTTTAATAAATACTGTGGTCAATTATGTATCCACAGGATTGTACAGAGATAGTTGAAAGTCTTTTTTGTCACTCACTCCCATGAATGCTTCTGGCAGAGCTGAGAATTCACTTAAGAGATATTTAAAACATCAAAGTGAAGATGCAATACGATTATGCTGTTTAACTGTAATGCTTATGGCACGTTAGGTCATGAACATTAGTGACAAAGGCAAAACTACAGTCTGGGTACTCCCCATGCTTTTTTTAACAACCATGCCAAACCAACTGCTGGGTCCTCTGACCCCCTTTTACCCATGTTACAGTGGACCTACAGAATCAGATAGTTTTGCCAGTGATTAGAGATGAAGATTGTAAAAGTTTCTCATTTTAACATTAAGGTTGATAATGCAGCATTTGAACACCAAACGACTTATGCACAATTTCCACTGTAAATTATTTAAGTGCTTGTAAACAACATTAATGCAGTGACTTTCAACTGGTTATATGAAGCTGGGAGGAGACAGCTTGTCTTATTGTGTTTGTTTGTTTGTTATTTGGTTTTTAGGAGCATTAGCAACTAAGGCCATATTGCTCCGGGGATATGCGGTGGTCATTCCCTGACCTTTCCGCATCCTCCGTATTTGGTGGTGACGGGCTTCAACCCCGGTCTAATCAAGAAGAGTGTGCTACGCACTGCTGCTCCTTCCCACCCGGCTACGGAGGCGCCGTCTTATTGTGTGTGAAAAACCTTACATCCCCACTTGATATTGGCTAACTTGAATAAGGAGGACTTGAAAAATTCCTCCAGACCTCTCCAAATAAGTAGAAGACAGCAATGTATCATGCCAACTAGGCTGTGATTAATAGATGTGGACTTTCCACTCACAGCAGAATTTTGCCTTCGTGAATTGTGCTGCTAGCATTAGCATATGAAAGAAAGCAAGCTTATACAGCACCAGCCAAAAAAACCCCTTCCCATTTCACCCATCCATTTGCTCCAAAAGTTTGTCCACCTCTTCCTTGAATTTATTTAAGCTATCAACTTCCACAATGACAGATGGAAGTTTATTCCAGCAATCAACCACCCGCTGGCTAAAGGCAAGTTTCCACACATCTACTCAACAACTGTCTTTCCTCAATTTCAGTTTATGCCCCCCTCAGGTTTGTAATCTGAGCAAGAGAAAGAATCCCATCAGCATTGAGCCTGCTCAATCCATTCAAGGCCCTATACGCCTCAATCAGACCACCTCGCAGGTGCCTAGTCTCCAGACACTGCAATTTGTAGAACTTAAGCCATTCTTTGTAAGAGCACCACTTTGTTCCTTTCACCAGTCTTGTTGCCTTTCTCTGTACTCGTTCTAGCAACTGTACATCCTTCTAAAATGAAGCTTCCGGTCCTGTACGCAGTAATCAAGGTGTGGCCTGGCCATTGTCTTATACAAGGGGATAATCACTGCAGTCTTGTCTAGATGATCTTGCAATGCTTCTTTAACCAGTGACTCCATTATTTTCCCTGGAACAGAAGTCAAACTAACAGGTCTGTAATTACTCGTGTCACCCCTCGATTCCCCCTTTGTGAATTGGAGATACGTTTGCACATCTGCAGTCTGTGGGGACTTCTCAAGCCCAAGGCTGTTCTCATAATTATGGCTAAGGGTTTGCTTACTTCCTTTGCCACCTACTTTAATATAGTTGGATAGATCCCATCCACCCCCAATGGAGGAGAAATTGTTGAAGTTATGTTTAACTTCAACAATTTCTCCTCCACTTTGCTCTCAGTTATTACAAAATCATTTAACTGCCTGTTAGACTTAGATAAACATCTGGCCTTCTCCACCTTGAATAATTCCTCACGTGTGAATGTATATGCAAAATACTCTGTTTGGCAGTTATCTGAGAATGATCATCTACAGTCAAACTATTGATTAAAGCCTTTTAGAGTTTATATAAGTAAAGAAATCTTTTGCTGTTTTTCTTTGCATCCTTTGCAAAAGATTTCTCATATTCTGCCATCACTTGCCTTTTTGACTTGATTACAGATTAGCTTATATCTACCGTAGGCTTCTGTGTTGCCTGATAATTTATATGCACCCCATGCATTTTTCTTCTCTGCCACGAGTCTCATTAGTTCATCAGTCATCCTGACATTTGGGCCCAAAACTGGAACATTATTTCTTAGTTGGAACAAAAAGCCTAGTAGCTTCCAAGATTACTTCCTTGAATGTTTCCCATTTAGAATTTACTGTTGCTAACATCATCAGTTGGTTCCACTGTATAGAATTTAAAAAATCTCTGAGACCACTATAGCCACCTTTATGAAGGCAAAAACCCTTCCCTTTACCCCTGATGGTAGTTATATCTTTAAAGTAAATCCCACATCAATACACTGTGATCATTGCCACCTAGTGGTTCCTTTATCTGTAAATTCTTAATGCATGAATAATCACTGCTGATAATCAGATCAAGAGTGTTACTCCCTCTAGCTGCCTCTCGAACATGCTGCTGTAGAATACAATCATCCAATAAATCCACGAAAGCCTTGCTAGTGTGTGAGTGACCAACTTAGAAGTTCCAGTCAATATCTGGGAAGTTAAAATCCCCCATTATAAGGCACTCTGGTTTACTGGACCACTCTATTTCTCTATTTTGTACTACTTCAATCAAATGGCATGGGCATTTACTTAAAAGAGACATTTGCTATCCGAGAAGAGGCAGTAAGTCAAGAGATAGGCTGTCACAGCCTAGTGTGTGATCCAATAAATCCAGAAACCAGCAGTTACCATAAATTGGTAACTGCTGGTTTCTTGGATAGCAAGGTTAAGGCTATTAGACTCCCCACTGCCACTGAAAAGTTAAAACGGCCAAAGTATGCAAAGAAAGCGCATTTTACTAAATAACAGCAAACGTTATATTTTGATTTCGTACATGTTTTTCCCAAAAATCAATAATTCTGTTTACAGACAGACAATTTTGCATTATTAAGCTAACAGTTTCAAGCGTTTAGGGCATAAGCCTCAAGCTATGAAGGAGTCTAGACTATGTATAAATATAGTGCAAACGCATCAGAAATACATAGCTATATCTGAATAAATCAGAATATTAGTAAAACGGCATCGTTTTAAGTCATATCTCATATTGCGAATACCTTCACAACGAGTTGCCATGATATTGCACTACTTCGAATAAGTAACGCTTCATCTTCTCCTTAGGTGAAGCGTTACTTATTCGAAGTAGTGCAATATCATGGCAACTCGTTGTGAAGGTATTCGCAATATGAGATATAACTTAAAACGATGCCGTTTTACTAATATTCTGATTTATTTAGATATAGCTATGTATTTCTGATGCGTTTGCACTCTATTTATACATAGACTAACAGTTTCATTAAGCTCAGAGAGTAAAACCGAGCTGTGGTTTTACTCTATTACCAACATCCCTATTTTTTAAAAATTATAAATGAGCACCATACAAAACATCTTCACAATTGTAAGTTGCTATCCTAAATTTTAAAATTTGCTTGTTGAGTAAAAAGAAACCTGATATGTAGTCTAGTATGCAAGGTTATCAATACTTGTTTGTATGGTGGTTGCATTCCTAAAAAACACTTATAAAAATTCTTTTAACTTTTTTTTTTATTATTTCAAGAAATTATTTATTTTGGTTTAACTATTCAGCGAGCATTAAATTTATTTATGTAGCCAGTAAAAATATTATGCACAGCATGGATTATAAACCTGAAAGAAAGTTGTTGCTTGTCAGATTATTATTATTATTTTTTGTTATTCGACTGTCTTGGATGGCTCTCTTAACATCTCTGACATAATGTAGTACATTAGAAGAAAAGGTTGGCTATCCCTCTTTTAGACAATTAGAGAGCAAAAGCACTCCATAATATATAATCTGTATACTGTAAGGGGGTGACCAATATGTCAATTTACAGAACAGATGTAATTTACTGAAACTAGTTTGAACAATTCATTTAATTGTCATAAACAACACCATATGATGTTGATAAAGTAATATAGGAATGAAAACATGTACCTGATGCAAGATTTTCATTAAAAAAAAATTGTTTTTTGATATTTCCAGGATAAAGTGTCTTCACAGACCATAAAAAAGTACTTGGGAATAGGTTATTTGGTTTTTTTTTAGGAGCATTAGCAACTAAGGCCATATTGCTCCGGGATATGCGGTGGTCATTCCCTGACCTTTCCGCATCCTCCATATTTGGCGGTGACAGGCTTGAACCCCGGTCTAATCAAGAAGCATGTGCTACGCACTGCTGCTCCTTCCCATCTGGCCACAGAGGCACTTGGGAATAGGAAGCCAACTAGAAGTACATTCGGTGAAAGTGGGAAGAATCTCAGCATATTATCAACAGAGCAACTTGGATATGTACAGCTGCTTTTACATTTCATCAGCAGGTTGAAGTTGGAGTGTGGGTAAAATACCTCAGGGCTCCAAGTAGTTTTTATTACAAAATCAAAATAAAACAACTTCAAAAATTCACCAATTATGTGTTTGTAATTATAAAATCAAAAATGAATTCAAATTCTTTATACCTGGGCTCCAGCCTACACCAGGAACCAAACAATCCACAGATCATATTTCCGAATGTTTTAACAAGGACCACGATTTTGTTCCCACAACCTTAAAATTATACAAATTATTTCTCAGTAAACTGACGCATGGACTACTCTGTGTATTAAGGTAAGCACACTTACTCTCAGTTGTTTCAAAAAAATGTGGGCTTTCCACACCATTTGCTGACACTGAGCTCTAAACAAGCAGGCTATGATATTCTTTCTTTTGCTCCTGGTTTGGTTTTCTTCATACAATACAAAAATATAAATTTTTTTTAAAACTTTTATTTAAAATTTACTAAATTCATATATCTGAAATATATTTGAATGATACATGGTTTCCACCCTAGCTACATTAACATATAGTTTGTTTTTTTCCCCTAATAATTTTTTCAAAATATCATACTGTGCAGCAAGATATACAGCACTTATTTCAGATTTTCATGTACTTTTCTCTTGTTTTTAGCACCTTGTATGGTTTGTTTTTGTTATATTTTGCTCATTACAAATAAAATCACTCCATAGATGTATACTTGATTTTGATGCTTCAGACCTGTACATCAGTTCCTACCAGTGAACTATTTTTATTCAACTCACAGCGGATTATAGCGGCTTCTGCTGCATCTTGTTTTTATGTAAGAATAACAAGAAGCATGAAATGTTTCTAAACTTCATTTTATTTAATTATTAAATACTTTTTTAAATTAAAAAATTATGATATTAAAGTATTATTTAAATTTCTGAACAAAATGCGTTTTGTTAAATAAATAAATTCTTAATGTATATATTGGACTCACATAAATACTGTTTAATTAAATTGTTATCAGCAGCCAGGCTGAACAATAAGCAACTTTTTCAAAAAAAAATCTAATTGTGTGGGGTTTTATGTTAACCACCCGCTATGACAGTTATATGGTTCCCACTCATCGAGACTTAACAATGAGGTATACAGTAAACATTTGCAGTAGAAAACATATACAAATTAGTAAGAAATCAATGATACCTACAGTACTTTCACAATTAGCCACTAAAGCCAAACGGCCAAGAAAAGCACGTTTTGCTAATAATCTAGGTCCGAATCTCGGTACAGATTCGTTTTGCGGTTAGTGCACGCCTCGCGATCGTGATGTCCAATACAATGGTCTAAAGCCAGTACCACTTTCCCAGTGGTATCTGGAAATAATGAAGGAAAAAACAAAAAAACTTCAAAACAAACTGCTCACCTAATGTGAAACTTGATTATCAAATTTCCAGTCTTTCTTTTCGAAGTTCAACACTGAAAAGTAAAAAAAAAAAAAAAAAAAGTAAATAAAGCAAATTATATCATGTATAAATTAGACCAGTAATAAAAACGTACACATAGTACTAGTTAGTTCGTAATATTTATAGTTTCATATATATTTAAATGCAATTATGCTCTTCAAAAGTCTTATTTTATGATACTAACACAAGAAAAGGTTTAAAATCCAAAAATAGTTATATTTCTTTTTTAAAAATGTTTAGCCAACACAACACAGATTAAGCCCGAATTCAAAACTTATCAGCCACCATATGTCCAAATTCCTAAGTCTCGTAAACCAACCCGCAGGAAAAAAATCGCAATTTAGCACAAAATGGCGGGAAAGTACTTCGTCACTACTTTGTAATTTTTTTCGAAATTGTTTAAAATATTAAGCTAATAAAATAGAATATGTTTTTATAAAATATTTTAAAAATTATTTTAAAGTAATTATTAACATTGATTTTAATTTATATTTTATTTATATATTGGTGTCGCACTCAATACGCTAATGCTACATTATCACGTGATATATTTCTTTGTTGAGTGGACACGTTGAGTTTAGAAGCGCAATCATGGGTGCCGCAGATGTAAGTTTTAAGTTATTAAATATGTATATTTATAACTATTTGTTTTATGAATCTATATGGAAAAAGTCAGGATAATTCTTATTTCATTAATAAATCATTATTAATTAGTCGATTTTGTATCATAATTGAAAGCCTCTTAGTAATGGCGGCGTAGTGCCGGTGTCATAGGAGTTTGTATTGAGAAGGCAGCCATGACAGCACGTTTCTCGACTTTTTTAAGTTGAAAAAGATTTTATGTCTTTTTGATACTTTTTGCAGTTCTGAGTATCGTTGATCGGCAGTGCGAGTGTCTTATTCTGACAGTGCATTATGTCGATTCATATCTCACATTTTGCCTTACGTTCACAAAATCTCTTTCTTTCTATATACAGTATGCTGGCTTTGTATCGATTTCTGAGTGATTTAATTACTACAGTCAAAATTATTTAAAACTGTCTCTTAAGTCTCCGAAGTGTAATAGTTGCCTGCTTTTTCCTTAATTTCATTTGCATAATTACAAAGAATTACCACTGCTCACAAAAGTTTATAAAACAGTGCGCAGATTGCAGTAGACGGCATGTTACTGTCACTTCTACAAGTTGCGCTTGTTGCTTAATTTTAAAATTTAGCTTTATATATGGATGTTCAGGTGGTTATTTATTTCTATTTGGAGTACTAGTTTTAAACATAAAAACAATTTATAAGAAGATTTATTTCTAAATTATTTAGTCAGCGGTATTGTGCTTCCATTCTCCATCTTTTGTTATCATATTTATAAATAAGGTTGCAAAATACGCAATTTTTAAGTGGAGCAACCGTCATATTCGCTATAAACTTTATTAACATAACCTTTTCATTACGGTTTAATAAAGATCAATTTAAATCACAGAATGGTGGAAGATTACCTTGTATTTTGTTTCCAATAAACATTAGGACAAGTATATTAGGTAATTATTAGTGTTGGCAAATGATGCAAGGAACCAAGCTTATATAGCATTAGCCAACAAAATAATTTCCTTGTCACCTGCCAATCACCTAATAATTTAAACTTCTGTTGCTAACATGCCACTTTTTAATTATTATTATTTTTTAAAATTTGTAAATGAAATCAGATCGTTCCATGTACCAATGTTCTCTAACTGACTATATTCTGTTGTATATTGAATTGAAAGCAGAAAATACTTTGTTTTCATTTCTGTGAATTGTGAGAGACATTACATTTTTAAATTTTCAACAGGCATTAGGTAAGGAAGATTGAATCTTGCCATGACTCCTGGTGCACAATGCCTTAGACTCTAATGCACCAATAAAATCATAATCAGTCTTGTCATGATGTCCATTGTAACCTCAAAGAGAAACCATAGTGCATATTATTATTTTATTATTATTTTTTTTCCTTTTATAAATATGGTAAAACTTCTGCAGTCTTTTCTAAAGTGATTATTTTAGTTTCAATACAGAATTTGTACTCAAGAACCTGCCAGGTGATCTACCACAATCTTTGCAACTGTTTGTCTTTTGCATGAAGAGTCGTATGGTACCAGACAATTGCTGAAGCTGTGCTTGTTTAAGAATTTAATAGTAGTGTTTTGAAGATTCAGTAGTTAGATTTTGTAGATACAACAAATTAGATTCTAATTGTTTTATAAAACTGAGTTGGCTTTGCATTAGCAATATCCTGTTGTGTAGAAATGCACTTATCTGTGATGCTGGTGAAGTTTGCGTGCTGATAGATTAGTTTTCAAACATGGTGGCAATTTGGTTTTGGGTATCTGTGAGGAAGAATGGAAAGGTAGTAGTGGCATGTGTTGCAAAAAAGCAAATGTATCAGCTTATAAAGCTTATGCAGCATCAGCCAAAAAAAAAAAAAAAAAAAATCACACCATTCCCTCCAAATGCCTGTCCAGTTCCTCCTTAAATTTATTCAACCTATCAACTTTCACAACGACAGATGGAAGTTTGTTCCAGCAATTAACTACCCGCTGGCTAAAGGCAAATTTCTGCACATCTATTCTACATCTGTCTTTTCTTAATTTGAATTTATGCCCCCTTAGGTTTGTAATCTGAACAAGTGGAAGGATCCCATCAGAATTCAGCGTGCTCAACCCATTCAAGGCCTTATATACCTCAATCAGATCACCGCACAGGTGCCTAGTCTCCAGCCACTGCAATTTGCAGAACTTAAGCCTCTCTTGGTAAGAGGATCCCTTCATTCCCCTCACCAATCTTGTTGCCCTTCTCTGTACACGCTCAAGTAAATCTACATCCTTCCTAAAATGAGGCCTCCAGACCTGTACGTAGTACTCGAGGCGTGGCCTGACCATTGCCTCATACAGAGGGATAATCACCTCCTTTTACCTGCTAGCAAAATTCCTATATATCATTGACAAAACCCCATGACCTGCCCTGGCAGCCAGATATTTCCAACTTTGAATGTTGAATGATTGTGAGGGCAAGATTTGCCAGTATCTGGACAGCAGCCAAGTCTAAGTGCTCATGTTCTGTGGTTTCAAAGTCTACCGTAACAAACCAGCTAAAAGGGCAGGTGGGACAGCCGTGTGTGTGTGTGTGTTGAATGTCATTGTAACGCAGTAGTGATGCAGCACAGTGGCCCAGGTAACCTCATACAACTTAAGAACAGTAAGACCAATATCTACATGGACTGTGTGCTGGACATTTACTTGTATAGGCTGTGGCAATCAGCAGTAGTTACGGTAGCCATTCTCAATGCAAGAGGAAAGAAAAGATGTCTTGCATCAGCACCAACACTGCTACCGACAGGTGGGAAACCATTTGCTTGTCTAGTGAATCCTGTTTCCACCTCTAATACTGCTGGGCATATCTGCATTTGGTTAAAGCAGCATACCATGGCACCTGGTTGCACTGTTGCTGTTTGGCAGGCTGGAGGTGGTGGTCTTATGGTTTGGGGACTGTGGCATGCCTGGTCCATTACCATTAATTGACAGCTCAGTGGGAATGCCTGTGACTGACCAAGTACATCCTTTTGTGTTGAAAGCACATCCATGCAACTCCATTGTCTATCACCAAAACACTGCCATGCCACAAGGCCCTGCATGTTGCTTACTGGTTTCTGGGGGGGGGATGAATTCTCCTTCCTTCCATGGCTGTCCAACTTGTCCTATCTCATTCTGCTTGAGTACAGTTGGGACCTACTGGAAAAAATCATGCAGTGCTACAACCATCCACCTGACAATGTGGGAGCATTACTGGACACTGTGCAACCCTTTGGAGCCCATGCAAAGATGAGTACAAGCAGTGCTAACAGACTAAATGTGGCTCCACAAGGTATTGTCGCCATCCTTTCAAGGAGTTAGGCCAGGTGGCCTGTTCTGGTCTCAGTCCATCTTTTCTTTGGATGTCCTGGATCTCTTCTTCCAACTGGCCGATATTTCATAATCTTCTTTGGTAATCTTTCTGGATGTTATCATATCTAAATGATTAATCCATTTTCCTCTGTATTTGTAGATTCTATCTATTATTGGATCAGTACCTAATTCTTTATGAATCTTAGAAGTTTTCTTGTCCAGTAATCTATAGCCACTAGTTCGGCGAATAAATTTCATTTCAGCACTCTCAATCCTTTTCTCATCTTTTGATTGTCCAAGTTTCACTTCCATAAAATAAAATGGGTCTTGCTATCCCCTTATAAAATTTTATCCTTGCATGCTTTTGCACTTTATTTTGTTTTAGGATATTGTCAATTAAACCTGTAACTTTTAGAAAAGTGGAAGGTTTGAATTCTATATCTTTTTCTTTGACATAGATAATATCTAATATACGTGAATGAATTTACTTGTTCCAGGGTGGTATTTTCTATTATTATTTTACTTCTGATTGGATAATTACATTTAAATGCCATAACTTTAGTCTTTTCATTTGAAATGTCCATTCCAAATGTTTTAGCGGTATTGTTTAAGGTAAAAATCGACTTTTGAAGTTCATTTTCATTCTGAGCTATTAATATTTGACCGTCTGCAAATAATAAAGTATTTAATTTAGTTACTCGATCAATTTTAAAACCACAATTGATAGTATTCTATCATCCTTTGACTATTGTATTTATTTAAATATTAAACAGAGATGGTGACGTTGGGCATCCTAACTTCTCGATTGATTGATTTCCATTCAGTTATACCAGAATTAGACTACTGCAATTTTCTTATTATGATAGATATCCATTATAGCATTTAATAATTTTTTAGGGATATTTAAGGGTTCTAAAATTTCTCAGAATCTTCCTCTAGAAACCATATCAAAAGCTTTCCTGAAATCAATAATTGCAAAATGTGTTTAAATATTATATTCTGTTTTTCTCTGTTAAAATTTTTAATGTAAAAGCTGGGTCAATACAGGATCTCCCCTTCCTAAATCCATTTTGTTCTTCATGTAAAAAAGGTAAACTGCAGCCATTATCAACCCACTGCAGGATGGAAGCCTCCTCAACAATTCATGCTGAGGGACATGGACCATAATCTACCATGCTGGTCCAGTGCGGGTTGGCAGATCGACCGTATTTAGCAGTCAGAGGCTTGAACCCCGGTCTACTCAAAGAGCATGTGCTACTGCACTCCTGCTTCTGACCACTCGGCTATGGAGGCTTCTCTAGTAGAGGACTACTGTTATTAATTCTCAGTGAATACCACCACCCAGACGGCACCGTTTCAAAGCTAAGGGTGATTTTATTAAACATAAGATAATACATTTTTAATTTTTGATTTCAACACCACAGGATGTTATAAAAGGTGTTCAAAATGCTGTCCTTGCATCCATACCCAGCTTTATAGTCTTCTCTGCATTGAGGGCGTCTCCGTAGCCAGGTGGGAAGGAGCAGCAGTGCGTAGCACGCTTCTTGATTAGACCGGGGTTCGAGCCCGTCACCACCAAATACGGAGGATGCGGAAAGGTCAGGGAATGACCACCGCATATTCCCGGAGCAATATGGCCTTAGTTGCTAATGCTCCTAAATAAGAACAACAACATCTTCTCTGCATTGAGTTGTGAATCCACTCAGGCATTCCTGGGTCATTTCTGATTTGTTGAAAGGCTCCTTCAACCTGACACTGCAGTTCCTCAACTGTGTTAATGTCAGAAGTGTACACCAAGCTTTTTGCATGACCCCAGATACAAAAATCCATAGCATTTAAGTCTGGTGATCTGGGAGGCCACATTACAGGCCTACCTTTACCTATCCACCGTTTACCATACCTTGTAGTTAGATATATGTATGCATTCCTAGGCTACAACAATGCAGCAAATATGTAGAGTACGTATCTAGGCTGTTGAATGAGTTTTAATGTGTACAGTAAATTTTTGACTTAAAACTTAATTGAAAACAGTGTTATAGTGAAACCCGTGCTAAGTGAGGTATTTCTGTATAATAATAAGGAAATTTAAAAAAAAAATAAATAATAAGAGAAAAGGAAATAGACAATCTATGCATTTTCCTCCTCCCGTAGATAATTATCCAGCTGACCTTTGAATTCCCCCAAACTGTTAGCTTCTACCACCCATGTAGGTAATTTAACTCGCTGGCTAAAATAAAACTTCCTGCAGTCAGGTCTAAACAACTCCCCCGTAATTTGAAATTATGGCCCCTAGTTTTAGAATCATAACTGAAAATTTCGTCCTCATTCATTTTACTTATGCCTCTCAGAGCCTTAAACACCTCAATCAAGTCTTCTCTAAGGTGCCTAGTTTCCACGCTCTGCAACCCACATATTCGAATTCTTTCCTCATATGGACACCCTTTTGCTGATCTCATCAGGCGAGTTGCCCGTCTTTGGACCGTTTCAAGAAGCACAAGGTGTGGTCTCCATACTTGAACACAGTATGCCAAGTGTGGTCTAACAATAGCCTTATGTAATGGGATTATGACAGCCTTATCTTTACTAGCAATTGTTTGATAAATCATCAATATGACACCATGGGCCTTCCTTGCAGCCCGTCTACAATGCTCGGAGAACTTATCCATTAACACCCAAGTCCATTTCCTCCACTACTGGCTTTAGTTTAACTCCACCAAGTGTATAAGTTATTTTGGGGTTACTGTTCCCCAGGTGTTAAGACCTTGCATATTGCTGGATTAAAACAGTGTTGTTCCCAGGACCTATTGAATTGGTGCATCGCTCAGTGAATTTGACTGCCTGGTAGAAATTTAAGCAATACTTGTGGTGCCGTCTGGTACTGCTCACCGAACTCAATCAGTATTAATCTGAATATACTATGTGACAGAGGTCAATGCGACAGGAGAATATAGTGTTAAATTATGTAATTTTTGTTCTGGATTGCTTAAGTCACATTTATAAATAACAGAAAATTTTATAATGTTGCAAAGTATTACTTCCCCGCCTGGATACTTCCTAATGCCACCCTTGTGGCAAAATTTTTTGAGGAGAACACTGTTAAAGCATAGCTGCCATTTTTCTGACTGTCACTGCAGAATCTCTGCTTGGCTGTGATCATTAACTACCCTACCAATCTTTACATTATCTACAAATTTAGACATCGCACCCTTTGTTCCTTCATCGATTTCATTTATGAAAATCAAAAACAGTGGTTCTAATACTGATTCTTGGGGAACCCCACTTCTTACATGAACCCAATCTAAGGAAAAACCATTTATCACAAGCCTCTGCCTCATGCCCTGAACCCTCCTACTATCCATCTAAGGATTTTCTGTGATTTCAGCATGTAGCTGCTCATGTGGGACTGAGTCAAATGCTTTGCTGAAAGCCAAATAAACAATGTCGAAAATTATTCCCTAAATCCAGCTTGTGAGTGACCTGTCAAAATAGCTAACCAGATTTGTTAAACATGATTTTCCCTTTACAAGCCATGCCTTCAGAATTCCTTTTTTATCCTGAATTCCACCCTTGATCATTGCCTCCATGATTTTCCCTACTACTGAAGTTAGACTGATCAGTCGATAATTAGCCGCTTCAGTCTAAGAAGTGGCTCCCTTATGTATTGGAGATACATTGGCACTTTACCGATCCAATGGAATCACTCCAGAGTCCAGTGATGCTCTCATAATTAGCCTCAATGATTCAATGAGGATTATAAGGAATAATCCTTTTAAGATTATAAGGTATATGCTATCAACCCTAGGAGCCTTACTGGCCTGTAGGCTCAAGTCTTTTTGATTTAATAATCATGCAAAATTTCTATATCATTAATTTCACATATTTCAACTTCCCTCCCATAATTTCTCTTTGACCTAAACGGCTTTTCTTCTGTAAATATAGATGCAGAGTAACTGTTGAGGTTGAAGTTCTTCCAGCTGTGGGAGTGCATAAATCTCAAGCATATATACAACTAAGTGTTTGCATTCAGTCCGCTTATGAAAAAAAGAAAGGACACAAGTGATCATGAAGAAGTTCACACCAAACATTTACCTTTTTACTACTCCGTTCCAAGGCCCTTACAACTTGGTTTTTCTGAACCCTAAATTTAAGCATTATATCTGTTCATATTCCTAAAACATGTAATGTATCCTTGTCAGAAAATTTTCATTGCTATCCATACAGTGAAGGGTATTCATTGCAAATTCAAAATGCTTCAGGTCTCTAGGCCTGCACGAGCTGTACTCTTTACTCGCAGAGCCTTAAATGTTTGTGCAGAATTCTGTGTACAGTTCAGCTTGGTGCTTGAAGCTACCTGTAGGCAGTTCTGATTTATTTGGAGAGGCTTCTAGCAAATGTTCCCTCCACCAGTCGCACACTTCCGAAGTTGTGCTAGGATATCCATGCCCTTTTTTGGGATTGACATTTTCCATTTCCATAAACTTTTAATGCCACTCATTAATGCTGGTACAGGATGGTGGTAGTTTTCTGTGCTTTATTTGATAATTTCTTCTCCTCCAGAGGCCCAATGTTTCACTAAGTTGAACTCAGTGAAACGTTGGGCCTCTTGAGGAGATGATGTTTTGACTTCCACTATCCTCGTGTGCCACAAGCACCACACATAATCACCTATAATGTGGCAAAAAAAACTGTTCTATCGACGGCTGTAGTGTGTGTGTGTGTGTTGTAAATAACAAATTTATGAAGTTGTTCAGGTCTTTTTTTTTTTTTTTTTTTTTGGGACACCCTGCAGAAATACATGTGCCTGTGCAATTTTAAAATTTCATGGGCTGTACTGTTTTTTGCACTGAAATATGCAAATGACTATTAATTTTGTATTTATTTTTTATGGCTTTTAGCTTTATCTGCTTTTAGCTGAATTGTTATGTACAACAGACTCTATTTACAAGGATCGGAAAGAAAAAAAAAAATCGACAAAAAATCATAAAATTCAAGTGATAAACTAGAATCCCGCTGCTCAAAAAAAAAAAAAAGACCAAATGTTTAGTTTGTTTAAGTGGTCACGTCGATTGAGGTCTTCTTGGACAATTGTGCACTACCAACATTATGGCAGTACTTCGGGGAGGGCCCATACTCAAGACAATGCGCTATGCCATACTGCTCTGATCGTAACAGAGGGTTTAAGGAAAAGTTGAATTGGCCAGCTCAGAGTACTGATCGATGTATCGATCAGTACGATGTATTAGATCATCAGGTACGTGCGCATTGAGATTGGTGGCAGCGTTATTGCCAATTGGAGCTTTAAGGCAGCGTTAAGGCCAATTGGAGGAACATATCACCTGGCATTTATAAGAAGCTGGTTGAGAGTAAGCCGCGAAGATTGAAGGCACTCGTAAAAGCAAAAGGTTTCAGCACAAAATATTAAATAACACAATAAAAGCTCTTTTTTTTTCTCTAAAGGCAGGTTCGTATATTAATGGTAGGACAGTGCATAAGCACTATGGGCAGTTGTTGAAACCAAACTTGATTATCAGATGTGACTGTTATAGTTAATCTACTAGTAATAAAGGAAATAATATTAAATAAAATAAAGTTAAAAAACGGACCAGTATTCTCCTTGTTCATCTCAGCTGCCCTTGTGCCCTTAAATACCAATACCTTCTTCATCTGAAGAAATGTGGTGTAGTCCACCATCTTATGTAGGCCTTTTATAATTTTAAAATAAAGAATATTATTACTACTTATTTCAGATTATTATTAATTTAAAATGTCTCTATTTCAGATTTTTTTAATGAATTAAAAAATATAATAATAAATCTTCACATACTTCGGGAAGGTCCACAAGGTCAGAGGAATTTACAAGAAAGAGAATACATGAAGATTACTGATTTGGGCTTTCACGTGGACTCAAAAACAGTGAAATGGATTTCTCACTGTATCCCTGCATTGCCCCTCCCAAATCAGGTCTTAATAATATGTCCAGTATTTCTGCAGAATTGATTTTGTGTTCTAAAGGCCTGAGCATGGCCTAGGAAACCATTTCTGATGTTTTCATTATTGTTTTTAAATTAGTATTCTTGGTACAGTTTTTCAATATTTATATATTTACTATAATGAAACTTCAAAGTACAAAGATATATGAGGATAAGCCAGCTAAAGAAGGTGCATTTTCATTTTTTTTTTTATAGTAATAAGCTTTCATTATATACTTGTTGCTAATTACTACTGCGATATAAACTTGTCAAATTGACAATCTCTTTTCAAAATGGTAACTATTTTAAGACTGCAACTGTTGAATGGAGAAGTATCATTTGATTTTAATTGGAAGTGAAATTACTGTAGAATGTATGCGCAACAAGCTGGCAAGCGGAAGCAGGAAGGACAAATGCCTCATCTGGATAAAATATCTGATTAATCGAATGTTGGAAAGAAATGTGAATATGGGACATCGATGCTGCGAGTCCGGCACCCCAATACATTCACCAATTAATATTTCAAGCCATGCTACATTTGCCACACATTTCTGAACTTGCGCTTCTTGGTTTTCATGTGTGGTGTTTGGGCCAAAGGAGCACTTTGGCAGGAAAGTTCAAGTGATGTAGAAGTTCAAAATGCAGTTCATAACTGCCTACATTCTTTACCAAACGCCTCTGGTGAAATGAGAAGCTTTTCCTTATTCATATGTTACAAAAGCATTACTAAAACAGAAGTAATGATGAACAAGTATGCCACCACAGAAAGGGACATAATGATTGAAGGAGCAGTAATTGAAAAGGTGGAGTCATATAATTGGTGGAGTTGATCAATTCGGCCCTGGAAAGATTGTGCAAGGCTCAAGGGGTAAAATTTTTTTCAGCCTGGACTGTACTTGTTAACAGGAGAAATTGCTTCTACAGGGATGGGATACACTTAAATAGAAAGGGTGCAAGAATATTTGCTGATGCTATCGAGGCAGTGTTAGATGGGTCGGAAAACTGCTAGCTTGGGGGGGGGAGACAAAGACCAGTAGATTGACAGTAGCCACTGGCAGAGGTGAAAGAGACTCTTGCACTGCTTCTAATGAGCAGAAGCCTGAAAAACAAGATGCATGATATTTCAGAGACTGCTGGGAGCCATTGCGGTACAAGTAAACACATGGGTTGTGTTAGGGTAGCTAAGAATAGAAACAGGTGCAGGTATACTTGTGTGTACACCAATGCTAGGAGTTTAGTAAATAAATTTGATGAATTTGAGGTATTGCTCAAAACATCAAAGGCAGATATTGTTGGGATATCAGAGACGTGGTGTCACAGATATAAGGGATGCAGAACTGGAATTTGGGGAGTACAACGTCTACAGAAAGGATAGACAGGATAGGAAGGGGGGAGGGATTATGCTATTAGTTGAGAAACACATAAAAACCAAAGAAGTGAAGCCAGTCGACATCGCTGGACAGTGCAGTGTTGAGTCAGTTTGTGTGACATAAGCATTGGGAAATCAAAATTGAGAGTAGGAGTGTGCTATAGGCCTAATGACTCTGATAAGTATAATAATAAACTGTACAGGGAAATAGAGTGGATCAGTAAATCAGAGTCTTATAATGGGAGATTTTATTGGATGATTGTTTTCTACATCAGCATGTTTGGGAGGCAACTAGAGGGAGTAATACTCTTGATTTGTTTATCAGCAGTGATTCTTCATGCATTAAGAATCTGCAGATAAATGAACCACTAGTTGGCAGTGATCAGTGTGCTGAAGTGGGATTTACTCAAAGAGGTAACTATCATTAGGGGTAAAGGGAAGGGTTATTGCTTCGGTAAAGGCGACTACGATGGTCTGAGACAGTATTTAAATTCTATACAGTGGGACCAACTGATGATGTTACCAACAGCAAATTCAAAATGGGAAGCATTCAAAGAACTTATCTTGGATGCTACTAGGCTTTACATACCAACTAAGAAATATTGTTCAAGGTTTAGACCAAAATGGATGTCAGATGAACTAATGAGGCATATGGCAGAGAAGAAAAATGCATGGGATACTTACAAATTAACACATGACACAGAAGCCTATGATAGATACAAGTTGATATGCAACCAAGTTACAAAGGAGGTTAGGCAGGTGAAGGCAGATTACAAGAAATCCTTGGCAAGGGATGCAAAGAAAAACAGCAGAGTTCTTTACTTATGTAAACTCCAGAAGGAAGTGGATGAATCAGATTGGTCCACTTGATATTGATGGGTCAACTGTTGATGATCCTGCTCAGTTAGCTAACAAACTAAATGAATATTTTGCATCGGCATTCACACACGAGGAGTTATTCAGCGAGGGGAATGCCAGAGGTGTATTCAACTCTAGCAGTAAGCTACAGAATCTTGAAATAACTGGGAGTAAAGTGGAGGAGAAACTGTTGAAGATAAACACAAGAAAGGCACCCGGGGTGGATGGGATCTATCCAGTTATATTAAAGGAGGCAGCAAAGGAAGTAAGCAAACCCTTAGCCATAATTATGAGAGCTTCCTTGGACTCAGGGGAGGTACCCATAGACTGGAAATGTGCAAATGTGACCCCAATTCACAAAGGAGGATCAAAGGCTGACACAAGTAATTATAGACCTGTGAGCTTAACTTCTGTTCCAGGAAGATTAATGGAGGCACTGGTTAAAGAAGCACTGCAGGATCATTTAAACAAGACTTCAGTTATAGCTCGGACACAGCATGGTTTTGTTAAGGGGAAGTCTTACCTGACCAATTTGATTGGATACTATGATGCGGTCACAAAAGAACTGGATGCAGGGAATAGGTTTTATATTATATACTTGGATCTTAGAAAGGCTTTTGATACTGTTGCACATGGAAGACTGCTACACAAATTGGAGGCAAATTGCTGCTATGGATAAAGGGGTGGTTGAGGGGGAGAAGACAGAGTGGTAATCAATGGACACTGCTCATTGTGGACTAATGTTATTAGTGGAGTCCCTCAGGGCTCAGTATTGGGTCCATTATTGTTTTCTGTATTTATAAATGATATTGATGATGGTATATCAAGCTTAATGTCCAAGTTTGCAGACGATACAAAGGTTGGCAGGGTTGTCAAGGACACTACTGACACTATGCTGCTGCAACAGGATCTGGAAAGGTTGAGCAGGTGGGCTGAGAGGTGGCAAATGAAGTTTAACATGACAAATGTAAAGTACTACACATGAGAAACAGCAACCTCAGAGCAACGTATCAACTCTGTGGTACTACACTGACAGTCGTAGAGAATGAAAGGGACTTGGGGGTAGTTGTGCAGGCAGATATGAAGTTCTCTGAGCAGTGCAGATGGGCTGCAAGAGTAGCTCATGGAGTATTGTCAATGATATACAGGAATTTTTCCAGCAGGGATAAGGAGGTGATTATTCCCTTGTATACGGCAATGGTCAGGCCACACCTAGAGTACTGTATACAGGTCTGGAGGCCTCATTTCAATAAGGATGTAGAGCTGCTGGAACGAGTACAGAGAAGGGCAACAAGATTAGTGAATGGAACAAATTGGTGCTCTTACGAAGAAAGGCTTAAGTTTTGCAAATTACAGTGTCTGGAGACTAGGCACCAGCGAGGTGATCTGATAGAGGTGTATAAAGCCTTGAATTGTTTGAGCATGCTCAATGCTGATGGGATTCTTCCTCTAGCTCAGAATAATCACCTGAGAGGGCATAAATTCAAATTGAGGAAAGACAGATGTAGGATAGACGTGCGGAAATTTGCCTTTAGCCAGCGGGTGGTTGGTTGGTGGAACAGACTTCCATCCCTTGTAGTGGAGGTTGATAGACTAAATAAGTTTAAGGCTCAGCTGGACAGGTATTTTGAACGAACAGAGGGGTGAAGTGGATGTGGTTTTTTTTTTTTTTTTTTTTTTTGGCTGATGCTGCATAAACTTGCTTTCTTGCATCAAATGCCTCTACTAATGCTAATGCTATACTTATCTGGAATAAGTTATTAACTGTAATAATGATAAATGGCTGGAAGTCAAGAGAAAATAAATTTTGGATGGATAGCATTCAGGAAATATAGTCACATACTGAAGAGCAATATCCCAGTTTGTCTGAAACGTAAAATAATGAACCAATGTATACTTCCCACCATGACTTACGGAAGTGAAACGTGGGCACTCACCAAAAGAATGGAAGAGAAGCTGAGAACTACACAGCAAAGAATGTAACGAATTATATTGGGAATCAGATTGTTAAATAAGAAGAGAAACACTTGGATTAGGCAGCAAACTCAAGTAAAGGACATTCTTATCAAAACTAAAGAACTAAAATGGTCTTGGGCAGCACACACAGCTCGAAGACATGATGACAGATGGACTAAGAAAATAACAGAATGGTACCCAAGAGGAGCTGGAAGATAACGGCAAAGGTGGATAGATGAAATTCGTGAGTTTGTGGGTAGTAAATGGATGGCCATTGCACAAAAGAAGGAACTGGAAAGTTGCTGGAGAGGCCTTCATCCTGTAGTGGATTGAAAATGGCTGATGATGATGATGATGATTCAAATGTTTCTCGAACAAACCGTCTTCAAGTTGTTTTATTCTTAGGTCACCCCGGAGCAATATAGCCTTAGTTTAGTTGCTAATGCTCCTAAAAACCATGGAATAAACTGCTCAACAACTTAGGTCACCTTTGTACAAAGGATAAACAGGTAAAATGTTTCAAGAATATCTAATAAAAATTGAAAAAGAAATGTTTATCAGGTCAAAAACCTCCCCTGACTTCTCATCTCAAGAGTATATCTAAAAAACCTCAGGGAACACTTATGAAAAATCGAAGAGAGTAAAAGCATGGAATAGCTCATTTGTACTGAAGAGGGAGAGAAATAAATTACAAATTTTGAACAACTGTACTTGTTGAAACATTTGGATAGATCTAGTAGTAGTAGTAGTAGTGGCATGTGATGCAAGAAAGCAAGTGTATGAGCTTATGCAGCATCAGCCAAAAAAAAAAAAAAAATCACACCACTCCCTCCAAATGCCTGTCCAGTTCCTCCTTAAATTTATTTAACTTGTCAACTTCCACAACGACAGATGGAAGTTTGTTCCAGCAATTAACCACCCGCTGGCTAAAGGCAAATTTCCGCACATCTAATCTACATCTGTCTTTTCTTAATTTGAATTTATGCCCCCTTAGATTCGTAATCTGAACAAGTGGAAGGATCCCATCAGAATTCAGTGTGCTCAACCCATTCAAGGCTTTATACACCTCAATCAGATCACCGCACAGGTGCCTTGTCTCCAGCCACTGCAATTTGCAGAACTTAAGCCTCTCTTGGTAAGAGAATCCCTTCATTCTCCTCACCAATCTTGTTGCCCTTCTCTGTACACGCTCAAGTAAATCTGTATCCTTCCTAAAATGAGGCCTCCAGACCTGTACGCAGTACTCAAGGCATGGCGTGACCATTGCCTTATACATAGGGACAATCACCTCCTTCTCCCTGCCAGCAAAATTCCTATATATCATTGACAAAACCCCATGACCTGTCCTGGCAGCCTGTCTGCATTGCTCAGAAAACTTCATATCTGACTGCACAATTACTTCCAGGTCTTTCATTTTCTACCACCTTAAGTGTAGCACCACACAGTTGGTACGTTTCTTTGGGGTTACTTCTACCAATATGCAGTCCTTTGCATTTGTCAAGGTTAAACTTCAGTTGCCACTTCTTAGCCCATCTGCCCAAATTATCTAGATCCTGTTGCAGTAGCACACTGCCATTACTGTCATTAACAACCCTGCCAACCTTTGTATCATCTGCAAACTTCGACATTAAGCCTGCTATACCATCATCAATATCATTGATAAATATACAAAACAATAGTGGACCTAACACCGAACCCTGTGGGACTCCACTAATAACATTAGTCCACGAAGAGCAGCACCCATTGATTACCACCCTCTGTCTTCTCCCACTTAACCATCCTTTTATCGATTGTATTTGTTGAAACATTAATGTATTATATTGAAACCTTATGAAGAATAGGCATCGCTACATATTTTTGATATGTAACTGTTGTATCAGTTATTGCCATTAAAATCTTTGCGAAAAGAAAAAAAAAATAGAAAATACTAAAATTTCAAAATATGCAAAGTACACTTTCATTAAATGTATTGCTTCTACAAACAACAGCAGCATCTCACAGGTCTGAGTTACTCAAGGAGAATTGCCGTCGTGTGATTTATCAAAACGTTGAAAGAAGACATTTCAGATTTTGATTAAAAATCGTACGAAACAAAACTGACATTAACTTATTCTCACTCTCACACACATACACACATTGTTGTTTATTTGGTTTTTTTTTTGTTTTGTTCAAGTGCAGTCCTAATAGGGAGTTATCGTCTTATTATTGTTTGGTCTCAGATTTCAATTACATATTATTGCTAAAGAGCTCTGAGTTGTTTTTTCTTTCTGTAGAAAACTTCAGCCACTTCACCCTTATTGTACAAAACTGAGAATTTATGGATTTGCGGCAGTTCCCTGCAACTTTTTCTCTTCTTAAAAAAAAAAAATAAATCGACAAAAATCATAAAATTCAAGTACTGTAATAACTAGAACCCTGCCACTAAAAAAAAAAGAAAGAGACCAAATGTTTAGTTCGTTTTAGTGCGTCACGCGATTGTTGTGTTCTGTTGCAACGCAAAGAGACAAGTTTTATTTCGTTATTTATGTTAGGGATGTAAATTTTTTTTTATAATATATATATATATATATTTTTTTTTTTATTTAGAAATCGCAAAAATGATGGGGAAATGCAAAAGAGTTGCGATTTCAGTTAAACAAAGACTTGAAATTATTCAAAAGTTTGAAAATGGTGCATCCGTTAAATCTAATGAATCATAATGTTGGTGACAAAACCATACGCAATGTCGGAAAAAATAAAGGGAAGTATCGTATTGGACACGCAAGTAGTGCGTGTAAATTTTTATTTTTTATCTATCGCCATATTTTTTACGTAGGTTGCTGAGCATTTTTCGATACAGTAAGTCCCCGACTTACACAACTATGGTTTACGTAATTTTTTTATTTTCTTTTATTTTTAGGATTGTAAAATTAAAAAAAATAATAAAAAGAATCAATAATGATGATCACTGCATGCACAAGTGAGGTACGGAGTAACGCAAAAAAATAGGAAAGAAGAGGAGATTCTTACAATTTATTTATAGTTTTCTTTTTTATATGGCTGAAGATTTCTGTGAAGGGGATGCACACTTCAACATAATAACGTAAAAACCCACACAGTTGAAGCTATAGGTATTAACACAAATACAATAAGAGAGTTTAATACCCGTTTATAATGAATTTCAGTAACAGAAAAGCCCATTAACTCGGAAAGTGCAAATTGTTTTTATTGTTTTATGGCAGTGACCTCAAGAAATGTGCTTTAGTAAAATGTGAGCTCGTGCTGTGTGATAATAGTGAGTTTTTGCCTTAACCCTGTGAAGTTCTTTTTACAGAAAATTTCATTTTGACAGTTATCATGGTGCCGACTAAGAGAATAATTACAGCGGTACTACTAAATCTACCAAAAAAAGGAAAGCGATCGATTTGGATCAGAAAATTAAACTAATAATAATGTATGAAAATGGACAAAGATTAACAAATATCGCGCTGAATTCAGATTTGTCAATAATAATATAGCAGCAATATGTTATTAGTCATTCCCGAGTTACTTAAAACTCGACGAAGTAAGAAGTTGTCTTACATCACTATTATTTGAAAAATAATAAGAGTTTACCTCAATGTAGTAGTATATAATTGTGTTAAATTGGTTTTTAATTATTTATTTTTTTACTCTAATGTAAGTTTTCGATTTTTTTAAAATTTTTTTTTTTTTGTTTTAATTTCTGGAGAGCATCATACAGAAGTGTTCTACATACTATATTGAAGTAAACTCCTCTTATTATTTTACAAATATTAATATCAACGTAGAACGTATTGAGTCTTACAGCTCTGATTCATACTATCTACGTCACTATTATGTATGTCGAGGACTTCTGTATTTTTGGATTAACCTGGAAATTGATCATCTCGGATTTATTTTTACCATCTATTCCGGAAAATCGAGAGTGTACTAATATATATATATATATATATATATATATGTGTGTGTATATATATATATATATATATATATATATATATATTTTTTTTTTTTTAAAACATTTAAATTATTTTATTAAATAATAAAAAGTTAGATACAATAAGTATGGAAATCTGTTAAGAAAAGATGGTATATTGGTAAATTGCAAGCAGAATTAAAAATTTCCAAAAGCTTTTTCCCTAAATAAACAACTAAAGTTGGTTTATCAGATGCCCATTACTGCCATTGCAACAAACTGGGGCATGACCAGTGCTGGGTTAAAATTGCTTCATTGACATCTGCAATGAACTTTGAACCACTTCAAAAAATTTTACATCCTTGTAAAATAAATTTTTACTATAAACTAGGGCAGGCCATGCTGTGATACCTTCTTCCTCCCTGGAATGCCTTTTAAAAAAAGTTTCTCAGACCTAGAGTTAATTCTGTATGCACGAAAAATCTTCCAGTAAGTGCTGCCATCTATCTGTGTTTCTAAGTACTGTATTTTTTGGATGATATGACACACCCACATTTCAGAAGGTGAATTTTTGGGGGAAAATATTTTGTTTGAAACAGATTCACAAGTCTTTACTAAACAAAATGTCAGTCTAAAATATAGCTTTTGCTCATCGTGTGACACCAGTAACACATTGCTGACCTTGTAATGTGTATACCATGTTGTCACTAACTCTCATTAATTTTTCACCCATTGACACAAACCTGGGAAATGGTTTGCTGCTTTGTCTCTTGAGTGTCAGTATCATGATTTGGTACCTCCTTCCATTTGGTTTGCTCTGCACACTGAATATGTTAAAAGGTTTGTTGATTGAGATGTTTAATAACTGCAGTTGGCTAAAGCTGTAATTCCAGAAGGCTGAAGCTTTCTGGAATTACAGCTAACTCCATGTTTCAATGACTGGCTTTTTATTGCCAAAATTTGTGAACTTAAATGGCCATAATGAGTGAGCTAGTATGCATGCATCGGTTATATTTTTGCAGCATAAGATGCATGGGAATATTAAGAAACAGTTTGTTTGGGTTGTGGATATCATTGTGCCTGTGGGCACTTTGGTGGATAACCCTGAGTTTAATTATTGTAGATTCGGTATTATGTTGATGCATATGTGCGTGAAGGGGTTTTAATCCACCTGGACGAAAAACCACCTGACTTTAAGAAATATTTTCCAATTTGATGCAATGAAAACTAGGTATTTTTGTCAAGCAACTGACTGAGTTAATCGTCTTAAGATTTATTCTGTTATCACAATGGTTATCCTCAACCCAACATCAAAGTCATTCCTTTATTCTTTTTTGTGAATGTTCAAATTCAAAGCAGTGAGAAGAAAGTGCAAAAATGTCTGTGCCCTTTCCAGTCCAGACTGACTCAATCCCTTAATGAACTAAATTTTTGAATCTGGTTTATTAAATATTTTGAGCAACATTGGTGTGTCTTTTGACTACTGTTTATTGTTGATCATAAAATATCTTATGGCATAGACGGCAACTTACAAGTAACATGTTGCCTTATGGGAATATGGCACTCACTTAGAGCTGTGTTTTTCCAGAATGAATTATCGGCATTAAGTGTGGTCACTCGTATTTGAAGTGTTCTGTCATTTTTAAATGTGAATATTGTAATAAAAAAGTAATATCCAATATTCCTTACATTTCGAGGGTACAGCTCTAAAACGGTGTTCGCAGGCTGGCCGCTAGTTAGTAAACCGGACCGAACCTATTGGTAACTCTTTAGGAGGCTTCCGTATCAGCTAGTGTATAATCTTGCTACCTCTACTCTGCCAGATAGTGACTGGAGGGAGTCCGAGTAGTGTGTATGCGGAAGGCATTGACGAGGCCACGTTATGTCAAGGATCTGGGTATATTCTTACCATGTGTATGCCATACCAAAAATTTCATTACTTCATATAGCATGCCCCCCCCCCCCCCCCACTTTTTCTTACTATTGAATACACCATAAATTGTTAAACTAATAGAGCAAGCTTATCTGCGAAAAGATATAAACCTCCCAAACACTTCCTAATTCATTTCACAAATATACGTGGTCTCAATTCTGACCTCAACGATGTCCATTTCCACTTGCAGTCTGCAAAACCCCATGTACTTTTTCTGACAGAATCTCAGTTATCGATTGATTCAACTACTGCTCATCTCAGATGCCCAAATTATTTGCTGTATGATTCCTTTCTCCTCAAAGGTGGTACTTGTGCATATGTCCATTCTGATATTCGCTGACAGAGACTTGACAATTTGGAATCTCCTCTTTTTGATCTTCTCTAGCTTAAAATCTCTCTACTTCATTGTGTCAAATTCATCTACTGTTCTCCCAGCTCTACTAATCATTTGGAGCTCTTTGACTTCCTCTCTTTGCAACTTGACTTTCTCCAGTCCAACTTTCCTAACAGTGAGGTAATTTTCCTTGGTGATTTTAATGTTCACAACTCCAGCTGGCTTCCGTTTTCTAGTCACACCGACCCAGCTGGTCGAGATGCTGAGGCTTTTGCAATTACTAATGACCTTGCACAGATTGTTCATTTACCTACAAGAATACCGGACAATCCTAATCATACAGCTAACGCGCTTGATCTTTTTCTCACAAACAACCCTTCTAAGTAAACGGTCGAAGTGATAGGCCCTTTAGGCACTTCAGAGATCACAACTTGGTAATTGTCTCTTCTCCAATGGAGCCTTTATCTCATGGCTATTCCCAACATCGTGTTGTGTGGCATTACAAGAATGCAAAATGGGATGACCTGCGAGACTTCTTTTCCTTGGTCGGATTACTGTTTCAAAAGTTCTGATGTCAACGTTTGCTCAGATCGTGTCAGTGATTATTCTTGCAGGAATGGAATCCTTTATCCCACACTCCACTTTAAAATCTTGTCCTTTATCTAAACCTTGGTTTTCCAATAAATGTGCTAAGGCTGTTCAAGAGAAGAACATTGCATATCGTTATTGCCTTGTTTCTAATTCTTCAGTTTCATTTTCTGCCTACACCGAAGCTCGCAACAATTGTAAAGCAGTTATTAATCAGTCCAAACTAGAACTTGTCCATTCTAGAACAAGCTAAGAGTAGAAAACTTCCTTCTTGCCCTAATGGTAGCCAAGCATTCTAGTCTCTTGCCAAAGCTATTGGCTGCAACTTTTGCCCATCTTTGCTCCTACCTCTGTCCAAACCAGATGGTTTTTTTGTCACTTCAGCCAAGCATAAAGCTGATCTGCTAGCATCCCATTTTTCTTCCAACTCATGTATTAATGACCTTGGTAAAACACCTCCCACCATTCCCAACACGCTCCATTCAATGCCTCCTGTGGTTTTCCGTCAGAAGGATTTTGATGAATCTTGTTGCTAGGAAAGCTCCAGGTCCTGATGGTATTTATCCACTTGTTCCCAAAACCTGTGCTCCTGAATTTACTCCTGTTCTATGTTGCCTTTTTTCATTTTCTTATTCCAAAGGTGTTTTGGAATAATCCTGGAAATTTCCTCATATTCAGCCTGTTCCCAGAAAGGGTGACAAATCCCTCCCATCCAATTATCGTCCCATTGCAATTACTTCTACACTTTCTAAAATAATGGAGAAATCAATTAACCGCCAACTCTTAAACTACCTAGAATCCTTCCGTCTGATCAACGATTGCCAGTATGGATTTCGTCAATGTCGATCCACTGGTGTTATTCTGGCTTATGTTACCCATTTGTGCGCTAATTCAGTGTAAAGGTTTGGTGAAACACAAGTAGTTGCTCTTGACATCTCAAAGGTTTTCGATCATATCTGGCATAAAGATCTTCTAAACAAGCTTCAATCTTATGGTTTGCCAACTGTTTTTTGTAATTAGTTCATCCAGTTTTCTCTCTGATCGCTCACTGAGTGTGATGGTAGATGGCTCTCTGTCTTCTAACTTTTCCACTAATGCTGGTTTCCCCCAAGGTTCAGTTCTTTCCCCCATTCTTTTCCTCTTGTATATTAATGACCTTCCATTGACTGGAAATCCTATCCATAGTTTTGCCGATGATAGCACATTGCATTCCACTTTCCATTTTGAGAACCCTTGCCCTGCTCAATCAGCTTAAACTTCTCGAAAATCTGCTACCAATTTGATTTCAGCCCTTCTAAAACTCAGTCTTCTCTTATATCTTGCAAAAGGGATTCTTCTGCTCCTATGCTTATCTTTGGTGACACTCCTATTTATAGGCAAAATGATATATCTCTTTTGGGGATTACCCTGACTTCTAATCTCTCTTGGCACAAGCACATTACAAATATTTCTTCCTCTGCAATCTAAAAAACTTGGTTTTGTCTTTCGCTCTCGGCGTTACTTTTCTTCGAAACAGCTGCTCACTCTGTATAAATCGCAAATCCGCCCCACCATGAAATATTGTTCCCACATCTGGGGTGGTGCCTCCAAAACCTCTCTCTGGCTTCTTGATTCCATTCAGAAGAGGGCAGTTAGGTTAATTAATGATTTATCTCTAACAGAGCCTCTCCACTCGCTGTCTCATAGAAGTACTATTTCTGCTGCATGCCTCTTCTACGGATACTTCCATGGGCACCGTTCTTCTGAATTGGCTTCTATAATTCCCACTCTCTCTTTCAAAACATTCAAACATGTGTAGCCATCTGCTAACATCCATTTACTGTGCAACTTCAGACTCACAGAACCAACTTTTCATCTTCCTCATTTATTCATTCAACTGCCGTTTTCTGGAACAACCTTCCTTCATGCGTATTTCCTGAAAATTACAGTCTACAGAAGTTCAAGTCCAATGTCAACAAATATCTTTAGTCTTCTCAACCTCCAATTCAAGCACGGTACTAAGTACTATAGGTTCTAATACCTCTCTTGTTTGGGGTTTACATAAAAAAATAAAATAATTCAGATTAAGTGGTAGAAATTTATAGTTGTTATAAGGAAATCCTTGTGTTTTCAACGTTGTTATAATGAATGTAAAATAGCATTAATTAGCATTAGTCGAGGCATATGATGCAAGAAAGCAAACTTATACAGCATCAGCGAAAAAAAGAAAAAAACACCTTCCCATTTCGCCCATCTGGTAACTCCAAATGTTAGTCTTGTTTGGTCTTAAATTTATTTAAGCTATCAACTTCCACAAGTACAGATGGAAGTCTGTTCTAGCAATCCACTAACTATCCACTTGCTAAAGGCAAAGTACTGCATGTGGGTAGCAGTCTGCAAATTGATTCTACACCTGTCTTTCCTCAATTTGAATCTATGCTCCCTCAGGTTCTTAGTCTGAAGAAACAGAAGTATCCTGTCAGCATTGAGCCTGCTCAAACCATTCAAGACCTTATACACCTCAGTCAGATCACCTTGCAGGTGTCTAGTCTCCAGGTTCTGAACTTGTGGAACTTCAGCTTTTCCTCCTAAGTGCACCCCTTTATTCCTCTCAATCTTGTTTCACTTCTCTGTACTCGTTTTAGCAACTCTACAATCTTCCTGAAATGAGTCTTCCAGACCTGTAAGCAGTACCCGAGGTGTGGCCTGACTATTGCCTTATGCAAAGGAATAATCACCTCCTCCCTACTAGCAAAATTCCATATATATAATTGACAAGATCCCATGACCTGCTCTGGCAGCCTGTCTGCACCACTCAGAAAACTTCTGAATGCACAATTACCGCCAGGTCTTCTTCATTTTATACTACCCTGAGTGTAGTACTGTGCAGTTGGTATGTTACTCTTGGGCTACTGCTACTCACATGCAGTACTTTGCATTTGTCAACGTTGAACTTCAGTTGCCACTTCTCAGCCCATCTGCCCAAGTTTTCTAGATCCCATTGTAGTAGCATACTGTCATTAACAACCCTGCCAACCTTCGTATCATCTGCAAACTTGGACATTAAGCTTGATATACCTTCATTGATATCATTGATAAATACACAAAATAACAATGGACCCAGCACCGAACCCTGAGGGACTCCACTAATGACATTAGTCCACGTAGAGCAGTGTCCATTTATTAACACTCTGCCATCTCCCACTCAACCATCCCTTTATCGATTGCAGCAACTTGCCCTTAATGTCATACCGCTCCAATTTGTACAGCAGTCTTCCATGTGCAACAGTACCAAAAGCTTTCCTGAAATCCAAGTACAGGCAACCACTGTACAACACGGTTTTGCTCTAACTTGATTGATTGGTTGCTGCAATCCTTGCACAGCATGGTACTTATATAACATGGTTTGAGAATTGTGGGAAATCTCTCATAACACTGCATTTTTGATCTTTTGTGCTTGGAAAACCCTGCTATTATATTAGATGTAGTTTTCAACGTTTCCATTCCTTTTTTAAATCCCTGCTGTTGACTCTAGTTATTGCCTTAATGGTATTTTTCTAAAGCACATTTCTGGAGGTTGCTACCATAGAACAATTTGCAGTTTCTGGTTTATTGGCCTTTTCAGAGAAATATCGTAATTGTTTTAGTGTAATCAATTATATATGGTAGTAAACTCGATCTTGTATTTGCTATAGTACCGGTAGCTGGAATTCTGTCGGTTTTTGCATTATTTTGGTGAAATGTGTTTCCCCTTCCATGAAATGTTCAATCATAAAAAAACAAATGCTAGGAAACTCATTGCTCCGTATCTCACTTGTGCATATCATGTTTGTTGCAACTTGTGCATGTCGTTCTTTAATTAAACGAACGTACATTATCTGACATATAAGTATCACAGTTTGTAAGGTAAGATGTTTATTCAGTTATTACTAATTAAGTTACTACGATTATAAAAAAATAAAGTTAAATATTAAATTATTACTACTACTATAAAAATTAAGTTTCCATGGTGTATTTTTGTTAGCCTTTGGAATGTAACCCCCCCCCCCCCCCCCTCTGTACTGGTTTTTAGTCCCATATAACACTTGTATTATATGAGATTTTGTAGGAACGAAACTACCGTGTTATACGAGGGTTACCTGTATATGATATCAAAATTATTTTTGCATCCAGCTTCTTTGTGACCAAATCGTAGTATCCAATCAAATTGGTCAGACAAAACTCCCCCCTAATGAATTCATGCTGTCTCTGAACTATTGCTGCAGTCTTGCTAGGTGATCCTGTATCACCTCGTTTAACCATTGACTCTATTATTTTCCCCGGAACCGAAGTTAAACTAGCGAGTCTATAATTATTTGTGTCACCTTTTGAATCCCCTTTGTGAATTGGGGATACATTTGCACATCTCCAGTCCATCTCCCTGAATATAAGGATGCTCTGATAATTATGGCTAAGGATTTGCTAACATCACTTGCTGCCTCCTTTAGTATAACTGGATAGATTCCATCCACCCCAAGTGCCTTTTTTATGTTTAACTTCAACAATTTCTCATCCATTTTGCTCTCAGTTATTACAAAATCACTTAGCTCCCTATTAGAGTTTGATAAACGTTTGGCATTCCCCTCCTTGAATAACTCCTTGTGTGTGAATGTAGATGCAAAATACTCATTCAGTTTATCAGCTATTTGAGCAGGATCATCAATAGTTGAACCATCTATGTTAAGTGGAATAATCTGATTCATCCTCTTCCTTCTAGAGTTTACATAAGTAAAGAAATGTTTAGAAAACAGGCCTTGTGCGTCGGGTTGCATTATATCATCAAAGTTTCTTGCGATGACTGAATAATTGGTTAAAACAAATTCATTACAATAAAATTGATATATACATAAGATAAAAGTGTTAAAATGCATAGTAGCTTTCGAAGGGAAGTGCCTCTTCATCAGCTAGTCTGTGAATGTGTATTTCAGTATATATTGATGGTTACAATAGCACAAATCAGCTGGATATGATCATGTATCACGAGTCTGTTGTCGGTAAAGCTGAATTACATACACATGATCGCCAGCACTCATTGCACTGCAATACAGTACATTCTATAATAGGGTGTAAGTGTACTCCCTTTGTGCGATTCATAGTACTATTATTGGTGGCTATGTGTAGTGCTTCAAACCATGAGCGCTGGCAGTAATCATGTGAATAGTTGATGATTTCAGTATCCTGTTGGGGATCAAGATTGTGCTGCTCAACCCAATAATGTTCAGTGACTGCGGAGCATTCAAAATTAGCGGTTTGCAGAGCCCACTCATGCTCAGAAACCCGACCTTTCAATCTTCAACCAGACTGACCTACATAACATTCCCCCCCAATCCGGACATGTAATATGGTATACGGAACCACTCCATAGGAAAAGAGGAACAGGTGTTTTCACGTTATAAATAATAGATTGTAATTTCCTCCCCAGAAGTTGTACACATCGTATATGATGGAGATGCAAAACCCTAGTAAGATGTTCCAGTACGATAGGGGATCTAGGCGGTAGAGATAAATTGACTGATGCAAGGCGGGTTGATTAGATTTTGTAACAAATTCGTGAGCCTGAAGCTCTCATCTATCTAGAACATGAGGTGGTTAGCCGCCATTTGAAAGCTCCACCCTAATTTTAGAAATCTCCAATTGCCTGTCACCAGTCGAACTAGAGTGCATCCAACCGCTGGAGAATAAAGTACGAGTAGTGCTACGTAAATGACCAGAGGCATGCACAGAGCCATAATCTAGCCAACCGTACAACCGTATCATCTTTTATGCCCTTAAAAGATGATATCTGCCCTACAACATCATCAGCTTTTGCCCCTGGCAGACATATCCTGGTCCTGTTCCCCCTGTGCGTTTTGTATAATATATTCCCTGTCTCCCTGACAGTGGAGTCACCAACAATAACTATTCCTGTGGGACCAGCACCCTAGAATTTGTTGCTGTGTTGCCTGATGGACAGGAGTATGCTCTTGCATTAAGTGGGCAGCCAAGAGCTTGATGGGCCCCTCATAATAATTTCTTTGAGTGCATCCAAACATCTTACTTCAAACATCTTATAGATGCCCATTATAACACTGAGTGGTGCCAATTTCTTCACAGTCTCTGCACCTAGCACACACAAAGACCCTCCTTTGATAGAGCATGTCATGTTCTAGACAGGTCTGCAAACATTTCACATTTTGCACATTTTTTTTTTTTTATAGCAGTAGGTTAATGAGAAATTGGCCAGGACTAACCAAATAGGACATTATAACGAGTTGGGATGTTTAAAAGAGGGTTGCTAAAAGAGCTTCAGTTGTATACATAAATATACACTGATTATGTGTAGACTTACTTGTACCTTACATTGGCAGGAGTATAATGGACAAGGAGCAGGCAACTTTGGAACAAAACCCATTTGGCTTTCTGTAATTATAAAATACCAACATGCACAGTAAGGATTGGCCTCCTCAAATGTCAGGGTGAATTTTCTGGATGGTGGCAGACCATCAGACGTTTCCTTCTGGTAAATATTCTCACCAGTTATCTTGGCATTTGTCTTTTCCATTTTCTGGTCAGGAGTGTAGTTGTGTTAATTGCCACACATTTGGAAAAATTCGGTTTTCAAATTTCATTAATGGAAGCAACTTCTTACATCTTTAAGTGGGACTGCACATAATGTTAGGACATAACACAGCTTAAGCTCACATTGTCTATTACCTTGATGGTATTCTATTCTGCTGAATGGCTATCATTTTTTAAAAATTTTGATATTTCCTCCTTTAGAAGTAAGTTTTTTTTATATTGTTAAAGCACATGAAAAATGCCTTTTTCAGAGTGATCAGGAGCCTGAGCAAATCTGCAAACTCTTCATTGGTGGACTAGATTATAAGACAACTGAAGAATCCTTGAAAGCACATTTTGAACAATGGGGTGAATTAGTTGATTATGTAGTAATGAGAGATCCAAGTACAAGAAAATCCCGAGGCTTTGGATTTGTTACCTACAAGAAGGCTTTTATGGTTGATGATGCCCAGGCTGCTGGACCCCATAGGGTTGATGGTCGAGAGGTGGAATTGAAGCGAGCAGTCCCTCGTGAGGTATGGCTTTACTCTTTTTTTTTCTTCTCTCTCTCTCTCTCTCTCTCTCTCTCTCTCTTGTATACTTAGTGTTAAAATGCATAGAAATGTCTTATCCTCTGAATATAGATGCTTTGAAGATGTATCTTCATTTCAGTTTATCCACTTTTTTAAATTCATTATACATGCAGTTTTTGCTTTAAGAGTTTGCGAGTTTTTTTTTTTAAATCAAGTATCAACAAAATTGAAAATATGAACATTAATTGCAAAAAAATGAATGTTAAACATTCATTAATCCCGCATTTCAAACCACTCATATAGCTATACAATACAGCACCCCGCTTTACGATATTAATCTGTTCCATCATACTGTGAAAATGTCGTAATGTGATCCTGATAACACGTTTTTTAGTTATTCTTTCCAAGACCTCGGAAATTCAAATTTTTGCTATATAACTAAGGTCATTTTTATAATGTAAATTGTATTAGTTACCAATTCAAATCATTAAAACGCACTACACTTTCTTTGTTATCATATGTTCTGTTATGAGAATCAATTTTGAACGCTTTGTGATATTTTTTTAAAAGCACATTTCTGTGGGTCACGACAATAAAAGAGTAAAAATAATTTGCTCTTTCTGGTTTATTGAGCTTTTCTGTTAGTGCAATCAATTATAAAAGGGTTGTAAACTATATTATTGCATATGCGAAAAAAAATACCGATAGCTGGAATAGTGTGGGTTTTTATGTTATTATGGTGAAATGTGTCTCCTTCACTGCAATCTTCAATCATAAAAACACAAATTTTCTTAAGCTTCGTAAACTCTTTACTCCCTGTGAATCATGTTAGTCGCAATCTCACTTGCACGAATCTCGTTAGTTGCAATTTGTTGCATGCCATTAAAAAAGTGCTTATGCATGCTCTTGTGAAATTTATAAAGAGAAGAGATTTTTGGGGGAAAAAAACACCTCGAAGCATTTCTGAAGTAGGCCACTCCTTGTGCAACAAACCAACAGGTGCTGACCCATCGATAATGAAGAATAAACATTAACATTTGTATCATAAATAATTTCTTTAAATTATAATTTGCTTGATTTTACAGGCTGTTTTCATTTCTTTGGATAAATCAATCATTGTTTAAACATAAACTAATTCCATTGTTGAGAACGTAATCCCTATTTTCAACGTTGTCTATGGGAAATAAATTCCCGCTTTACGAGTTTTTGCTTTACAAATGCGCAGTAGGAACGAATTAAATCTTAAAGTCAGGAACTACCTGTATTGCAAAAACAGTTTGTGATAGACCAGAGGTTTAACCTTTCAGTGACCAGGTGAGAAAAACTGTCACTCATGGATTGGGTTTGTTAGACCCATCAAAAATTTACAGTAGAAATTTAAAAACACCTTACAACAAATGATTTAATATTCTTGGTAATGTAATGAGAAAAGCAAAAAAGATTGAAATTCCTGCAGATTAATTTGCAGTATTGCTGAAAAAGTACTCCCCCCCCCAAGTTTTGATTTCCAGTGTGCACCCTTGCTATCAGTGATGTTGTTCCATGTGACTGATACAAATAATTCTGTCACGTGTTACATAGATTCCACTTCTAAAGAGTGTTGAAGTAAGGCCAGAGAGCTACATTATAAAAATCTAACACATGCAATCTGGAACAAACAATGCTTTCATGTTTGCACATTGTCTTTGTTGGGTCTCACAAACCACAACAAAGTATTGGGATATTGACAACTAATTGCAGTGACAAGAAGGGGAAAAGGTAACAGGAGTATACCAATAAAATGCTATTTAAAATGAGTAATGTGCAAATAAAAATATAAATGCATGGCTCTGCCAGACCATCTCCTGGTCACTGCAGGATGTAAGTTTTTAAATAAATCTTGTATTTTTAACATGACATTTTCTAAACTTATTTCACCTGAATGGCAGAAAAAGAGCTCTGTGTCTCTTATTCTTTTGGCAGCAATCCCTGTTTAGTTATTAAAGTTAACTGCAGCCATTATCAACCTACTGCAGGATGCAAGCCTCCTCAACAATTCATGCTGAGGGAAACGGACCATAATCTGCCACGCTGGTCCAGTGCGGGTTGGCAGATCGACCGTATTTAGCAGTCAGGGGCTTGAACCCCAGTCTACTCAAAGAACGTGTGCTACTGCACTCCCACTCCTGAGTATTTTTAAAATTTCACTTATTGTACAAAAGAAACCATCCAAAAATAAATAGGTTGGACCAGTAATGGCAATAAAAGTTTTCATGATATGCCTTTTAAAATTTGCCACTTGGGTGCCTGCAATAAAACACCACTGTCATTTTGCCTATCAGGTTTTGGCATCTTTGCCCCCCCCCCCGCCTTAAAGTAAATGTTGTTATTTGGCATATTTAAGAAATTCTGAAATACAGAACCAAAACAAATCATCATATGTCGAATGTTCACTGTTATAAAAGTTACTACAAATGAAAAACTAGTGTTCTAGACAAATCAATGTTTTTGCATGTATAGTAGATTCTTTTTTATACAAATTGGCTATTGGATACAGATTGACCAGTTCTGTGGCCTTCAGAGTAAGTTAGGCAACAAAAAGAAATGTGGGAAGTGGAATCTATTCTAGGTGGTGTGTACATTTTGTAGTGGTCCTCTAGGTAAGACCTGAATTTCTTGGAAACGTCATTTACACCCTTGTTTTCTTCCTATTATCTCACTCTAGTCATATTTCAGTAATTCCTCAGTTTTATTACTGTACAGTTAATTTTAATATTCTTCTCAGAGTTCTTTTAATGTACATCCATCATGTAAAGCTGGAGAAAAAAAATATCTGTTGAATAAAAATTTAGTAAATTGGAAAGGTACTCGAGTGTTAACTTCAGTGAATTTCTGCTTGTGGGGGTAAGGAGAAACCACTAACTGTGATAAGATGCTTTGAAAATTCTGTAATGTTAATTGCAGGAAAGTAAATTAAGATAAGAGATCCCCCCCCCCCCCCCCCCCCGATGTATATATTAAATTTGATGTCATTTCATTCTGTAGTATATTATAGCCAAATAAATATGGCTATAGTACATATATAAATAACTTGATGTTTTGAGAGCTACCTTACTCTATGACAAAATACATGAACATTTTAAAATTTAAAAAGTCTTACACAAAGAATTAAATTCTGGTGTGCTAGGAGGAAGAGATATGTCGAATATCATATACAAATCATTCTTTAAACAGGCACCTCATCCTAAGCATAGAAACTGCTTTATTGGACAGGCTGTTGCTTCTGAGTTGTATGGTTGGGGGCAGGGGTGTTAATATTTGTCTGTGTTCCAGTCTAGGTGTGTTTCAACCCATGCACGGTACTAAGTACTGTAGGTTTTGATACCTTTCGTGTTTGGGATTTTCATAAAAAAAAAATAAATAAATAAACAAAAAGTTATCAAATATTTTGAGTATACTCTCTGTTTTGCAAATTGTATTGACAGAGGCCATAGTTGGCTTTGTGAAATTTATTACGACACTGGTTATAGTAGCATTGCAGCTCTGGATCAGTGCTGCTTTTTTTTTTTTTTTTTTTTTTTTTATGCCAAGAAATAATTGGCAAAAAAACACATTAAATATTTAGCAAAAATAGTGATATATATAAATACAAACATTGGTCTTATGTTTTTTTATTTATTTATTTATTACTTTTATTTTTTGGCATGTACGCATATACACTGAGTGATCACCGAATTGTGACCATGTTATCTGTAATGGGTATGCCTATGCATAGCTCACAGTATAAAATGACAAACAGCTTTGTATGCCAGAGCAGCGGTAATTTGCATCTGGTTGTGCAAGCCAAAGTGATGAAATTTGGAATGTGGTAAAGATATCATGAAGTTTCAAAATGGCATGATTGCAGGAGCTTGTACATTGGGTGCTTCCATATCAAGAAGGGCATGTCTTGTCAGTGGCTCATGGTCCACTGTGTTTAAGGTGTACAGAGAATGATGTTGAAAAAGTGAAACTGTCTCCCACTCACATAACTGTAAAGGATTACAGAAGGTGGGTGTTTGTGATGAGTGAATGATGCAGCATGTTGTCCGGACCCAACGGCAGGTCACTGTGTGACAGTTAACATCTTTTATAAATGCAATACAATATGAGGAATGCAAGAACAGTATCCGAAATGAATGTGTGCCGCTCACTCAGGCGTGTGGTGACCCAACAGACACCCCTCTCCTTGCTGCTAATTATCATCAACAGCAAATGCTGTGTCAATTGGACATTGGAGGAGTGGAAATGTATGTGCTGGCCAGGTGAGTCCAAATAGCCACTGCAACACGATGACGGATGCCTTCTTGTTTGGTGCAAGCAACATGCATCCATGGATCAATCATGTGTAGTCCCCAATATCCAGGCAGGTGTCGGTGGTTGCTTAATATGGGGCACGTTTTGCTGGCAAGAACTGGGACTTCTTGTGCATAGGGACTAACATTTCATTGGTGAGGTCTACTGGCAGCATTTAGGAGACCATGTGCACCCTGCCATGGACTGAGCCGGTATAGCTTTTCTAAGGCATAATGGCCCGTATTGTCCTAGGGGGTAGCTATTTACATATATACAGCCTCTTACAAAGTGAATGTTTACCTTGTGTCTCCTTGTGCTGTTTAGTTTAAATATGTTTTTTGTATTTTGCTATATTTCCATTTGGGCATTTCTAATTTTTATGTTTATAACGAAAGGGTGGGTTAGTATAGGATGCCGGATTACAGTACGGTCAGAGGATGAGCCTCTTCTGAGCGCAATAAATCCAGGCCTCAATTTAGGTGGTTTTTGCCCTGCTTTTTAATTTGGTTTTTGGCTACTAATGGTTTATAGCTGTTTTGTGGTGTTTTCAATTATTCTATATGGGCAGATGTTCGGTTGATTTTTGATGTTCATATTTATTGCCGCTTTAATGTGGTTTTTGCTGTAATTGTTAGGTATATTGTTTTTGGCGAGGGTTTTTATTAGTTTTTTTAATTGCTTCTGTTATATTTTCTGTATTATTGCATATGTTTATTAATCTGGTTGTTTGGTTCCTAATTGTGTTTCCTTGTATGTGCTTAGCAATGTTGCTATCCCAGTGGATGAGCTTTATGGTGGGGAAGTAAGGCTGTATATATGTAAATAGCTACCCCCTAAGACAATACAGGCCGTTATGCCTTAGAAAAGCTATACCGGCCCAGTCCAAGGGATAGCAATAACAAACTTCATGTAAATAACAATGGTAAAATCATGTAAATACAAATTCATGAAAAAACGCAAATGGACAACATCCTTACTTCATAAAAACATCCTTTTCTTCAAAACCTCATCATCAATAATAATCACCACGTAATTTTCTAATACATCGGGCTTGTATATATGAAAAACATATCATTTCAACTCGGAAGAACTCCCCCAACCTCAATATGTAAAAATCAACCCTCATGACTTGCAAATATATTGCCCTACAGCAATATCGACATCATGCCATAATAAACAATAGGCACATCTATGCACTAAAAACCGATCGGTCAATAAAACAAACAGAGAACGAGACTACCCCCCCCCCTTTTCCCGACAGACCACCACAGGACAACTGACTGTAAGTAAAAACCTCCTCACTTATCCAGATACTCATCTGTTGAGCTTTGTATCACCTATACCAGTTTGCTGATTCTGATTCTAAGATTAAAAAATATTTCTAAAATTATAATTAGATTATCTAAAATCAATTAAAGTTATCCAAAATTAAGTAATTATGTACAAAAATATCACAAAAAAGGCAAAACTGATAAAGTGATAACAGAAACGGGTAGGTATGAGACATTCCTTTAAGCAAATAGGTGGTAGATGACTTTCATCAACCGGTGAAATACCACCACTTTGCTTGTTGGAGGCTTGAAGTGGTGAAACCCATGTTTAGTCTCTAGAGCAAAGTTTCCGGCATTCCCCTCCCTCCATACTTCTCCTTCAACCCATGCACGGTACTAAGTACTATAGGTTTTGATACCTCGTGTTTGGGGTTTTCATAAAAAAAAAAAAAAAAAAAAAAAATTCTGGCTATTGACCCGCTCAAAGCCCCCGACGAAGTAGCGGGTAGATGACCAGGTAAAAGAATGTTAGTTAACATTGATTTATTTGTTGTTTATTTTATGTTTGTTTGAAATACAAAATATTAACTTCATTTATTATTATTATTATTATTTACCATTATATGTACAGACCCCCCCCCCCCCCCCCAGGAAGAAGTTAGACTGCACAGGCTAACTGGATCTCCTGTTCCCGATAGTAGATAAATACCAGTAAATGAAAAATCGACCAAACTGAAGCAATTTAATCAATTAACCAGTAATATGTCAAGCACGTATAATGTGAAATTGCCATATGACAATAGCATTAATGTAGCAAGAAGCAACAATCAAATAGGCTTAAATAATAATTAAAAAACATAATATATATATGTGCAAAATGCCTATTATCCTCACTATGTCTGTCTGTATGGAACAGAGTGACTCCCAGTGGATGGATGGATTTTATGAAATTTTGTATTTGTGCTTGTTAAAAATATTTGTCAAGCCAAACCAAATTCATTAAAATTTGACAAATAGAAATCTGCAATTATTATTTCTCTTTTCCATACAAATTGTACGGAAAAAAGAAATTCCCTAAAGAATAGAATAAATGTAGTTTTAATACAGTATTGTTAGCTTTAGACAGTCCATGCATGCTTTGCATGTATTATATGCAGGATGTCATGAATGTGATGTTGCTTATGAAGAGGTAATATATAAGGAGAAAACACTCTTTAGGAAAAAAAGAGTAATACAGGAGGGTAATAAAAAATATAGTTGTAATTAATTAAATTAAAATAGCCAAGTTTAGAGCAGTGGTCTCAACTTTTGGTTGTGCACCCCAGAATAAAAAATTAAATATATAAATTTAATATATTTTTTAATTTATAAATCATTAATTCAATAATTAATATTAAAACATGGAATGCATTATATCTAAAATCACATTTATAAAATCACATGTAATTTTAAAAGATCAGAAATAAAAAACAAAATTAAATTGAACTTCAAGTACAAAATGCATGATCAAACAAAGCTGCATATTGAGTATTAAAAAATACTCAATATGCAGATAAGTATTAAAAAAATTTTCTCTATAATTTTTATTTTCAATTACTTTCAAAAAAAGTTTTCATAATTAATAAATATTGATTTATTGTGGATCATCTCACACACCCCACTTTGGAGACTACTGCAAACAACGTAAACCTGTAAAGTTTTATTAAGTGTTCCATAAAGTTATTATTTTAGTAATTAATTGATAAGGAGGAACTGTATTTACTTTTTATTTATATTACTGTAATTACAGAAAATGAAAAATGTATTTAATATAAGAAAAATTGAGGCACCTCCATAGCCAGGTGGGCAGGAGCAGCAGTGCGTAGCACACGCTTCTTGATTAGATTGATTATTGAGCCCATGACCACCAAATATGGAGGATGCGGAAAGGTCAGGGAATGACCACAGCATATTCCCGGAGCAATATGGCCTTAGTTGCTAATGCTCCTAAAAACCAAATAACAAAACAAACAAGAAAAATTGAACATGCCTAAAATATAACATGTGTACATCAGTAACTTGTTTCTTTTTATATAGTCATCTAAAATTAGTCATACAGGTATTTATGTGCAATTTTCTATGCAAAAAATATTAAACTTTGGAGAAATGAAATTCATTAAATGAACTTCAGCAATTTAATAAATTTGCTTGTTCAAATTTCTAGGCAAAATTTTTTAAGTCGTTTGACGGTTTCTAATTTTTGGCAGTAGAACACTATTTTAGTAGTACAGGCAAGAGAAAGGAGGTAGTTAAAATAATTTAAACATTTTTAAATTTCGGAATGATTAATTTCTGACAGCATCATGTATTCTCAGAAAAGAGAATTTTTTGTCGTATAGTAGATATTTTAAATATTTGATGTGCATTTTACATTTGCAAATACTGAAATATAAAGAGAAATCTCCCCCCCCCCCCACCAAGCATATACTGGTAGTCTGAATTGTTGCTTCAATATAGCATTTTGCCATCTCTCCCTTTGTCAAGAAGTATTGTAAGGAATGCACTTGACAATCAAGCCTTGTTTTTTGCTAGCATGCTTGGTCCTGATAATTACATCATAGAAGTAATTTTTATGCTGAAAAATGACTGTTTTATTGTAGTGGACTAAATGTGCTCCGAATTGAATCAGTTAAAGATTGTGGAGTTTTCAAATGAGATTGCTCTGAAGTAGACATTGTGTGTCTTTGTGATTGCAATGCCTTTGTGAAATGTAATGCCGAGTTGACCAACAAGGATCTGGATGAGGTTGGAATAACAGGGTAAGAGTTCAGGAGGAAGAGGAAATGCAGCCAAATGCTGTAAGTAAAACAGCTCACAACAAAAAGAATGTCTGGAGTTTTCAGTTTAAGTAAGGGATGGCTATTCTTCTGTAAAGTTTACCTGAATGGAGAGGTGCAATTTCAGTTGAGAATTCAGTGGTTTTTTTTTCCCCTGCTGCTTTTTATAATAATGAGCTGCTTCGGGAGAAGAAGCCAAGAATAGAAATTTCCAGAATTCTGTTCTTGGCTCATAAAAAGTTAATAATTTGGCATGACTTATATTGTATGTAAATAATAAATGTTTGTGTATATAGTAGAATTTATATCTATTTGTATTGCTTTCCTATTTTATTATTAAATGTATAACTTTTGCTTTTAATGTGTAATTAGGTTGGGCAAGTCCAAAAATTAACCATGGAAATCCATATTCCCTTTATGATTTATAAATTCATGTGCATAAATGGAGAGTGCAGTTTCAATTGAAATTTGATTATTCTCAGATTTGCCATTTTCAGGAGCACATTCCCAGTGTAAATGAGATATCTGTACCTGTGAAGCAACAGCCCTCCCAAAAAAAGTAGTTTTCTATGCCTAGGATAGGTGCTTGTTTAAAGAATGATTTGTAAATCATAGACACTGTTTCTTCCTGCTGATTCCTTCCTGACATAACAGAATTAAAGCTTTGTCAAGTTTTCCCCCACTGAAACCAGATCTTCCCATTACTTTTCCCCAGTATTCACCAAAGTTAGTTAGTTAGTTAGTTAGTTGAGTTTTATTGGCGCATCAGCAACTTAGGCTATAATGCGCCAAAACTTTGTCAACAAAATTAGTAAAACATTCAGTGACCTAATGAATTAGGTCACTAAGTCAGAGTATAAAAACAATTGTAAACTGTAAAAGACAAATATCTGTAAACGAGTAACAATAGTAAACCTTAAAATAATAAGATTTTTTTTTTATTAAATACGAGTAAAAAGGTTTACTGTTTTTAGGAAACTAAAAATAGCAGACACATGGTCATTGTCGGATAAAATCTGACTGAGTGTATATGGCTCAGTCAGATGGTTAAAAGCGGTATAACGAGCATTTCTAAAATTGGTACAGTCACATAAAATATGTTTGATGGATAAAATGGTGTCGCACTGCTCGCACATAGGAGGGTCATCAGCCCTCAGCAAAAAGGAGTGTGTTAGATGACAGTGTCCTATGCGGAGCCGAGCAAGAACAACTTCCTCTTTGCGATCCCTGCGTAAGCTGGACCGCCATGGATGGATCATAGGCTTAATTCGACATAGTTTGTTTGTAGTAATCAGTCGATGCCACGAATCTTGCCACTGAGATTGTAGGTTACTACGGATCACTTGCCTGTAGTCTGTATAGGGGACTAACAGGTCAAGATTATCCGTCAGGGCTGCCGATTTGGCTGCAGTGTCAGCCAAATCATTTCCTCTAATCCCGATGTGACTGGGGATTAGAGCATCCAGCAGAATCGGGGATCCAGCAGAATCGGATATTGAATCCACTTACAAAGAGGCTGTATATTATCTGCTGGATTCGGGACAGGGTTGGATGATTAGTGTGTGACATCGCTGATAAAGCCTGTAGTGCACTCATTGAGTCGGCATATATAATACTCCGTTGGTAACGGTGTTTTCTTATGTGATCTAGAGCTAACTCTATGGCATGCAGCTCTGCAGTGTAAATGCTGCAGTCAAGGGGTATCTGCTCTGATACGGTATTATTTGGAAAGACAGCAGCAGATCCCACATACGATTCTGACTTCGAGCCGTCTGTGTAAACTGGCAAGAAGTCAGAATGTTCTGCACGGTGTTGTGAATAGAGCTGAAGGTAGACAGAGGCTGGAGTATTAGACTTCGTCGCAAGTTTGAGCGAGAAGTCACATGCTGGTGTTTGTGCATGCCAGGGTGGAAGGGGCTCCTTTGGTGATCGAGCGACCTTGTCTACCGAGATGTTAAGCTCATTGAGTAGCTCTTGAACACGAATGCCGAATGGGCGATTGGCGGTCCGCCGTGTGTTATAAAGATTTTCCCATCGTGGCTCGAAAACGGATGTCCACGTGGGATGGTCCGGCAGGGACTTCAGCTTGAAGGCATATTGTAGAGACAACTGCATTCGTCGAAGCGACAACGATGGTTCATTTGCTTCGACATACAGACTTTGGACAGGTGATGTTCGGAATGCACCAGTAGCGATACGAATGGCTTGGTGATGGATGGGGTCAAGCCAACGAACAGCGCTATTTCTGGCAGATGCATACACCTGAGACCCATAATCTAATTTTGAGCGTACAAGTGCACGGTACAGACGTAGAGTGCATCGGTCTGCACCCCAAGAGGTAGAAGAGAGAGAGCGGAGGATGTTAAGCCCTCTCGTACACTTCGTACGTAGCTGACGAATGTGTTGAACAAATGTCAACTTTTTGTCAAAAATGAGTCCCAGGAATTTTGCCTCTGATACGACTGGGATGGTGCTTTGTCCAAGTCGTAATTCAGGCTCAGGGTGGAGGTTACATTTGCGACAAAAATGGACGCAAACGGTCTTCTCTGGTGAGAACCTGAAACCATTGGCCGTGGCCCAGATGTTAACACGGTCAATAGCTTGTTGCAGTTGTCTCTCAATAACCCTCATATTGCATGATTGAGAGAATATGCTGAAGTCATCGACATAGAGTGCACTGTTTACAGTTGGAGGAAGTTGTTCTGAAATAGAATTTATTTTAATGGCAAAAAGCGTAACACTTAAGACAGATCCTTGTGGTACCCCCTCCTCTTGGCAAAAAGGCCGCGAAAGGGAGGATCCTACACGAACTTGGAAATAACGGGAGGATAAAAAATTTTTAATAAAAATGGGAAGGTGGCCTCTCAGACCGAGATTGTATAGGTCTCTTAAAATACCAAATCTCCAAGTTGTGTCGTACGCTTTTTCCATGTCAAAGAACACAGACACCAAATGTTCTCTTTTTAGGAAAGCATCTCGGATAGATGTTTCCAGTCTAACTAAGTGGTCCAATGTGGACCTATTTCTTCGGAAGCCGCACTGAAAGCGGGAGAGAAGGACATTTGATTCTAAATACCATAAGAGCCGAGCATTGACCATTCTCTCCAATATTTTGCACAGACAGCTGGTCAGAGCAATAGGACGATAGTTTTTTGGATATTTAGGATCCTTTCCTGGCTTAGCAAAAGCAAGAATAGTTGTCTTGCGCCAGGTTTCCGGAAAGTGCTCCTCGAGGAAGATTCTATTGTACAGGAGGAGCAGACGGTCCATGGATTCTGGTGAAAGATGTTTGATCATTTCATAATGGATGTTGTCTGGTCCAACAGCGGTAGCCTTTGTACGGGCGAGTGCTGTTTTCAACTCATGGATATTAAATGGCCCATTGTATGGGTGGGATCCCTTCGATGTGAATTTAAGGGCCTGTTTTTCAGCGTTGCGCTTTAGGACCAGAAACTCTGGGGAGTAAGATGATGTTGCGGAGATGTTAGAAAAGGTTTCCCCAAGAGCATTCGCTATTGCAGTAAAGTCTGCAATAGTACATCCATTATATTCAAGGACCGATGAGGGGTGCGCTGTGTATTTTCCCTTCATTTTCCGGATTTTATCCCAGACTACCTTAGAGTTGGTAGACTGGTTAATAGATGATGTAAAACGGATCCACGATTCCTTTTGACTCTGACGACGGATGTAGCGTGCTTTGGCTCGTGCACGTTTAAAGGCTATAAGGTTGGTCGTGGTAGGATATCGGCGGAATATCCCCCACGCTTTGTTTTGAGCCTTTTTTGCTGCTGTGCATTGTGAATTCCACCAGGGTTTGGGAAATGGTGGAAACCGGGCAGATGTTTTTGGAACAGTATTCGCAGCTGCTTGGACAATATTTTCTGTGATGTACTTAACTGCATCATTGATAGGCTCTTGACTGACTGTACTAAGATCAAAATTTGCCTGATGTTGGAAGGCAGTCCAGTCAGCCTGATCAAACCTCCACCGTGGTAACCTGAAGGGAAGACATGGTCTCCCACTGTGTAACAAGGTTATCACAGGGAAGTGATCACTTCCGTATGGATTCTCCTCCACTTCCCAAGTGAGTGAAGGGAGCAGAGAAGGGGAGCAGATAGAGAGATCAATGGCAGAAAAGGTACGGGTAGGCATGTGGAAAAAGGTGTTTGTTCCAGTATTTAGAAGGGAAAGGTCATTGTCATTGAGCATACGCTCTATGACTCGTCCCCTTCCGTTGATGTTAGCACTACCCCACAGGGTGTTATGTCCATTCATATCCCCGAGAAGTAATAAAGGGGGAGGCAACTGCGTTAGAAGATCATCAAGGTCTGCCTGGGAGATGTCAGTCCCAGGTGGCAAATAAATAGAGCATAGAGTTAATAAGAATCCCACTGAAAGGCGAATTGCAACAGCCTCTATGCTGGTTGTAATTAGCAAGGGCTGCACTGGGGTCTGGTTACCCACAAGGATAGCCACTCCCCCATGTACAGAGCCATCCGCAATTCTATCCTTTCGAAAAACTGTGATGTTGTGCATGGTGGGATCATCATTTACCTTTAGATATGTCTCCTGCAAGCAAAAGCAAACTGGCTCGTGCTTTTGCAGGAGGGCCTTGATGTCATCTATATTTCGCCGGAATCCACGACAATTCCATTGTAGGAATTTAGCCATTATTTTGGCTTGGTGGGTCCATCAGGCGGCTTCTGAGGTGCTGAGGGCTTACTTTTGTCAGTCTTGGATTTATCTTTTTTGGGGAAGAAAGGACGCTGTCCCGTGTCCATTTCCTCCTCCGCAAAGAGTTCCAAGACTGACTCTTCGGGTACCTCCTTCTGCTCGACATCCATCTTTTCTTGGGTACTAGGGGGGACTTCCCCTTTCTTATTCTTTTCTTTCATAACTACTTTTGTAATTTGTGGAGCATTAGGAGGTACCGATATAGGAGTGGCAGCTGATTGGTCCTTCTGTGTAGGTTTTTGCGAACTTAAGAGATACCGCGCGATGGGAGTAAAAGACTCCTTTGGAGGAATGGTCATGTCCGTCTGAGTTCCGACGGAACATCTCCCTGCTACCTTCTGGGCGTAAGTAGGTCTGTTGATATTCAGGGGTTTGACCGATTTCCTTGCCTCCTGGTATGATATATTTAGCTCTGCCTTCAGCCGTTGAATTTCTTTTTCTTCTTTCCACCTCTGGCATGCTCGTGAGTAGGCCGGATGTTCGCCCTCACAGTTAATACAGGTGGGTTTTGCGGCTGAACAAGCTGTTGTTTCATGGTCCTTTGCACCGCATCGAGCGCATGCAAGGACTCCACGGCAGGCCATTTGAGAATGTCCATACTTCTGGCACTTAAAGCACCGTAAAGGGTTCGGAACGTATGGACGCACTGAACAGTTGATGTATCCAGCTTTAATCTCGTCAGGAGGTTTAGGAGTGTTAAAAGTCAGGATTACGCTCCTGGTTTTAACAATTTTTCCATCCCTTCGCGCAGTGATTCTCTTGACGGCAATGACTCCCTGTGGTTTTAATTTTGAGCAGATTTCCTCCTTGGTTACGTTGAGAAGGTCCTACTCCGAAATGACACCTCTCGATGAATTGAGTGTTCTGTGTGGTGTCACTGTTATAGGGATTCCTCCGATTGATGTTACTCGGAGTAGATGTTCGGATTGCTTGTCATTTTTTGTTTCAATTAAGAGGTCTCCAGAACGGAGCCTCTTAACTGATTTGGGAGAACCTACTAACCCATCTAACCCTTTTTGAATGAAAAAGGGCGACATTTTACCAATCGGTTTTTCACCGGTTGAGTGCATGATTAGGAACCTTGGGACTGGCCCTGATGGTAATTCGGTTCGCTGCCTCTTATTAGCAATAATGCTATCTGATTCTCTGTCTAAATTTTCAGATAGGGACCGGGTTGGGGCCCCTGAAGGAGTAAGTTTCTCAGGATTCATAGAGGTTTTTTATTTGTTCAGTGCCCGGGCTCCCCACCCACCACAGAGCCCAAAGGGACGCCCACTACCCGGCATGCAATAAATGCGCTCGGGAGTGGGATGCCAGGGCTACCCAGACACTATACCCGCACCGCCGCCAGCCTGAATCCTGTCCCTCGGACCATGAGGGTAGGGGCGTGGCATTGACACGGTTGACCCTCGCAGGCGAGCCTACTAGCCGATTGATCCTAGCCGGGCCTTCCAGGACCACCCGTCTTGTCGAAGCAGGGGCCAAAGTGGTGTATTGAAGCTGGGCCCCTCAACCACCAGGATCCCCCTTTCCGAATTTCCACGGGTCGCAGCGCACGGCAAACACGCCGGATTCCATTCATGTAAGCCCGGAACCTAGGCTGTGGGCGTTGGATCCCAGTGATGCTAGTCTGGAAGTCCAGCAGCGTCACTGGGAGGTCCCCTCACCACGTACAGGTGCCCACGTCGAGGGGGTATTCACCAAATGTAGTATTTTCTATTTTCATTTGATATAACTGAGTTAAGGGGAGTTAACTATTTGTTTGGAATGTGATAGATGTCATGCAACAGAATCTATTTCTTTTCATAATGGGAATGTACAAACACTGATTATCTAGCTACTGTAATTTAACCTCCACCCACCCCGAAGGTGGGTGGAGTATACATTATAGGTAATATAACTGCATCAACATCATTATTTAGGTTTCCTTTTTTTTAACTTGGCATGTGCATTTTTCAGAAATTAAACAATAGGGGTGTTATAGAAGGTTAATGAAAAATATCTACAGCTCCAAGAAATTTTAAACAAAGTGGGATAATTTTTGAAGATGATAAAGCACTGAAACCAGTGTTGGTAAAATCGTGTTTATTTCCAAATTGGACATATATACAGGCACTCCCTGACTTACGTAAATTCGACTTTACACAAGTTTTTCCCTGCTGGTGCAAACTGAAAAACAATATGGAAATATATCGTACATCCAGTACGAAAAAATGGAAATATTGTGAAAAATTAACCCAAATAACACTTTTTTTTTTTTTTTTTTTTTTTGGTAATGCGTTTGAAGACCTTGGAAGTTGAAATTTTTGCTGTATAACTAAGCTATTTATCTCTCTAAAAGGTAATTTTTATAATGGAAATTGCACTAGACTTCCATCATTATCATATGTTCCATTATAAGAATCAATTTTTAATGGCTTTTTGTGATATTTTTCTGGAGCTGTGGCCTCCAGAAATGTGCTCCAACAATAAAAAACAGTTTGCACTTTCCGGTTTTGACGAAACCTATTATAAATGGGTAATAAACTATCTTATCGAATTTGCTGTAATACCGATCACTGGAATTGTCTGTGATTTTACGTTATTATGGTGGAAATGTGTTTCCCCTTCACTGAAATCTTCAATCATATAAAAAACATAAGTTTTCAAAATCTTCTTTCATTTCTATTTACTTATTACAATGATGAAGGGAAGCGGCCAGTGGAAATTGCAAGTGGTGGCAATGCTAGGAAATGAAACAAAAGTGATTTAGAAATGAAAATGATTAAGAAGTAAGACAAAGTTTGTCATCTATAACACGGGAATTAGGTCTGTCTGCTTCAACAGTGAATACTCTTAAAATAAAGAACATGTTAAAGGATCGACAGTAATCACAAAACAGCGTTCAGGTGCTATATCGGAGAGAGAAAAGCTATTAACAAGGATGGAAAATCGGATACATAACTGAATGCCACTGAGGTGTTTCTACTGGCACTTGTCTTAATATTTTTATTGCCCATTTCAAAGCATACTTTTGTAATTTTTCCTGCGCATGAGATAACAAAATTGAATAAATCTATTTACATGTTCACCGAACATTTATTTTCTGCTTCGATCAAATGCAGTGCGCATGGTTGTGAGTGCTGCATAAGCATTTAGGGAAATTCCAACTTGCATAGAGTTCCGTGGAATGCTGCAACCCTTAAGTAAGTCGGGGAGTGGCCGTACACAGTAGAGTAAAATGTTTCATTGTAATTTCTTACCACTTCTTCAGTGACAACTGTCTTTGCAATATCACTGTCATAAAAATTCACTTTGGTCACAAGAACTTTGAACTCGAGGTGACCCTTTGTGATGGTGATATTACAAAGACTGCTGTCACCGAAGAAATGGTAAGAAAATACCATGAAGCATTTTACTTTGTATATTTCCAGTTCCGAAATAAACATATACAGTAAACCCCCGCTATTTGCGGGGGTTACGTTCCTGATAAATGCCGCGAATACTGAGTTATGGCTCCCATAGTAATAAAGGGGTTCCGTTCCAAAGTATGAAATATATAAGAAAAACTAGTCTAAAATTTTGTCTATGTATGTATTATATGTACCTTCATAATATGACTATGTACATAGACAGTACATAGTGAAATGTAAGCATATGGCATTGAAATGAAAATAAGAAACAATTTAATATTAAATGTAATATTTATTAGAAATTTCAAACAAATCTTTTAAACTAGTGCCTTGGCTAGCTAAAAAACTTATCCCGCCAGTTTCGCTAAAGTGTTGATAAAGGAGTTTTGCCTTTTCACAAATGATGAGTGAACTTAACGGAATTTTATTTTGAGTTCGGTCTTCTATACACAGATTTAAAGCCTTTTCCATTTTTTCTAATTTAACATCACGAATTACAGAGCAAATATTTGAAGCAGTTAGCGCGTTTTCACTGACACACTATGCCAGATTTTTTTCTTCCGATTTCTTGCTTGTACTGTTGACTCATTGATTTTATAATGTTTTGCCACTGAGGAGACGCTTTCACCATTAGAAATTTTATCTAATAACTCAATTTTATTCTCTAATGTCATCACCTTCTTTGATCTTTTCACATTTCCCTTGCTATTCGTAGCGATATTTTTGTACGGGTTAGGAAGAACTTGTCCGCAATAAAGTCACTTTCTTCCCTTCCAGATTATAAATGATGCTAGTACTAGGGGACGTAAATTCAAGTTACGGGGGGAAATGTTTAGATTGGACTGCAGGAAGTTTTATTTTAGCCAGCGAGTTATAAATTATTGGAATAAGTTGAATTCATGGGTGGTAGAGGACAACAGTTTGGGGAAATTCAAAGGTCATCTGGATAGTACTTTCGGGTAAGGGAACCGTATAGGATGATAGGTTTAATCTCCTTTTTTTTTTTTTTTTTTATTAATTATTATTTTTTGTTTTTATCATTGTTTTGTTCGGATTTTTTTTTTTTTTTTTTTTTTGGCTGGTGCAGCATAAGCCATAGGCTTTCTTGCACCATGCGGCCGTTACTAATTAACACACTCGAAAAAGTCTGTTTTACACTGCAAAACGGTAGTTTTATCACTTTTGTAAGCATATCAATTTATAAATTGATAAATTTATTCAATTTATAAGCATATAAATTAAAAGCAAACGACGAAACCTTCCATGACAAGTGCATAACACATACTGAACAAGGATTAGCGAGAAACATCCATGCTCACGATTTTGTCACCCCTCTCCCCCACCCACTGAGCGCTGTTTTGACCGGGAAAATTTTTAGCCACGCCCATGTTTTTTATGGCGGAAAATGTTCACGGCACTTTAAAAACTCACATTTTTTTTAGGTTTCATTTTATATTAAATCAGCAACCGCGAATACAGATACCCCGAATAGCGGGGGTTTACTGTACCAACATTTTAGTGCTTTATTATCTTCAAACAACACAGTTTAGCTATGCAGCATGCCGCTCAAGGATTACCTTAAAGTGGGATAAATTTTGCAAATCATAGTTAATAAAATACTATCTTCAATTCATCAGAAAAGCTAAAGATTAAATTTTTATTTAAAAAAAAATAGACACTACATGCAATCAGTGGTGTTCCTTTTAGGGATGCAATTAAAGGTTAATTTTAGGTTGTTTTTTTTATGTATCTTATATTCCTGTATTTCTTTACAGTCTCAGAAAGAAACAGTTTGGGACTCCCCATTATTACTTTTTTTGGTGTAAATGTTTGTAACCTATAATAAACCATGCTTTTCTGTGGACTTCTGAGTTTTCTTTTTAGTTGTTTATTGGTATTAAAGGACATACAGGCAACTCTCGGTTTATGAATGAGTTCCATTCCAAGACTTTATTCGTTATACGTTTTGTTCATTATGTGTTTCTTGCATTCCTGAGCTTTTATGATACGTATTGTATACGTTAGCAGCCATTTTTGTATAGTATTGTATAGGCCATCGAATGGCATATACAATACATTTTATTATATTGTATGTATGCGTTATGGTTTATCGTACTTTTTAATTTTAATTAAAAACAGAGTTACAAAAGAGAAATAAAGAAAATGAGTACAGGTCGACCATCACTAATCCTGCCACCAGTAATCTGGTTCCACCGCTAATTCGACATAATTTCTGCGAACGTAATTTCAAATTCCCCAGGTCGGTGCACCGACCTGCTGCTACTGTTTTGGTAGTGTTGGTTGCCATTCCCACATGTTTTTCTGCATTTATTATTATTATAACCTGCTCGCATTTAGCCCCAGCCATGGTTGCAATGCATAAAGGAAGTGCCTCTCCTGGTGTAAAGTGCAAACACTGTACATTGTCCATAACAGATAAAGTTGAACTTCTGAAAAAACTCAACAGCGGCGTGTCCTGTGAGAAGTTTAACTCGGCTTAATTATAAATTCCAGCAGTTTCTCTCAGTTCCTCTTATTTTACTAATTTTCTTTTAGTCATTCCTTTTTAGTTTTTTTTTTTTTTTTTTTTTTTTACAACACACTTGTACAAACTTGCAGAAAAACACAACACAATAGTGAACTTGTTTTCACAAAATCTCTAACAAGACTGACAACTTATTGCAATGTTTTAGAGTTTATTTTATCGCAATTAGTTTTATTGCAGTGCTCGCCGCGCATGCAATAAACTAATCACAAGCGACCTTCATGTGTATGCCGTAATAGCGTCACACGTATGTGGCCGACATGGCTTCTCAAGAAATAAAGTAACCTACTGGGCCACGTCGCCCATATATATGCAACATAAAAAAAGTCTTTATTTTTTATTTTTTTCTTATATTTTAAGCAAAAAAAATGACTACACTGACAGTACACCCCACAGGTCCCAACTCTGCCGGATTAGTGATGGTCGACCGGTGCTAACATATGTACTGTACATACATATTCAACTTTTACTCGTCAATATCTTCATCAGAGTTCAATTTTTTCCACATAAGTGACACTAGGGCAGATGAGGTAGATGGAAGGGCATCTGATAATGAAGAAACAGCTGGGTTTTCCACTTTTTAAAATGTGTTTTTATTAACACTGTAGCATGCTAGACAGTGATAAACACCTCTTTTCACTTTTGCAATTCTTTCCATATTGCATCCTCTTCTTCAAAGATTGCGAACCCTTCAAAATTGATTTAAAAGTGTTTAAGTTTAAACATTCTACGTGGCGTGGCATCTAAACCAACAGTTTTTTTTTACTGGCCAGATTAGTTTTATTAACCAAGAATAGTTCAGTATAATTATCATAATTTTCTGATAATTGTAATACCTACCTACATTTTTTAAAAGTTTATTTATTTAAATCTTACAGTTATGTTCACTATACGTTTGGTATTATGTTTTATAAGCAACTTTATCTATTGGGGACTTTAAGAAATTTTGAATGAATTTTGACATTCGTTATAACAGATGTTCATAAATCAAGAGTTATCTGTGCTGATGCAATTAGACCCAAGGAGTCCAGTAACTAAATAAAATTTCATTCCTGTATTAAAATCCACCTTTGGGACTTGATTTTTGATTTAACTGTCATAGTCTTCTCCTAAACCTGTATTGAAGACAGATTTCAATAAATTGGAAACACAATTTTATTTAAATATTTCATATGTTAAGTGTCTTTTGTTAAAATTTTCTTATGAACTTTAAACAAGTAATTTCAGTGAATTGTGGATATTCTGTTATAGGCAATATATTTTCATTTTAAGAGTATTTGAGCGGGATTAGTTATGGAATGTGACTTACAAACATTGTTTAATCCATTGTTGGTCTGTTGGAAATTATTTTGCTCTCCTCCCCTTTCACTCACATGTTTGATTTGCCTAGGAGCAACTTGCCATCCTTTTCAAGGTGATATTTTGCCAAAGTTGCTCAAAAAAATTGAGAAATCTATTGAGTAGGATGTAAATGCACTACAAATATGACAGTATATTTTGTTTATGGTTTCACATAGTACTCATTTAAATTGAACTCTTTACTGGACTTGTCATAAGCAAAGAAATAGTGAATTGATTTTTGTTCTAAAATGATTGATTGTAGAGTGCAGAGAGCTTCTGTATAAATAAATATTAGTTTTCTCATCACAACCCTGCCATAAAGGCTCATTGTATTAATAATGAGCCTTTATGTCAGGGTTGTGATGAGAAAACTATATATTTTGTAAAACGTTATATAGGGTGTCCCAAAAGTTGCTGCGTATTCTTGTGAAATCAGGTGAATTTGAGACGAATTACTTAATAACATGCTGACATTTATTTTTATACAATATCCAAGTTTGAAACAGAAAAAAATTATTACATACAAAGAAGGTCAAGAATTTAATTATTGCTCTCCACATGTGTCCCTGAAATTTTCAAATTGCTCAGTCGCATTGGAGAAGAAATTTGCAAGCATTTCAGGGATAATTAACTGCTTCCCAAATGCAATGTCTAAGATCTGGTAAAGCTTGAATCTTCTTGCGATAATATTTTGAAACCCCAAGCAAGAAAAATCCAAAGGAGTTAAATCTGGAGAATGCGCTGCAAAATCTAATTCCTCCAAGCCTGATCCACTGATTTGGAAAACGCCTGTTGAGGTATTCCTGGACAGTTCGAGCGTAATGACATAGTGACATATCCTGCTGAAGCATATCAAGCTACACAGTTCCTGTGACTATGGCTACTTCAAAAAAGTAAGGTCCATAAATTTTTGACTTAGCCATTCCATGCCACACATCTACTTTAGGGGAGTCTCTGCCATTCTGTGAACTCGATGGTTTTCGGGAAGCCTAGATGCGACAATTGTAGTGATTGATTTTACCACAAGTGTCAAGAGTAGCCTCTTTACCGAACAACATGTGGTTCCTTAGGCTGTTATTTTGGATTTGTTCTACGCACTGCTGCTCAGTGCCAACCAGGCTATCCAGGTGGGTCAAGTGCCTGCCTGGCAACCCAAAGTTCGTGAGTTCGAATCCCACCTCGGGCTTGGATCAGAGTAAAATGCAAAAACTTTGGGAGGTGCATTATGGCCACAGAAGCCGATGTGCCAACAACTAACAAAAAAAAAATCTGCTGCTCGACATGAAAAATCTTCTTCATGCAGGTCATGCAACAGTTGGATGTGGTAGGGCTTTTTCATCAATGTCCAATGCAAAATTCTGTAAACTTAATGTCTTGGATATATTCAGCCTTCGAGATCCCTCCCTAAATGATGATTTTGGGTCCTTCTAAAATTTCTCGAATTGATTCAATGCTTTCATGTGCTGTCTTTGGGCGTCCACATATCTCCTCCTCACGCACAGACCCGGGACTTTGAAATCCCCTTAAATCTTTCCCTAATTTCACAAAACTTCATTCCTTTGATGCTGGATGTTACAACAAAAATTTGCTCTTGATAATGAATTATGGGTCTGAAAAGTAAACATTAAAAAATTAATAAAAATTATAATAACATCTCTAACACAATACAAATACTTATGTTTAATGTAAAAAATAATAAATATACTTGTCGCAATGAAATTTGTTTTAAAATCACACTTTCACCAAAATACGCACTGACTTTTGGGACACCCTGTATAAAGTTAGTGCAAGAACGCTACAAAATTAATATAGGAACAAACCTGTGTGTTGATTAGCTGCCTGCTTTAGTAGAGGAGGTTAAGAAGCCACTTGTTTGCAGAACTGATTTAGGGAATGAGCAGCAACTTCATGTCTTCATAATTGTGATACGAATATATCAAAACAGTTGGCACTGTTTTGAAGCATACTCCTTTTAAGGGAAATATCTTACCCGTAAACGGTCCTCTGGGTAAATATCTACCCAGATCAAATTTCAATTCATAAATTCTATTATTTTTACACTAATTACAGAGCAGAAACTCGGTATAGCTGGAACCATAACTGTTTTCTTGAATTTTCCCACTTAAAATTTCAGAAGTTTCTATTGAATTTCAAGCAAATGACAAAAATGACATCAAGTGAGCATATTTTAGGCCTTTTTCAGTTATTTTTGGCGCATTATGGCCTTAGCTGCCAATGGGCCATTAAAAACCAAATCAAATCAGTTATTTTTTTTTACTCCCGCCCTAATTAGCCTTGCACCGATATAATGCAATACTCTATTTTCCTTCTTCTATTAGAGAGAGTTCGCGCGTTATTATTTGCAAAAGGAGAACGTCTACCATGAGAACGCTTTCTGCCAACGAGTCAGCTCTAAGTTTGTACAGCTTTATGGAGAAGGCAAAGAAAGAAAAAAATGCATGCAACTGTTTGTTGCCGTAAGAAACAACGAAAGAATCTGCAATATTTGTTTTTGAAAAAGAAAGACCTTATTCCTTTCTTCAATGTGTTTTGTATCTACTAACACAAAATCAAGGAAATTCATCTATTGATGGCTACGTTATAAGGGAGAAACTTCGAAAACTGGTACGCAAAAGAAGGGGAAAAAAAAAAAACATCCGACATGGATAATGGATTGTTTCTTGAAATGTGTATTCTTCACAAAAATGTTTTCCAACAATACAACAGTAGTGGCTAACTAGAGCTAACGGGCTGTTCAAAAAGTATTGTTAGAAAAAAATATTTCAATATATTTAACCCCAGGGGGGGCTCACATCTGGTGGTATGGGTTTGGCACATCTAGGATCATGAGCTGGATATCATCGTTCTTCTCTCTCTCTCTCTCTCTCTCTCACAGGGTAACTTGGGAAAAATTTTTTTTGGCTAGTGCAGAGTAAGCATCAGGCTTCTTTGCACCATATGGCTAATAATAATAAATGTTTCCTTTGTGTGCAGTCAGAATGCTTTCCAGCAATATGTCTGAGTTTCAAGGGAGAAATTCTTTTTCAGTGCACAAGCCGCCGAAAAAATTCGCCATGCAGTGTGTATGCTGTTTCGAAGACTGCATTTCTGTTCTGAGCTGCAATGAAAAAATATACCCTATTGAAAAATTTTTTTTTTTTTTTTTCCCCAAATGCGCACCGGACTTTGGCGTCCTAGGATGAAGCCAAACAATACAAAGCTAACAAGTTGCGGCTAATGGGACCAACCACATGGTTTTTGGTCCTGTTAACCCCAACGGGTTAACAGGACCAAAGCTTTTTACACACTTCAACACTTTTTTTGCACCCTGTGAATGAATAATTTTGACTTTTTTTGCGAATCGAGAGAAACTTTCTTTTGTTAGTAGAAATCTTTCTGACGGAAGGGTTTGTTTCTAACTGATTTAATTTAATATGATAAAGTAATCTGCATACAAAGTTCTTAGAAAAACCCCAAAATGCATACAACGTTCCTAGAAGTCCCAAAATAAATTTATGGTTTAGTGAATACAAGACAATCTGTAAATAGGGTAATGTGACAACTGGAATGTCAGTGCACTATTGAATAGCCCCATCCCTGGAGGACAGGGTCATACACCAGCCACTAATCCGATGCAGGTGGTCATAAAGTTAAGTCTCCCTTTTCATTTCGTTTATTCAAAGAATCAGGATTTTTCGACTACCCAAGCAATTAAAAATGTTTGTATAGTTACCAAAATTTGTTCGGTATGCTTATGTAATACGCTCGTTATACAGTGAGTGATTGTATTGGAATACACGTAAATTAAAATCATTGTGGTCTTTTGCTCATTACAGCTATGATCTCGTTATTTCCCTGCTCGTCATAACTAAGTTCAACTATACATATAGGCAATTGCTACTTTATAAGTTCCTGGGTTTACCCCCCCCCCCCCCCCAAAGTATCAAGAAAATTGAAAATATGGAGATTATTTATGCAGCAGATAAATGCTAAACATTTATAAATACAGCATTTTAAACCATGCAGGTAGCTATGCAATACAGTGCCAGTGCATTCTGTATTGTGTACAATACACTGCTACAGCAGAGATTGTACAAAATGAAATAGAAGTGGTTGTTAATACTGCTAAATAATTGTAGCTTGACATTTCCACAACTGGCACTGATCTGCTTTAAGCACACAATGGAAAGCTCACAAATGAAGACCACCTTAAAATGGTAAAATGTGAAGAAAGCTGAGGGAAAAAGATGATTTAATAGCTGAAATTCCTGTTCATTCCTTCTCTCAAGGGGCTTGACGAAGTTTTTCAACAATTGCAGAAAAAGCAATTGAAATTCTTGAGTCACAGGATTCAAATTTTGAGTGCACTAGAAAAGTTTACTACAGATTTAAAAACGCTTATGCATGCTATCTTGAAATTTATATGGGAAAGAGAAGGCTTCTTTGGAAACAAATGACCCTTGAAGCATTTCTGAAGACGATAACTCTTGCTATGCTTTCAACAAACCAACAATGAGTGATGAACCATCAACAAGTGTACATTTAGTGATGAGAATGAAGAATTAGCATTCTTTAACATTTGTAGGACAAATAATTTCTGTATTATTATAATTCTCTTGATTTTAAAGACTGTTTTCATTTCCTTGGACAAATAAATCATTGTTTAAGCATAAACTACTGTTTTGTTGATCTTTATTTAACATTACTATAGTAAATTTCATTGTTATGAACGTAACCTGTTTTTAACATTACGTCTATGGGAAATAAATTCCCACTTTGACTCGTAAAGCCGGGAACTACTTGTGTAGTGCATCCTTCATATACCGTGCCTCTTCATATCATGGTTTTGAATATACTGCTGGTATGATCATGGCCCCCCCCCCCAATGAACTATGGAAGTGGGGGAAAAGTGTTCAAAGAACTAGCAATTTCCTATAGGAAACTGGGAAAAGTGAATACTGTATGTATTCATATCTACTGTACATCTTACTACCATATTTCCAAAGGAGGAAATGTAGCTACTATATTCGCTTTGACATTTTCAGTTGCAGAGCAATTTTTATTAACAACAGGATTAGTCAGAGACTACTGTAGATACCCAGTTTCTGCTCTTACCTAGAGATACAATAAAAAAGTAATCAGTAGAATGCAAATTAAAATCAGTTACCTCTGGAGGGAATATGGCTTCCATTTGTCAGGTGCATTACATTCATTTACGAAGTAAATTTATGTAAACAACAGCTTGCATCAGCCTTTCTTCGACTAGAAGTTATGCTTAGGATAGCATAAACTGCTAATACCTAACCCAGTCAAAACATACAAACTGGTAAGTGATTTATGGAGATATGTGAATTTTCTTTAGCATTATGATAGGCTGGATGCTTTGGTTTTCATTTAGTTTTTCCAAAACACAAGATTCTACGGCAGGGTTCCGCAATCGGTGTGCCACTTTGCTGAAGCTGTACACCTATAAATACATATTATGATTAGAAATTGACAAATAAGAACTTTTAGTTATTGTAAGAAATAACTGTACATTATTTACTCCTAATTATAGTTTTTATATATGTTTGTAATGCTACCCATTGTTATATTTCACAATACGCCATTTTTACTGAAACACAATGTTGTACGTATGGGAGAGTAAATTATTTTTCGTGTGAGTAACCAACATGCTTTCTAAAGTTATTGTGTGTTTGTCCTTCAAATATTTCTTGTTTTGTTACTGCGCTGACTGAAATAAGATGCGCATGCTAAAGTTAGATACGTACGTGCTGTTCCCTAAAAGTGTAAGGATTAGCAAAACATCTCCCATCTTTTATTATTTTATTGACTTGTTTTGATATTTGACCCTGTTTGTTCGTGCTAATTCAACATTATTACTTTGTTCCTGTGCCAATATGCCCATCCTTTATTATAAGACTATTTTAAAGTGATAGATTTGCCCCTCCCTCTGTTCGAAGACTATTCAAACAGAGGAGAGGTCTCGCATCTATTACTTTCAGTTTCCTCACAGATGTGCTCTGAAATAGAAAACTGTGATCGCAAGCCATAACGTTGTTGATTTTATTTTTTTAACAATGGTTTCTGGTAAGAAGGTTTCCATCCACGAGTGCAAGTACTGAAAGTGAAGACCCCAAAAAAAAAAAGAAACAAAAATTAGTGTGCAGACAGTATAGTGGTAATTGGTCTTTTGGTTTTTTCTGGTGTAGTGATAAAATATGCCCAATCCCCGAGTGCAGAGGAAAACTCAGCAATGCTGCTATGGTTTCCAATAAACCAAAATGGCATTTCTCAAGAAAACAATTTTCTCTGGCATGCAAAGATATCAATTATTTTTGACAGTTGTTGCAACAAAACAAAAAAAACAGGCAACGTTCATAACTTCATCGGTACATGTTTCAGAAAAAGTACAGGAAGCTAGCTATAAAGTTGCAGAACTTATCGTAAAGGTCAAGAAGCGACACACAATAGCCGAAACTTTGTTAAAGCCAGCTTTTAAAGAGTTTTTTTTTTTTTTTATGTAAATCCCAAACATGAGAGGTATTAGAACATTTAGTACCGTACTTGGGTTGGAGGTTGAGAAGACGAAAGAAGATACTTATCTGCCCATTGAGGTGACTGCTAAATATGATTAATGTTTGCATTGATGGTTTATTATTCCATTGACCTGCCTGTCGTACTGGAGTATAAACAAAGATTTTTTTTTTTTTTTTTGTATTCCAGTAATTAACAAGTTGCCGACTAAAAGAAAACTTCCTACCCAATATAAACCTCTATTCCCATAATTTAAATTTATTTGTTCTTAGTTCTGAAACCATAACAGAAAATTTTTTGCCTTCAGTCCTTTTATTATTCCTTCCTAGAGGTTTCTTGATGACTTCATTCAGGTACTCTCTAAAGTATGTGGTTATCAAATTGTAGCCAATATTTAAATTCTTTCCTCATATGGGTGCCCTTTTGCAGATTTCCCAAAATGAATCAAGGAAGTGTGTTTTTTTTTTTTTTTTTTTTTTTTACAATCTTCACTTACTCAAGGGTCAAAATTGGGTGCTTTAGCTCACCTTTGCCATGCCTCAAGAATTGGCTCTCTTTTTTTTCTCAAAAGATTTGCCTGACTGGGTGAACTCTTTAAAATTGGACTTGAACTTCTGTAGACTAATTTTCAGGAAATACGTATGAAGGAAGATTGTTCCAGAAAACGGCAGTTGAATGAATAAACGAGGAAGTCGAAAAGTTGGTTCGGTGAGTTTGAAGTTGGACAGTAAATGGATATTGGCTGGTGGCAGCACGTGTTTTGAAAGAGAGAGCGGGAATAATAGAAGCCAATTCAGAAGAACAATGCCCGTGGAAGTATCTGTAGAAAAGGCATGCAGCAGAAACAGTACTGTCTATGAGACAGTGAGTGGAGAGACTGTTAGAGAGGAATCATTAATTAATCTAACTGCCCTCTTCTGAACGGAATCAGGAAGCCTCAGAGAGGTTTTGGGGGCACCACCCCAGATGTGGGAACAATATTCCATGGTAGGGCAGATTTGCGATTTGTACAGAGTGAACAGGTGTTTGGAAGAAAAATAACGCCAAGAGTGAAAGAGAAAACCAAATTTTTTAGATGCAGAGCAAGCAATATTTGTAATCTGCTTGTGCCAAGAGAGCCTAGAAGTCAATGTAAACCCCAAAAGAGATATATCATCTTGCTTAGAATTGGAGTGTCACCAAAGATAAGCATAGGAGCAGAAGTATAATTTTTACGAGATATAAGACAGGACAGGGTTTTAGACGTTGTCTTTGCCCCACTGGAGAATTACCTGGAGATCGGCATTTAAGGAATTGGTAGCAGATATTGGAGAAGTTGAAGCTAATTGATCAGGGCAAGGTTTCTCAAACTGGAAAGTGGAATGCAATGTGCTATCATCGGGAAAACTACGGATAGGATTTCCTGTCAATGGAAGAAGGTCATTAATATACAAGAGGAAAAGAACTGAACCTTGGGGGGCACCAGCATTAGTGGAGAAGTTAGATGACAGAGAGCCATCTACAATTACCCTCAGTGAGCAGTCAGAGAGAAACTGGATAACCAATTACAAAAAGCATTTGGCAAACCATAAGATGGAAGCTTGTTTAGAAGATCTTTATGCCAAATGCTATCAAAAGCCTTTGAGATGTCTAGAGCAACTGCTTATGTTTCACCAAACTTTTCCATTGAATTTTGTCCCTAAATGGGTTATGTAAGTCAGAATATCACCAGTGGATCGACACTGACGGAATCCATACTGGCAATCATTGATCGGAAGGAAGAATTCTAGGTAGTTTACGAGTTGCCAGTTAATTGATTTCTCCCTTACTTTAGAAAGAGTAGATATAATTGGATGGGAGGGATTTGTCACCCTTTTTAGGAACTGGCTGGATATTAGCAAATTTCCAATCAGAATGGGAAAAACACTGGTATAAGAAAGTGAAAAAAGGCAGCAAAGAACAGGAGTAAGTTCAGGAGCACAGTTTTTGAGAACAAGTGGGGAAATACCATCAGGACCTCGAGCTCTCTTAGCAACAAGATTAGTCAAAATCCTTTTGACAGAAGACCACAGGAGGCATTGAATGGAGCATGTTGGGAATGGTGGGAGGTGTTTTACCAAGATCATTAATACATGAGTTGGAAGAAAAATGGGATGCTAGCAGGTCAGCTTTATCCTTGGCTGAAGTGACAATAGATCAATCTGGTTTTGACCGAGGTGGGAGCAGAGATGGGAAAAAGTTGCGGTCAGTAGCTTTGGCAAGATACCAGAATGCTCGGGTACAATTAGGGCAAGAAGCAAGTTTTCTACTCTTAGCCTGTTCGAAATTGACTGATTAATAACTGCTTTACAATTTTTGCCAGCTTTGGTGTAGGCAGAAAATGAAACAAGTGGAGAAATACCATCTCCACTTGTTTCGTTGCATATCGTAATTGGAAACAAGCCAATTACAATATGCAACATTCTTTTCTTGAACAGCCTTAGCACATTTATTGGAAACCAAGATTTAGATAAAGAACGAGATTTTAAAGTGTAGTGTGGAATAAAGGATTCCATTCCCACAAGAATAATTTCACTGACATGATCTGAGCAAACGTTGACATCAGAAGTTTGGAAACAGTAATCTGACCAAGGAAAAGAAGAAAGAAATCTCGCAGGTCATCCGATTTTGCATTCTTGTAATTCCAAACAGGAGGTTGGGAATAGCCTTGAGATAAAGGCTCCATTGGAGAAGAGACAATCATCAAGTTGTGATCAGAGGTGCCTAAAAGACCACCCACTTCGACCGTGTACTTAGAAGGGTTGTTTGTGAGAAAAAAGATCAAGCATGTTGTCTGTATGGTTAAGGTTGTCCGGTATTCTGGTAGGTAAATATGAATAAATTAGTGAAATAAATAATTTTATATCCATAAAAAAGTATTGAGTCTGTCAGACCCGTACACAATAAATATGTTCTAAAAACTGACAACAGTAATTAATGGATAAAAATTGTGTTATTTCAGTACTTTCTACCAAGTTGTTTTATGTACTGCATCAGGTTTCTAGTGTTTCTATTATATTTTTTAGCATGAAATTTACACCTGCTGGGGTCAAGTCTTTTTATTAATACTGCAGCAGATTAAATGTCTCCTTTTTATAAATCAGCCCACAGTTTGGTTAACAAACTGAACTTAAAGTAGCCTCCTTTCTTAATGCATCAGATGTTTTAGTATTAATAGCCACAGGCTGTTGCTTAAGTAGCCAAGAATGCAAAAATAAATAATAATAAATAAATAGACAATAAAAGGAAATTAAATTACCTAAATGTTTCTCTCCTCACATAGATAACTATCTAGATGACTTTCAAATTTCTCCAGGCCAGGCCTGTCGGCTTTATCTGCCTATTGAGGTGACTGCTAAATATGATTAATGTTTGCATTGATGGTTTATTATTCCATTGACCTGCCTGTCGTACTGGAGTATAAACAAAGATTTTTTTTTTTTTTTTTTTTTTTGTATTCCAGTAATTAACAAGTTGCCGACTAAAAGAAAACTTCCTACCCACTATAAACCTCTATTCCCATAATTTAAATTTATTTGTTCTTAGTTCTGAAACCATAACAGAAAATTTTTTGCCTTCAGTCCTTTTATTATTCCTTCCTAGAGGTTTCTTGATGACTTCATTCAGGTACTCTCTAAAGTATGTGGTTATCAAATTGTAGCCAATATTTAAATTCTTTCCTCATATGGGTGCCCTTTTGCAGATTTCCCAAAATGAATCAAGGAAGTGTGTTTTTTTTTTTTTTTTTTTTTTTTTTTTACAATCTTCACTTACTCAAGGGTCAAAATTGGGTGCTTTAGCTCACCTTTGCCATGCCTCAAGAATTGGCTCTCTTTTTTTTCTCAAAAGATTTGCCTGACTGGGTGAACTCTTTAAAATAAACCATCCAAAACTTAGTCTTTGTTTGCTGTTTATCTTATGAACAAATTTTTTTGTATCAGCTTGTTGATTTCTCATTCCATCTTCTGCGTGTTGGCGCCTCCGTAGCCAGGTGGGAAGGAGCAGCAGTGCGCAGCACATGCTTCTTGATTAGACCGGGGTTCGAGCCCATCACCACCAAATACGGAGGATGCGGAAAGGTTAGGAAATGACCACCGCATATCCCGGAGCAATATGGCCTTAGTTGCTAATGCTCCTAAAAACCAAACAACAACAACCATCTTCTGTCAGAATTGCACGAGTTACTAATTCAATGTGTGCATCACACAAGGTAATGCACACATTGAATTAGTAAGGAAACACTGAATACTGCATTTAAAATACCAGCGTAGTGTTTTTTTTTTTTATTATTAATTCAAGAATTGTTTTTTTGTTAATGAGAAGTTATTCTTTCATAATTTCAGTCATTTGAACTCATAGGGTTATTGGATTAACAATGCTTGTATTCCAGAACCTCACAGCCATTGAAATAGATCATTATTATCACATTGTTGTTTTATCAGTTTTAGCTTTGACATGCATGTAGTGGGTTCATTCCTTGGAAGGTATGATTTTTCAGTGTCATAGATGAGGCATCATCCCTTTTCTCTGTTCGTAATCCCATTCTAACTCAGAATTTCAGAGTATATAAAGGAAAGGAAATTTGTAGAATTCATACTATTTGGTACATTTCAATTCACTGCAAAGCTGAAATCATTCCTATCTAATCTAAAAAACCTACATCTCAATACAGTAAAGTGCCATCACTCAATATTAAATGTGATGATTATACCAATATAATGTTAGCATTACATGTCAAAGACTGTCATAAGAGCACAATTACACCATAACTAGGCATACATTTTAGGTATTGAGTACGTCATACCCACGATGGTAGAAATTATCTGTACCTTGTTAAATATTTTTATAGTAAATGGTAAGGATGTTATGATTACAAAATGTAGCAATTACATATGACATTGGGTGTGAATTCTGTTTTTAAAAGTAGCATTTTAAATATGTCAGACTAGAAACAGTGTATTCAGATTATGCTGCAGGATTCCTAGAATACTTGTTTAATCAATCAAGTATTAGACATTAAATAAGTATAATTTTTTTTTTGTCTGTAATGTTTGTTTTTAAAAATAACAATAAAACTTTTTAATCTTTAATTTTGCAAGACTTTTTTTTTTTTTGTTTTTTATTTATATATTTTTTACTTCTATGTATTTATGTTTTTACTATTTACATTATTATTTTTTTAATGCAAAAGTTTTTTCAGCAGAATGACCAAGAACCTGAGCAGTTCCGAAAACTATTTATTGGAGGCCTGGATTACAAAACCACAGAAGAATCTTTGAAAGCTCATTTTGAACAGTGGGGAGAAATAGTGGATTGTGTTGTTATGAGAGATCCTAACACAAGGAAATCACGTGGCTTTGGGTTTATCACCTACAAGAAAGCTCACATGGTGGATGAAGCACAGGCTGCACGACCTCATAAGGTAGATGGGCGAGAAGTGGAACCAAAACGTGCTGTTCCGCGTGAGGTAAGTTACTGAAATAAACATGGTGTTATTGAATATTTCATTAGAACTCTGAAATTCCTTTTATCAAAAGGTATTTATATATTGACATAGAAGAGGTGTATCATAAATTATGCTCAAAAGGACACACACACACACACACACACACACACACACACACACACACACACACACACACACACACACACACTGTGCAACCCTATTCTCACTACAATCTTCTCTTTAATATAATGGGGGACTAGTTTATAAAAGATTCAGTAGCACTGGTTTTATCACCTGCGTATTTCAATATATATCTATTAGCACATAGAAATATGTAGGACAAGCAGTTTCCACGGATTAATCTTTCTGCAAATAGCAGCTTATTTATGTGTACAAAAAAACAAAGTAAAATTTTTGAAGTGTAATCAGATTTATCTTTTCAGCTGTACTTGGGCTTGTGCTGACCAGGCTAGCCGGGTGGGTAAAGTGCCTGCCTGGCAACCCAAAGGTCACAGTTTCGATTCCCGCCTCGGGCTTGGATCAAAGTACTGCAAAAACCTTGGGAGGTGAATTATGGCCACAGAGAAGCCTATGCGCCAACAACTACCCAAAAAAAAAAAAAAAAACTTGGGCTGTGCATTTTCTGGTTTACCACTTACTAAAATGAGGTCATGTGGGTGATTGGTACTTAGTTATGCTTAGTTATTTGTGTCAGTTGAAGTTTGCTGAAGGTAATAATGCAAAAATAAGAGAAATAAGTCATTTTTGCATGTATTACAACCATTAAACAGCAAGTAATATCCCAAGACATGTTTATCCTCTCTTTCTTTAGCTGATATGTGCAATTATACATAATAAACGTGGCACATTATAGCCTTAGTTGCCAATACACCAATAAAACCCAACAAACATAATAAACAACATAACATTTAAGCTTATTTTAAAATATTTATGTACTGCTTGTATACATCAAACTGAATGTCTAGTAATAGTGACAAGTATTGAAACTTGAAATTCTTGTTATCACTGCGAGAAATTTATTGAATTTCCCAACAGTGTAACTGTTATTTTTCTTGTATTGACTAAGTTATGAACGTCTAAGTTCACGTCTAAGTGACTAAGTTCACGAACGTCTGCCACAAGAAAACTGAAAAATTATTAGTATTTCTAGTGAGGATTAAGAAAATTGTGCACAATGTTATTGAGTATCTGACTAAATTTCTCTTCATTAATTAAATACTGATGTTTTTTAGTACATCTTTCTGCATATATACTGTGTTTCTAGGAATATTTCTCAAAATATGTAATGCATTTTGAGCTAAAGTGATCTGCAATTTCTCTCTCCAGTAGTGCTTTAAAGAATTTTTAGAAATGCACATGCTTTACAGTATGTATTTAAACAAAAACATTTTGAAGGGCATGAATAGTTTTATAACTACACTCATGTAGAATTGCATGTTAAAAAAAAATCAATAAAAATTAAAATCCTTGCAATACAATGCACTTCATTTGATTATTATTGATCAACTGTGCATTACAGGGTCAAGCATCAGGTGGATTTCACCACCGTGGAGTGCACTAGCATCGAAAACTGTTTAATTAAAGATTTATAGGCATATCATGTATTTATCCTTATTTTACTACTCAGTTTAAATGTTGGTTCCTAATTTTACAAGAACCAGTAGTTAACACTACTCATTCTTTTGAAAGTTAGGCTGGCAACTATTTTATCACAATCATGTATTACTAAATTTAACCTCTTTCCATGCACATGCACGTGGATATACATTTATCATCTATGGGCTCTCTGTGGCACTAACATGCATGTTTTGAAGATATTTTGAAATAATGTATCTGTTAAGTACAGATTGTCTAGGCATATTCTAGTAGGTGTTGCCGTGTATCTTGTATTTGTGTTTCCAAGTAATTATAGATACAATTTATAATGGATGGCAATTAGAAAATAACTTTTAAAATTCAAGAAATGTTTGCAGCTGTTGATTTTTCTGAAACAGTAGTCAAACTTACAGGTCTGGTTACTCACTTCACCCTTTGTGGATAGGAGAGACATTTACACATCACAAATCTATAGGTAATTCCCCCCCCACCTCCTGAATCGAGGAGTGTCCTCATAATCATGGACAAAGGTTTGCTTACCTCTGTTGCTGCTTCTTTTAATATAATTGGTTTGATTCCATCAGTTCCAGGTGTTTTATTTCCTTTTAGCTTTAATTTCTCTTTCACTTTCTTCTTACTTATTAAAAAATCATTTAGCTCCAAGTATAATTCTGTGTAATTCTAGTATTCCTGTCACTAAAAACTTATTTACATGAATGTAGATGCAAAACATTTATTCAGTTTGTCAGCAACTTGAAAAAGGACCCACTCATGCGGTGGGTTAGGTTCCAGACCACTGCCGAAAAGTGGAACATAGCCTTTTTTTTTTTCACTTGCGAATTCATATAAAAGCCTAATAACACATTTAAACTATCATATATTAAGTGAGCAACAGTACCACGCCTCATAATTGATAACGAAAAACCAAATGAATATACAGTACACACACTGCTTACGTTAGTACAGTGGATTCCGGTTAATCGGGGCAGCCGTTTATTTGGGACAAATCTTAAAAAAACAGAAACCAATCGAGAAAATAGTCAGGGTTCTACTTCGCTTAATTGGGACAGCATGCCGTTTAATCGGGGCAGGAGACCGCAGCACTGGAGATTATCCTACAATTGTCTCCAGCAGTACCACATTGTTCAGTTGAAATTCTGGACGTCACAACCATAAAACAATTAGCAGTCACCTGTTTATTGGGCTTTTCTGTTAGTGAAATCTATCATAAACAGACAGTAAACTCGATCTTACAGAATTTGTGATAATACCGACAGCTGGACTTCTGCGGGTTATTATGATGAAATGTGTTTACACTTTCATGAAATCTTCAATCATATAAAAAAATAATTTTCAGATCTTCTCTTCATTCCTATTTTTAAAGCTTTGTAACTCGTTACTCCGTTCTCATTTGCACGTATCGTGTTACTTGCAATTTGTGTGTGTGCTGTGTTCTTTGTTATTGATTGCTTATCTTTTTACTGTTTTAAATTTTAACCCCCGCCCACAAATGTCAGTGAACAGAAATGTCAACTAGTTCGTATGTACATATACAGTACGTATTAATTATTCAGATTATCACGTATATTCTTCCGATTTTCACATATCATTTAATTTTTTAATTGGTAAGGTAATAAAGGGTAAATTTGTGCATAATATATCTTAACTTTTATAGTCTGCATAATATTCCTCCTATTTTCTCTAATTAGAATCGCTGTATAATAGAATTAAAATTCAATTCACAAACGTGATCACAATGACTGGTGCTTGTTACACATTGTATAGTGAACGGTACTTTACTATGTTGATTTCGTCGTAGTGTGATTTGATTGTACAGTGAACTAATTGTAAGGGGGGTACATTGTATTTTTGCCCTTAGCTTATAGTGATTGGAGAATGCAAATTTAAAAAAAGAAAAGAAAGAATATATTTATTGTAGGAAGGATGAAGGAGAAGGCACATTTTCATCATCTGACTCATTAACAAATCATTCAATTTGACAATGGAAACTTGGTTCAAGCCCTTGCAGGGATTTGTGTTGCTGTTGACATTGAAAATTATTCAGGGCTAGCTATTGCTGATGAAGGTTGCAATGGTACTTTCGTAAAGTAGGAAAACAATGAGCTTTGCCTCGTTAATTTTCATCTCCTTCCGCTAAAAATTCTTTATAGCATGCAATATAGGCTAGAAGTCTTGCATTCACTTTAGAACTTTTGAAATTCGGATCAATTCTCTCAAAAGCTGCCATCCCCATTTCTATACAGTTGATAGCTTCTTCCAATTCCTTAGTGGTCGTTTCTCTAGGAATAGCAGGAATATCATCAGGATGGGACTCCTTCGTGAAACATCCTTCTTTGCTCTTCAATGAAAAGGTCTTCGTTCATTAAGGGTCTCATTATGAGAGACAAACAATTCTGCCACATCGTCAGGCTTGACTCCAGTTCTAATTCCCTTGACATTTCCACAACATTTGTAGTGACTTCCTTCACTGAATTCTCAAAGCCTTCAAAATCCTCCATAAGTGTTGGAATTAGCTTCTTCCAATCCTTTTAATGTTGTTTCATTAACTTCCTTTCTGAGAACTCTGGCTACTGCTTGTATTTGTATGAAGTTAGAATAAATTTCAAACTTTTAATAATTCATTAAAGGATAATGTGGGAATGTTATTTTTGAGCAACACCTCTCAGGTCCTATGCCGCCACCACCACCTGAAATATTGACATCATTCAAGCAGAATTAAACCCAAAACATTTTTCAGAAATTAAAAAGAAAGTGCATACTCCTCAGGTGCTCTGCCACCATCTATCTGGGTTAATTTTATGTTCCCATGGACATTAGGCAGCTCTTTGTAACTAAAAAAATGTGGCAAATTAATTTTTTCATTTGTTTTTTTTTATGTGATAGCTGATTCATTACAAGATATGCCCTTGAAAGACAGATTTTATTAATAAATAATGTGAGATAATTTTATTAAATTCCTAGAAAGTTGTTTGTATCGTATCTGTGAACTCTAAATTTTATATTTGTAGGGAAAACCACATCCTTTATATTTTCTGTAAAAGAAAAATGTTCAGCTAGATGTTGCTGCATTACAGTTCTGGCATTAAAAAATTTCATGTGAATAACAGTTGTTTTCAAAGATTATACTTCCCCACCAGCAAAAAATTCACTGAGAACAAGTAAAATGAATGTGCTATTTTATTTTTTATTATATTTTAGGTATATTTGAAATTGCATTATGAAAACGGACAAATTCAATGAAAGTTCTGTTTTAATGTTAGTGTTGGTAAATTACAATTTATTTCAAAAAATGAGCAAGAAGATATTCTAAAGATCTTTTTATGAGCATGTATAATGGGGACTGTCATTACTTGCTACACTTACTTAGTAAGCTTTAGATGCACATTTCCTAATCAGTAAAAAATTCCACAGCATAATGAAGTATCTCATATAACAGTTTTTCATAACTAAAGTATTGACATGTGTATTATTCCATTCCAGGATTCTGGAAAACCTGAAGCACAGGCAACTGTCAAAAAAATTTTTATTGGTGGCCTTAAGGATGATGTTGAAGAGGATGACCTACGGGATTATTTCAATGAATATGGAAAAATCATGAGTATTAATATTGTTACAGAGAAGGGAAGTGGGAGGAAAAGAGGATTTGCTTTTATTGAGTATGATGACTATGATCCAGTAGATAAAATAGTGTGTAAGTTCATTTCAATTTTTATTAATTATTTTTATTTATATATATAAGACTAAGATAGTTGGAACCTGTAAAGACAGGCTATCAGCTATCTTAGTCTTTATAGGTTCTTTTTGCATAATGGCTTGCTTTGTACTCTTATATTTTTATACTGAAGTCTTATACATCTGCTCTTTGGTCTGAAGACACACTTTCAGCACTAATATTGTACATATACACTCTTGCAGTAGTAATGAGATTACAGACTGATGTAATATTTAATCAATAATTTGATGGTATTAATCTGATCTGATATACATTTTCTACTTTGATGTTTTCTGTATTTATTAATGATTTTGATGAAGGTATATCAGGCTTAATGTCTAAGTTTTCAGACTATACGAAGATTAGCAGGGCTGTTAAGGATACTGACAGTACACTACTGCAAGAGGATCTAGTAACATTGAGCAGGTGGGCTGAGAGGTGGCAAGTGAAGTCTAACATTGACAAATGTAAAGTACTGCATATGGGTAGCAGTAACCCCAGAGTAACGTATCATCTGTGTGGTGCTACACTCAAAGTGGTAGAGGATGAAAAGGACCTCAGGATAATTGTGTAGTCAGATATGAAGTTTTCTGAGCAGTGCAGACAGTCTGCAACAGTAGCTTTTGGTGTCTTGTCATTGATATAGAGGAATTTTTCTAGCAGGGAATAGGAGGTGATTATCCCCCCTGTATAAGGTAATGGTCAGGCCTCATTTTAGGATGTAGAGATGCTGGAATGAGTACAGAGAAGGGCTACGAGATTAGTGAAAGGAACAAAGGGTTGCTCTTACGAAGAATGGTTTAAGATTTGCAAATTATAGCGTCTGGTGACTAGGCACCTGCAAGGTGATCTGATTGAGGTGTTATAAGGCTTTGAATGAAGCTCAATGTTGATGGGATTCTTCCTCATAAGAAATAAACATATAATTAGCAATAAAATAAAATAATGATTATGCAGCTAATTCTTGATAATTAGATACATTGAATGGCACTTTTTTGAGGGCTAACACCATTCAATATATTCCATCAACAATTAGTAAGGCTATCTGTTTCTGATTGTTATCTGTCTGTTTAACTAGGTCCAAATAATAAACATAAAGGCAATCTATGCTAAACTTTAAATTTAACAGCAAACAGACAAGATAACAGCTAGCCCGACAGATAGCTTTGAAACAAATAATACAGAAAAAGAGTGCCAACCATAATTTTCACTTCAGTTGTGGTTTTTTTTTTATTTATTTTATACATGTGCAAAAGAAAGCTTATGCTGACATAAAGAGAAAGGAGGTAAGAATAAGTATACTGTAATACCTAGTGTAAAGCGGTTTTGATCAGTGCTTGTTTTGCTACAACACAATTCATAATTTTAAAACAAACAAACAAACAAACAAAAAAAAAAAAAAAACTTTATGATTTTAAAACAAATCTGAATGTCAAAATCAGTTCTAATCAATGCTGATCCTAACATTGAATTAAGCTCTAGAGTTCGACCTGCTATCAAAAATGCAGTTCGTTGTTATAGAGACATGAAAAGTGAGAAACAGAAGAAAAAGTGTACAAACTTCATTGTTGAACTTTTTTTTCTCCAAAACAATAAAAAAAAATTGTGCAAAGGTAAAAAAAGCCCACACGAGAAGCCCCCAAAAGTTCGATAAATTTACTGGTAAAAGTACTTTGCCGTAACGGCATTTGTATTGTGGGTGGGTGTTGTCGGTCAGAAGTAGAAATTGAATTCCATGTGAGCTTGAACCCCTCCTGAAGTGGAGAGGGTAGCCTGACCTTCTTTCTTTAGAATCACTGGTGGACTAATGGATAAATTATTTATTAAGAAGGGGGGGGGGGGGCAAAGGTAAAGGAAGCCCATATGAAAAGCATGGCAAACTTCGAAAAAGTTTAGTGGTGAAACTACGTTATGAACATTTTTTATAATGCCAGAACTTCCGACATGACTGTTCGTGGTTCAATTAGTGATTCTAAAGAAGAAGGAAAAAAGGTCAGGTTACCCCCTTCCACTTCAGGAGGGTTTCAAGCTCCCATGGGATTCAGCTTTTACTTCAGACTGATAAAAAATGTTGTTGCGGCAAAGTACTTTTACCGGTAAATTTAATCGAACTTTTGCGTGAATTTTTTGGTACTAAATAATAAATAGTTGATTGCCAGTAAGGTATTACAGTGTAATTAATTAAAGGCCGGCAAGGCATATGTTTGGCAAAAAAAAAACGAAAAACCCAATAATGCATTGATTAGCGCGGTACTTCCTGGGAAACAATTAACCTCATTATACAAAGTATTACAGCTAATTATTGATAATTGGATACATTGAATGGCACTTTTTGAGGGCTAATGCCATTCAATATATCCCACCAATAATTAGTAAGACTATCTGTTTCTGATGGTTATCTGTCTGTTTAACTAGGTCCAAATCATAAACATAAAGGCAAACTATGCTAAACTTTAAATTTAACAGCAAACAGGCAAGATAACAGATAGCTTTGAAACAAATAATGCAGAAATAGTGCCAACCATAATTTTCACTTCAGTTGTGGTGTTTTTTATTTATTTTATAATGTGCAAAAGAAAGCTTATGCTGACATAAGGAGATAAGAACAAGTATAGTAATAGTACCTCGATTTCCCTCGAATTTTTATATTGGCATACCAATAGGAACACAGCGGATTCGCTTAGCTGTATGGTAATTTAACCTAGCAATGTACAAGTGTGAATCTAATAATCCGAATCCCTTTTGACTGTTAGTTATATTAGCAAGCATAGCAATGATTTGTGGTTCCCAATCAGTGATAATGTGCTTGTGGATAGATTGGAAAGAGATCTCTCATCTTCCATAAGAATTTGGCTCAAGTGTATGTCTTTTTATACTTTATTAGGAATGTAGCATATTTTCGTGTAGTTCCTTGTAAGGTATTCCTTGAGTGGCATGATGCATAACTGAAATGTGTTGTGTGAGGATAATAAAGCACTCAAAACCCATTGGTATTATTTTTTATTTGAATATCAAAATATGTACAGAATAAGGTCAAATGCTTCATGGTATTTTTTTTTATTTTTATTTTTTTTTTTTTAACAACTACTTCAGTGACAACTGTTTTTGCAATATCATTGTCACAGAAGATCACTTCTGTCATAAGAACTTGTTTATTTTTTAACTTTTTGACTGGTGCTACTTAAGCTTTCTTTCTTGCATTGCAATGATTTGCCATTATTATTAATTCCACTCTAACTTTGGGTTCCTGAGACTTCCTCTAATCAGTATTTTAAACTTGTATTGCTCCTGTTTCACGAAAAGAAACATTTAACAGATGTAGCATGCCTTTACATTTGAACGATGAAGGGGATCCCATGAATTTCATTTATTGGGCTTTGCTAGTTTAAATTTATGGTAGGTAAGGTGAAAAATCTATTAACCATTGTTTGATAGTTACAGGTGACCCCTGCTTAACGCTGATAATGTGTTCCGGAAAAACAGAGCGCTAAGTGAATCTGCGCTAAGCGAGTGCTGCATTCCCATAAGGTAACATGTATTTGTGAGTTGCGGTCGGTGCCATAGGATATTTCCTAATCAATAATAAACGGTAGTGAAAAGATACGCAAATGTCAGTCAAAATATTTAATATTCAAATATTTGTACACGTAAAATATTCTGCATTACATACTTATATAATTATATGGTAACTACTTATGTATCAAAATTAAACTTAAAATTCCAATTAAAATACTGAATTTAATTGGTGAATTTAATTATGAAAAATGTGTCGATTTTCGGTTGAACTTTGGCCCTCTTCCAAATAAACTAAAAGGGGTATTAATTTTAAATCCCCGCAGCGTAACCACCAACAATAAAGTCAACCGATCCCTCGCCGCTTTGAAACCTGGCATGTTTTTCTTCTTCTTTCAATATGAAACTTCTTTAGGCATTCGTTTCCACAAAAGTCCTACTTCATCTATGTTAAAAACTTGTTGAGAAGTATAACACATAATATCCCTCTTCAATAATTTTAACAAGTTCTTTTTTGAAAGTTTCTGCTCCTTAATCTGCACTTGCGGCTTCTCCCTGGATTTTAAATCTATTCAACCAGCCCTTACTAGTTTTAAATGGTTCCAATTTTTTTTAGGTGAGTTTTCTTCAGATCATCATATAGGTCTCTCTCTCTCTCTCTCTCTCTCTCTCTCTCTCTCTCACACACACAATTATTATTATTATAATTGTTCTTACAGTTAAACTTGCAAGTCCTAAATTAATCGATTGCAAGTCCTGAATCGATTCGCTTCAAAACGTCTAATTTAATTTTCAAATCCAGTCCTTTTCTTACATTTGTAGTCTTCTGCATCCAGACGTTGCTTTTTCATTCTTATCGGCCATTAACTGCATTGGTTGCATTAATTAAGATGCAATGTTCAAGTAAACTTTCAGTTATGCCCGATGTCTAATACTATACTGAGTGATGACTAGACTTCAGATAGATGCATATAACGCAAATATGACAAGCAATATACTTGATCATTTTTTAAAATGTTGATCTTGGAACTACGTAACAAGTCACTGTACTGCAATTAAATTAGCGTGCGAGAAAATATCACTGAGCGTGGGAATATTTCTCAATTCTGCTTGGGAAACGTTTTAACTGTATTTTTTATATTCATTTTCAAGCTATCAACTCCATCAAATGAAACTATCGTTAAATATTCCGAAATTGCAATCTGTAAAAGAGTGTTATAGTGATCTGTGACAGCGTTATAGTCAGATAGTGGTTATAATATAAGAACAGCGTTATAGTGAATCAGCGTAAAGCTAACCGCATTATAATGGGGGCCTGCTGTATTCCAAAAAACCTGTTTACCACAGGTAAGTAGTATGCTGTAACCCTGCTGATTTGTGATTTTTCTCTTTCTGAAAGCATTTCACAGTGTTTGCAGTGATTCTCCAGCTTGGCAATGGAAACCTTTCTTGAAATTATTTATTGTGGGGTTCATAACCAGCATGTCTTCAAATTGTAATTCAAAGTGGCATGTAATTTGTTTTTAAGTTACTTAAACTTTTATTTTATTTTTTAAAAAAAATATATATTTATTTAATTATAAAAAATGTGTGCGGTGATCTATAATTGATGTTATATTTAGTACCTCTATATAAAGAATTATTATATATATAATTTGTTTCATGAATTGCAAATTTGTTTATAGTTATATTATTGTAATAACTATCATAACACTTTTTTATCACACACACACACACTCACTCGCATCTAACAGGAAGAAAATTGAGTAGAGGTGCCATTATTAAAAAAAAATCAAACCACTGGTTTAAAGCGTAGCAGAAAAATTGAAAATAGATACTTTAACTAAATGAAAGTAATTTCTGGTATGTAGACATCTGTTCTTACATTGTTACATATGTGGCTCATTTTATCAGAATTTTTTTTTTTTATTTTATTTTATTTAGTGAAAAGGCATCATACAATAAAAGGAAAACGTGCAGAAGTGAAAAAAGCCTTATCGAAACAAGAGATGGAAACTATTAAGAGGAATCAAGAAATGAAGTCGGGTTTTCGTAGTTCCTCATCAGGAAGAAGTGGGGCAGATATGAGAAGTAAATTGCTCTCTCTCTCTCTCTCACTCTCACTCTCACTCTCACTCTCACTCACTCACATTATAATATATCATTTTAAAATTATCAAAAAAAGTTCAGGGATTGACTTTGTATTTTAAATTATGACTGTAGCAAGTTGCTGCATGTTTGGTGACTCGTCTAGGCACCGTAATGCATGAATTATATTTATCCACAGTAAATCGGAATTAATGTACACTGCATAAAAGGCGATGATGTGTTTCGTTGCATTTTAAAATGCACGGCTTTACTGGGCTGCAAATTTGCATCAGATTTTGTTTCAAAGTAGGGAAAAGGCAATAGAAACCCACAAAATGTTAACAGCTTTTGGAGATGTTGATTTGTGTTGTTCAAAGACTTTTCAGCATTTTATGAAGGTTAAAGACAGCCACTTGTCTCACACAGATGATCCTTATCCTTGCTGAACTTCACCCTCAGAAATCGCTGAAATCAGAAATCATTTGCTTGTTTCTGATCTGGTCAGGAATGTTTGATGCTTAAGTCTCCTTGACAGTAGTGAAATTGGTATTTCTTATGGGACATGTCATTCAATTTTTAACAAGATTTGAAAATGTGTTCTGTTTCAGCAGAGAGTGGCTAGTTTTTGCATGTTGCTATGGCTCACCAGCACTTTGTCATCACTGGCGACAAATTGTAGGTGCAAAAGTTTTTCCTCTTAGTTTTTCATCTTTTCAGTGACCCTAAAAAGTGACAATCCAGATCAAATGAAAAAAATCACACTTAAGGTATTATTTTACTGATAGGTCATTGTTTGTTATGAATTTTTCCCTGCATGATCAGTGGACGAGGCATAATCCGAAACCATTCTACAGCAATTGTGCAGTGCTGTTCAGAGAAAAAACAGTTGGAAACATTGACTTTGGGGAATTGGTGCTTGGCATGAATATGCCATTGCATATTCAGTAATTTCCATTCAAGAATTTCTTGCAAAGCACTCCACAATGGTCCACTATACTCACTAGATTTAGCTGCCCGTGATTTTTGCTTTGCAGGCTTAAAGCCCTGTGAAAAATGTCAAAGATTTGCAATAACTGAGGAAATTATTAAAATACTTTTGGAATACCCCAGAAGTTTCTGAAGAATTGGAATCAGTGTATATAATATCAATGGATTACTTTGAAAGGGATATACTGTAATACCCCGAAGTTACGCGATAGGTGGGTCTGACGAAAATCGCTTAAGTCGGGGTACAACTTTGCATATAAATACATATAAATTTTGTTTAATTGGGACCAAGGACTAACAAAAACACTAGTTTAGAAGAAAAATATTTAATAAAATTGCAATTCTTTATACATATTAATACAAAATATGTATTAAAAAAATAAAATTAGTTACATAAAAAAGTTATTTCGATGTTGATGGCTTCATAAAATCTAACAAATTCGTCTGACGACACAATGCCTTCTTTTTTTTCACGCAGAATTTCTTCGTAGCAAGCTAATAATTTTTTTATTCCTTGCTTTGTAGCTATAACGTGTTCTTCGTTGGAGTCTGTTTTCTAAAATTTTTAAGCCCATTTCAATTGAGCTGAGAACTTCTGTCAAGATTGCAATTGTCATGTGCTTTTCTGGTGGAACTGGGTCTGAAGTGTCGGATACTTCAGTGACGTTTTGCTCACGCATCTCTATGAGATCATTCATTGTCAGCTTCTGACTACGTGAATCCAACAGCTCGTTGACATCATCACCATTGACTTCCAAATCTAATTGCCTGGCAAGATTAACAACTTCTATCACATGAGCAACATGATCAGTTTCTGGCATTGTTTTTGTCTCGTTTTTGAAAAAAAAAAATGGATAAAGTTTCTTCCAGACACCACTTGATGTTTTTTGTGAATTTCATCCCAAGATTCTTCAGTGATTCTTATGGCATCTAAAACATTGAATTGTTTCCAAAAGTCTTTAACAGATATCTCACTATTTTGTCTCATAGCTTCATTCAGACGTGCAAACGAACGCGTCATGTAGTAGGCCTTGAATGTTTTGATGACTCCCTGGTCCATCAGTTGAAGCAAGCTGGTTGTGTTTGGAGGGAAAAACAACTTTCACACGAGGGTCGAATTTAATTAGGGTGGCAGGGGGGGTGACCGGGTGCATTGTCAATAAGAAGCATCACTTTAAATGGAATCTGTTTAGACTTGCAATAACGTTTGACTTCGGGTATGAAGTGGTGACCAAACCAGTCCTCAAAAACGGAAGCTGTCACCCAAGCTTTATGATTTGACTTCCAAATCACTGGTAAGCTAATTTTAGATATATTTTTTAAAACGCTTGGGTTTTCGGAGCGATGAATTAAGAGAGGTTTTAACTTGCAGTCACCAGCTGCATTCCCGCCAACCATCACTGTCAATCGGTCTTTGGAAACCTGAAAGCCTGGAAAGTTTTTTTCTTCGTGAAAGTGATGTAATTTCCGACAAAAGTTGAGCACGAATTCGAATGCACACATATAAATATGACAGTTGGAATGCAAATTCTTGTATATGTGTGCAGCTCATGTGGCAGCAAAGTTGAATTTTGTTCACCTTTCGCTCTCACTCTCCACTGTCGCACCGTATATCGATAGCATACGAAAAACGACCTTGAAGATAGTGGGCGGCAGTGTTGCCAAACGAAAAAATCAAGAATCGCGTAACTCTGAGTTCGCGTAAGTCGGGGTATTACTGTACTTGAACAGCTGGTAAGCTGCATCATCACCTAAATATTAGTCCTGTTTCTGATCTTTTTAATCATACTTCTTATTATAAAATACATTATTATGCAAGTTACTTAAAAACCTAAAATGAACTGTTTAAGATATTTCTTTTAAGTAATCCCGTTTGAATATTTATTTCTTTGATTCATATGTAGTTATCCCTGAAAAAACATGAGAAAACAATCATGTATATAAGATATGAACTGTTGAAGATTTCAGTCAAAAATGCTATATACATCTGTTCTTGCTATGTTGTGTATTTAATTGAAAGTTTCAGTGTTGTCAGGTATATGTTACTTAGCATGTGCTGAGGCTTCTGAGAGTGTAAAGCACCAACATATAATGTCTGGTGCCAATATTGAACGAAGAATACTCTGAACATTTTGATAGGAGAGGGGGAACCCTCAGAATTTTTAGGAGACTAAACCACTCAATTCTTGCCCAAAAGCAGACTAACTTAGCCACACTAAAAAAAAAAAGCTCATAAAAGTTCTTTTTGTCCCAATAGTGGATATCAATTTGAAGCCCTTTCCACATGGTGTAATTATATACTACAATATATCCTTGTTAATTCAGTATTGGATTATTTGAAATGCTCTGTATTTCAAGTTGCTACTGTTTCTTAACCAACAATATAGGGTTTTATATATGCATTTTTAATACATATTATTTGAAATATAAAAACTTGTGAAACAGGGGTGATGTCCTTAAAGAAATTATAAAAGTAGACTAAGCGCTCAGTTGCCCATCATAACACTGGAGACTATGCTCATGTAACAAGACATATGGTGAGATCCTTCATAGCAGCATGTGCTAGTGCCACAGGAGGTAAATGTTGTTGGTGTTTCTACTCTCAGGGAAATCGTAAGTATACTTTGAGAAAAAAGGATAGGTAAAATTGGACCAGGTTATGTCTGCTCAGGGCAGAAATTGATGACAGCAGCAGTGATCTTTTCCATGATATCACTGATGATATCAAGAATAGAACATCTAAGGATTAACTTAACAAGTACAGGGCAGTGTTGGAAAAAGTTTCTTTATCATTAAATTCAAAAAGGTTTTTCAATTCTTTCCAGACATGAAAGGAAGGAGTACATGATGAGAACCCTGTCAAGCAGTTTAGCCCTGGAGAGACTGCAAGGTCCATAGGATAAATTTTTTCTCAGCATGATCTGTGCTTATTATCAGGAGTGTTCTTACAGGGATTGGGATACTTGAATAGAAGGGGTGCAAGAATATTTGCTGATGTTTTTCGAGGCACTATTAGGTGAATCGAAAAGCTGTTGGCTTGGGTGGGGGGGATACACAAGCTAATAGATGAATAGCGACTGTAGGCAGAGGTGTACGCAATCCTTGCACTGTTCTTTTTGGGACATGCAACAGCCTGGAAAGCAAGAGGTCAGGGATGGTAACTAAGGGTAAAAACAGGTGCATATATACTTGCATGTATGCAGTTAGGAGCATAATAAATAAATTTGATTAATTTATTTACTGGTTAAGTCAAAACATGCAGACATTGTAGGGATGTGTAAAGAAAGAACAGACAGAGCAGCAGGTGAGGATTTATACTCTTAGGTAAGAGGCACATAAAATCCAAGTCAGTGCATCCAGTTGTGATGTGGGTGGCCAGTGCACTGTTGAGTTAGTTTGTGGTGTGATGTATGCAGTGGGGGTAAAAATGAGTCAGAGTCTGAGTGCATTATAGCCTAATGACTGTGATGAGTATAACAAATAGCTATATAGACAAAGAAAGTTTACCAGATTGCCATTATAAGGCAATCTGGTAAACCCGATTGCCTTATAATGGGGGATTTTACTTTTCCAGATGTTGACTGGAATTTGTGAATTGACTACTTGCGTAGTAGCAAGACTTGGATTTATTGGATGACTGATTTCTATACCAGCATGTTACGGGGGCAAAGAAAGAAAGCAGTACTGTTGATCTGGAGATAAAAGAAATAGGTGTTGATGGCCACTGTATTCATGTGGGATTTTTCTTAAAGATATAACTACTGGCAATAGTATAGAGAAAGGGTTTTGCGATTTTAATGGTGATTAGAGTGGTCTCATACAGTTTTTTTTTTTTTTTTTAATTCTATGCAGTGGGACCAACTGACGATGTTATCAACAGCAAATTCTAAATGAAAAGCATTCAGGGAAGTAATTGTAGAAGCTACAAGGCTTTTTATACTATGTAAAAGATCCTGTTCAGGGCTTATTGTTAAATATCATGAACTGATAAGACTGGTGACAGAGAAGAAAATACATGGGATCTATAAAAATTATCAGGTGTCTACAGTAGATATTAACTAGTTTCCAGTAGGGTCAGAAAGGAGGTTAGGCAAATTAATGCATATTAGGAGAAGACTCTGGAGTTGGGACAGTTTTGACTCATAATAACTGCAATGTAACAAACGAACTGTCTATAACTGAAACTATACGAAAATAATAGTATACAATAAAATACACTGATTTGTACAATTAAAATCAATAAAATGATAAGATAAAAATAAAAAATGAAATTACACTATATGGAATTAAAAGCAATAACAGTTAACACTTACTGTTGATAGAGGAGGCGGTTGGCTCTGGAAGCTACGGTTATTTATTGCTTATTTTTATCTATCATTTTATCGCTTTTAGTTGTGCAACCAGTGTATTTTATTTGTATACTTTTATTTTTACAAAATTTGACCCGGTCTTATTTTTATTGTTTTAGTAAAGTTTCAGTTATAGACAGTTGGTGTGTTGCCTTGCAGTTATGAGTCAAAGAATGCAAAGAAAAGCGGCAAAGACTTCTTTATAAGTACTTATGTAAACACTGGAAGGAAGGATGGTGAATCACATTTGTACACTAGATATGAATAGATATTTTGCATCTACATTCACACGAGGAATATTTTAGGGATTACAATAGCCATAGTATATTAAATTTTAACAGGGAACTTAATAATTTTGTTATAACTGAGAGGAAAGTGCAAGAGAACTTGCAGGAATTGAAAGGAAAAACAGGCAGCAATTGCGGTTGGGTGGGATCTATCCATAATTATGAGAGCATCCTTGATTCTGAGGCTGTCCGTATGGACTGGAGATGTGCAGGTGTATCTCCAATTCACAGATGGGACCAAAGAGTAGCATGAGTAATTACAGACCTGTAAACCTAATTTCTGTCCAGGAAAATAATGGAGTCGATCGTTAAAGAATTAATGCAGGTCGTTTAAGGTGGAAATGCAGTTATTATGGCTGTAACAGCACAGTGAAAAATATCAGATTTGTTTAGGGGTGATCTTGTCTGATGATACTGTGATGTAGTAATAAAGGAACTGGATGCAAAAAAATAATCCCCCCCCCCCCCAAAGACTGCTGTACAAATTGGAGCAGTGTCCATTGGGAGCAAGTTATTGCTATTGTTGGGCCATCTCCGACGAGTAAATTTTACCTTAATACACTGATCACTGCAACCTAGGGGTTCCTTTATTTACAGATTCTTAATGCATGAAAAGTTGCTACAGATAATCAGATTAATGGTATTGCTTTCTCTCAATGCATTCCTCTCTAATATGCTGTTATAGAAAATGGTCATCCAATAAATCCACAAGTCTGGCTACTGTGTGAGGGACCACCCCTCCTTTGCGAAAGTCAAAGGCTAAAACTAGAAAGTTTTAGCCTTTGACTTTCGCAATGTCCTTAAACTGTTTTAGCTAGAACAGTTTAAGGACATTGCCAAATGCATTGCTATGAGCAGTGTGTAGTAGCTTTTCTGTTTTATTCCCATTGCACTCTGTGATTATCTGTGTAAAGAGAGCAATAAAATACATAAATACCATTAATTGCTACAATTAGTTTTAAATTTGCTTAGCTGTTTAATTGCCCGTGCTAATGGTCTTTGTGGATAAATTGCATAATGGTGCTTTATGTGCATAACATATAAGGTGTGGTTACGGAAAAATTTGATCCCCCCCCCCACACACACACCAGAGGTGAAAAATACCATAAATTATTTTGACTTCTTTCTTTTCAAGTTTATTCCATCAAATCAGGAAGGGTGTTTTCAGCACCATAGAAGAAATTGGCAAAAAAAAACAAGCAGCAGTGGCAACTGTTCAATGTCTTTTATAACAGAAAGTTAATTAAATGAACAGCATGATCTATATGTCAGTTTACTAAGAAGTATATTCTGAAAAACAGTTTGAACAGTTAATTTAAGTATCATATATAATATGTAAATAAAATATTAATAAAGTAATATGGTCATGAAATTGGCTTCAAGATTCAAATCACATAAATTATTTCTTGGTAAACTGACATATGGGCCACCTTGTATTTTAAATGTGAGTTATTGTTTTTTTTTTTTTTTTTTTTGCTTTGGTTATGTGCACTTGTTTACATGGGTATGTATAGTCTAGGTTGTGTTCTCATGAGCTCATTGCCTGTTTGACTATTGTAGGTGGTTGGCTTTAAAGAATCTGAAAGGACAAGAACAAGGAGTCCTTGCTGTCTGCACATTAATTGTGATTACTGTCCTTCACAACATACAAACAGCCAGAGTTTAATCATATCAAAATTGGATTGACTGTTATGTATTTTTTCTGCACTACTTCGGCAGAGTTGTTTGTTAGTGGCACACTGACCATTGCATAAACAGAAAATTCTGTTTACTAACATGGTCAAGATACTAGTTTATCTGTTCAATCTAATTTTGGATCTCTCTCTCTCTCTCTCTCTCTCTCTCTCTCTCTCTCTCTCGATTGAGAGGGGGTGGAAATTGAGGTATAATTACGGTATTGTGCATTCATGTGTTACAAATTTTACATACTTATACAGTTTTAAAATAAGTTCCAGATTTTCTGCTTAAATTCAGATTGGTTGAGTAAATTGTTTCCTCATCTGCTGAAAATAAGCTGATGTCTATTGGAATTTGTAACTTTCTGTGATTGAAATTTTATGCATCATATGAACATAGTTTGTATTATAATGAAGTGAACTGAGTGAAATTATGATCTCATTATATTAATGTGACTTGCTTTTATGCATAAATATTTAATGTGTTTGTGAGAAAATTAAAAGTGAAAAATATCAGGTAACTTAGAATTCTACTGAATAATCTAAGGACTAACCATCCAAAAAGGGGAGGGTGTATTTCTTTGAAAGAACGATTTTTTATAATATATGAATATATTCTTACCTGCAAGTTGAAAAGAACATTAATTATTAATTCAGTTAATTAAATTACTACTAAACTGCATATATAGAAGTGCCTTGCATATATTTTGAGAGTTAATAAAGCTATTCATGAAAAGAATTGTTTCTAAACAAATTTTGAGGAACTGTCATTGTGAAAATAAGAAAGCTCTGCATAGTAAGGAATATCAACTTAATGAAGAGTCATTTGATACTGTCACAAATTTCTCTAAGCTGCCATATATCAGTTAGCCAGCTGAGGTGTTTAAAAGTGTGTTAAGAGTTAGATGGAAACAAATATAAAACTTCAGTTGGTCCCTTGTGAGTTATAAAAGCAGAAAGTATTGGTGAGTGTATTCTGCATATTAGTGGCACTTACCTTCTTGCAAAATTAATTGCAGTTAATTCAACAGAAAATGGAGGGGAAGCACACGACCAAAATAGTAATTTATTTATTTGCTTACTTATTAGGTATTTCTAAGAAATTTTTATTGTTGGGCAGGGCATACTATTAATTTTCTGAATTTATTTCTATGTTAATTGATTAAGAATGTGGATGTTAAACAAAAGTAATTTTAGATTTGTTATAAATTTTGCATTTTAATTTGAAATTGTTTGTTTTCTTTTATAGGTAGTGACTGGGGTCGTAGTAGTGCCTATGATAGCAGGTTTGATGGTAAGTATTTATTTACATTTGCATTATTCCATCTTATCATTTGTGATTTTGTTACATTGAGCATACTTGGAACTACATGCAACCTTGGGGGGTCTTTGCTTTGGCATGGTGGTGTGATAAATGACACCTTTTCAGATAAGGAATGCATATACTGGCCCATGTAGTAGCAACTGATCCCTGGTATCTTGTAGAATACCCAGGTTTCTGATTTATTGAATGTGATGAGCATGGATTCAAACTAGGTGCTCTTAAAATGTATTCAGTGTAATTTTATACTGAATACATTTTAACATAATTTCTCTAGTTCCCCAGAGTTGGGTTTCAGATTTTTGTTGTGGAATGGGTAGATGACAACTCAAACTGGCAGCATTGTCTAGAGCAGGCCCGGGCAAACTATGGCCCACGGGCCGCATGCGGCCCGCCGCACATTTGTGTGCGGCCCGCGAGCTTTAATTGTATTTTCGAAAAAAGTTTACTTATTTTATGCCCTTTGCGACGCCTTTTTGAAAAATAAATTTGTACAGTCCATTCCGGTTATTTGGGACACATCGGGACTAGTGCATTTTGGCTTGATTAAGGTGCCCCATGTGCAGTAAGCGCCGGTCATTGTGATCATGTTTGTGAATTGAATTTTAATTCTATTAAACAGCGATTCTAATTAGCGAAAATAGGAGGAATATTATCCACAGGTTATAAAAGTAAAGTTATATTAAACAGCACAAATTTACCCTTTATTACCTTACTAATTAAAAAATTAAATGATACGTGAAAATCGGAAGAATATACGTGATAATCGGAAGAATTAATACGTACTGTAATATGTACATACGAACTAGTTGACATTTCTGTTCACTGACATTTGTGGGTGGGGGTTAAAATTTAAAACAGTAAAAAGATAAGCAATCAATAACAAAGAACACGGTACACACAAATTGCAAGTAACAGGATACGCGCAAGTGAGAACGGAGTAACGAGTTACAAAGATTTAAAAATAGGAATGAAGAGAAGATCTGAAAATTAATTTTTTTATATGATTGAAGATTTCATGGAAGTGTAAACACATTTCACCATAATAACCCACAGAATTCCAGCTGTCGTTATTATCGCAAATTCAATAAGATCGAGTTTACTGTCCGTTTATGATAGATTTCACTAACAGAAAAGCCCAATACACAGGTGACTGCTAATTGTTTTTATTGTTTTATGGTTGTGACCTCCAGAATTTCGACCAAACCATGTGGTACCGTCGGAGACAATCGTAGGGTAATCTCCAGTGCTGGGGTCTCCTGCCCCGATTAAACGGCATGCTGTCCCAATTCCAACGGGCCCTTTTATAACAATATAATTTGCGATTATAAACTAACCGCGCGAAACTACAGTAACAGACAACTGGTGATGACGACAACAGCTTTGCTGAGGTGGCGGAGTAATAGGATAGAACTGCTGACTGCCCTCAGTTCCAGTCTGTTTTCTCTGACGGTCATCCCGCAGTTAGTTTTTTGCGTTATCTTCGGTTATCATCTTTGGTGCCAGTAGCGATAAAAATATTTACGTCCTTTTAAAAATGAATAAAAAACGAAAAATTCAACAAGAGCATCATGTCTTCAATGAAGAGTGGAGCACAAAATATTTTTTTGCTAACATAAATAATAAGCCTATTTGTCTCATCTGCCGGGAGAGTGTCTCAGTGTTGAAAGAGTACAACATTAAAAGACATTTCACTACTAAACATTCCGAATATGGTGCCAATTTAACTCCGGAAGCGAGAAAGAAAACTGCTGATGGATTGATTCAAAATTTATCTAGACAACAAAATGTGTTTACGCGGGTAACTAAGGAACAAGAAGCTACTGTAGAGGCAAGTTTTGTTATTTCTCATATAATTGCAAAAAGCAACAAGCCTTTTTCTGATGGAGACTATATTAAAGAATGTATGACTGAAGCTTGTGGAATTATATGTCCTGACATTAAACACAAATTTGAGAATATAAGTTTATCTCGGCGAACCATAGTAAGAAGAATTGAATGTATCGATACAAATTTGAATGAACAATTATTATCAGTATTAGAATCCATAACATGGTACTCGATAGCTCTTGACGAAAGTAACGACCAAAAGAATACTGCGCAGTTATTAATTTTCATACGTGGATGTACCTCTAATTTTGAAATTATTGAAGAGCTTCTTTCGATGGAATCTCTTAAAGACCAAACAACGGGAGCAGATATATTTGAAAAAGTTGAAAAATGCTTAACAAGATATAATCTACAATGGAACAAAATGGTAAGCGTAACAACTGACGGAGCACCAAGTTTGACAGGTAAAAATGTTGGAGCGTTAAAGAAAATTCAGGATAAAATTTGTGAAAATTATCCTGATTATAATTTAATTACAATTCATTGTATTATACATCAACAAGTATTATGTAAAAATGTGTTAAAAGTTGAACATGTCACATCTTGTATTATTAAACTAGTAAATTTAATACGATCGAGGGGCCTGAAACACAGACAATTCATTAATTTTCTTCAAGATATTGAATCCGAGTACACAGATATTCCTTATCATAGCCAAATTCGATGGCTTAGCTTAGGAAAAGTTCTTCGGCGAGTATGGGATCTTAAAGATGACATCATTTTATTTTTAAAACTGAAAAATATTATGGACTTTCCCGAATTAACTGATAATAACTGGATTTGTGATTTTGCGTTTACCCTGGACATCGTGACACACTTAAATACTTTCAACACCGTGTTACAAGGGAAAAATTTATACGCCCATGATATGGTAAAAAGTTTGAATGGATTTCAATTAAAACTCCAGTTGTTCCTTCGACATTTATTAATTAACAAGGTAGACCACTTTCCAACCATGAAGTTGCTGAAGATTCCAGAAAATAAATTTCAAAAATATTGTGAAATTATCAGCGCTTTGAATGACGACTTTTCACGAAGATTTGGCGACTTCCGAAAAATTGAGACAAGTTTGGCAATAGTGCGCGACCCATTTTCAATAGAAATTGATAGTGCACCGAGTGAACTACAGCTTCAGATTATAGATCTGCAGTGTGATACCGATCTGAGAGAATTGCACCGTCGTGAGGAAATCTGTAAATTTTACAATACTCTTAATTCGGACAAATTCGACGAACTTAAAGATTTTGCCCGAAAAATGTTGGTTATTTTTGGATCAACTTACATATGTGAACAAACATTTTCCATCATGAATCTAAATAAAAATTGTTTACGATCAAGCATCACCGATGAACATTTACAAGCAGTTTTAAGAATCTCAACTACAAAATTAACACCCGAAATTAAAAAAATGGTAAAAGATGTAAAACAGTTCCATTCATCTCATTAAATTCTTGGTTGTTAGAGAATAATTTTTTTATGTAAAAGATGTAAAACAGTTCCATTCATCTCATTAAATTCTTGGTTGTTAGAGAATAATTTTTTGTTGTATTTCTTCTTCATGATAACAAATAATATATGTATATCTAAAAATAGGAATTTACGTGCGGCCCGGCCTTCCTTGTGAATTTCTAATGTGGCCCTTCAGCCAAAAAGTTTGCCCAGGCCTGGTCTAGAGCATATGGCTCGTGTAATACTGGTAAACCTGAGAACAATCAATCCAGCAAAAAGGCTTATAACATATAGTCATGGTGCAATGGAGACAGTGCTACAGCAAGAACATGGGGTTACAGCAGTATAGAGCATCATCCATAGCACACCCAAAGTCTATATCAGTGAATGTAGAGGACGCTGTCAGTGAACCAATTTAGTACTTCACATAAAAAATAACCACAAGACTAATTTGTGTTAAATTTATATATTTTTATAATTTAATTATATTATTATAATTTAATTTATTTATTTATTATTATTTTTTTTTTTTGAGGTTAGGGGATCTCATAAAAATAAGTCAAGGAGACAAATATCTGACAATTTTTGAAATATCAGTCTGATTAAGGGTGAAAATTAATTATACTTATAGGTAGTGGATACCTTGTATTATGACAAACCCAGTGTTAAGTTATGATTAATTATTGGAAATATAGTAATAGTATTTACTGTATAGTGCAAGGAAGCCACAGGCTTTTGCTGTACTGGCAAAAATCCCACCAGGTAGATAAGAAAATACAAATTATAAGCTCCTTCCTTGTATAGGTTACTATCCTGTAACTATATAATAGAGACCAAATTTGCTATGCACAATCACAGTAATACAAATAAAATAAAAACCAAACTGTTATTGAGCTTTTGATAGGAGTGAATTGGAAAAGGATGTATTCCCCCCCCCCCCCCCCCCCCCCCTTTTTTTTTTTTTTTTGGCAGAAAAGTTTTAAAAATGCAATTTCTAGTGGGCATTTGTGTAATTACATTTGCAACATTTTTTTTGCTAAAAAAAGTATGTGCTTTTCCAAAACAGTTGAATCCTATACAAAAAATCTAGCAGGATTTTTTCTACTGTCACTCTAGTGTATAATTTTGGTGCAATGACAACAATATTCCTGAAAATACCATTTGTTATATATTGTAATTTAATTTTTACTTTATAGAGGGCCAAAATGCATTTGTTCAAAAATTACATATAATAATAAACACTTGCTTTAAATAGTTAACTACTGTAATGTTAAAAGAAAAAGATGTACTGGAACACCAAATTTTTTTTTTTATTGAAGGGCATTTAGTGCATCTTAGTTTTCATTAGTTAGCATTCTTACTGTTTTGGTGCATCAGCAACTTAGGCCGTATTGTATCATAGTGTATTTGTTTTTAGAGTTCTACTCCACATTTCGGGAGGCCCCGTTGCAAAAAAAATTAATTCTGTCCATGAGATATATACTTTGTTACTTGATTTTTGTCTTGTACTGCTTATTTGCAGTATGCCATTTATAATGTCGGTTGATGTGGGTTTTTGAAATTGCATGGTCTAACATAAATAGTAATATATTAAGAATTGACATAATTGTAGTGTGAAGTATTATTTTAGGTATACTGGCTACATACTTAAAATGGCTATTATGATACAATAGCTGCTGAGGGTTGTAAAACCTAGTCTCAGAGCACAAACTACAAACAGCAAGTGAAATGTTTTGTTTGATGGCTTATGTGACAGGCATTTGCATAATTCAAAGTAATATTTGAACAAAGGTTTTTATAAGGACTTGATTATCCTTTATTATTCAGAAAATTTTTTTCAGTGTAAGAAAAGTAAGCATGTACCGGGTGGTTATAAAATGTTTCCCTATTCGGGAGACCCTTGTGTCAAAACGGTTAGAGTTAGTGCTGTGAAAATCAGTGGTTATGTCATTTAAGGTATGGGGAAGCGACTTGTAGAAGGGGGAAAAAAATTAGTTTAAATTTCCGCCACCAAGGGGAAACAGCACTGCATGTATGTAAATGTTGTCATTTACTTCAAGACACACTGCTTACGCAAATGATATCCTGTTAAATAAAAGCAGAAAGGTCAACTCCACTGTCAATGACCATTATGGCTCTTGCAAAAAAGGAACATGCTCTTTTAGTAAAACTGTTCTACCAGAATAATAGTAATGCGAATGCAGCACTACGTGAATATTGGAAACTTAAAAGTTTTTGTAAAGGACCTTTTGATATCAGTGGGGCTTTGAAAAAAAGTCTTGTGATCGGCAGCAACAAATGGGCTTTGCTCTACGATTTCTTGCTTGTATTGTACTAGACGATACATGGGTTCAAATGATTTTGTGATCTCGTGAGGCACATTTCACTCTTCGTAGTGCTGTAAATGCACAAAGCTGCCGAATATGGGGAACTTCCGCCCATCTGCTGTGCACGAAAGACCATACGTTACAGTATTGTGTGGATTCACCGCAGAGTTTATAATTAGACCATTTTTCTTTGAAGAGTCATGGCCCCACCACATAAGGTGCACAGTAATTAGTGCACTGTACCGTGTTCTTTTTAGAAGTTGCATTATTCCCGCGCTGCAAAAAAGGCAATGCTTGGAGACCATAGTGTTCATGCAAGATGGTACCCCTCCTCACGTTGGTTGACAAGTGAAGGAACTGCTCTGTTCAACATTCGGAAATAATCACATGTTTCTAGAGACTTTCTGCGGTTTTTGCCACCCCAACCACAGATCTCAATCCCTGTGATTTCTGGCTATGGGAATACCTGAAAGACAGATTGTACCGTGGCGGCATACAGATGCTTTTCGATATGAAAGCAAGCATTAAACAGCATGTAGCCAACATCCCCAATGGGATGTCAGGGTAGTGGAATTTTATGCGAAACTGTGTCGCACACAGTCCTCCGATTTCAGAATGTCATCTCAAGTGAAGGAAAGCACATAGAACAATATCTGTAGATTTCTAAGTTCTGATATTAAAATCTAATATCCTAAGTTAAGTATTCCATCTCATGTTTACAGTGCCAATTTCTCCCCCAGGTGACAGAAATTTGAACTAATTTTTCTTCTTCTACAGATCGCTTCCCCATACCCTAAATGACACACTCACCGATTTTCACAGCACTACCTTTAACTGTTTTGACACTAGGGTCTCCTGAATAGGGAAACTTATTTTATAACCTCCCGGTATATCAGTGTTTCAGATGGAAGTTGGAATTAGATGGCTAATGTGTTTGTGTATTGGGGGGGGGCACTTATTGGTATTATGACTAAATGATACATGGAAGAGTACTCTTTCTATGCCAGAAGGGAAAAAGGAATTCTCCATTAATCATACCTTCTGCCTCACCATAAAGTAGCTATCAAGTTATTCTTTGAACTAATCGAACTCTCCATTGCCCCAAGAAATTTATTTCAGTGATCTATAACATGCTGCATTCTGGGCTTCCCTTCTTAAAATATTGTATTTCATTTCTGCCCTCTAGTTCTTCTCTCTTTTACCTGTGAAAATATACTCCTCTTCGTGCTACTTATACCCTTCAGGACCTCATATCTCTCAGGTCCTCCCAAGATACCTAATTGCTGAATTGTGCACCCCCCCCCCCCCACACACGCTCGCGTTGCTACCAAATAACCAGGTGATATTTTATTACTGAGCTGAATAATTTCATCAGGCCTAAAGCAGGTGGGGTCACATAATTATAAAGAAAAATACTAATTTACAAAGATAAGCAAAACTTGCAGATTAAAATTAAATGCGATAAACAAATAAAAATCAATTCTTGAAATCTAAAAGAAAAGAGTGCCCCTACCCCCAAGCAGCTCTTCCACTAAATAAAATCGTGCCTACTACCTCTGACTCGAGACCATTTGGCCTCCCGAGCAGTTTCCTTGAACACCAGTCTTATGGACCACTGGTCTTTTCTATAGATCCTCTTATTGTATTTTAATTTTTTAAAATTTAATTTTAATGATTAATCACCTTGGGTTACCATTTTTTATTTATATCCCTCCCCCTATTCTCATCCCTTCATAACCTAGTGACCCCTATCCCTCATCCTACTCATGCCTTTTAGGTGTTAAGCATTCTTCTTAAGGTTTACATTTTACAACTTTCCCTCCTATGCCTGCACATAATTGCCCTTTTATGTATACTTTTTATTTATGTTAATAATCCTTTTCATCTTCCCCCCCCCCTTGTGCATTGTCTTATTTTCGGTAGATTCTTTAGTTGAGGGACATTCACTTTATTTTTTGCATCCTATTTCACTCTGTGATAAGGTAGCCCACTTTTTAACTCTTCACAAATAAGTTCCCTTTATCTTAAATTCCTATCGTGCATTCCTTCCTCAAGTTGACATCCCCATTCTGCTGTTTTTCTGAGTAGGGTGTAAAGTTTTTTTTTTTTTTTTTTTTTTACTTTCTCATCCTCTGAGAACTTTCGCTATATCTGTACAGAATATAAGTTAATGGAAATTAATAAGTCTTTTTACCTTTTCCCTTTGCTTCATTGTATGCTCTCCAGTCTTGGGATCTCCTTTATTCTTAAGCGTAAAAATCCATTATCTTTTAAAGCACTTACTTGTAGTCCTTTCTTCTCCACAGTTCTTGATCTTTCTTCATCCCTATTTCTCCTAGATTTGTTTTATATCACCATTGTGCATATATCAATTCTTATGCAGATTTTTTTTTTTTTTCTTTTTCATTTTTCCATTAAGCAAAAATTTTTCATATGTTTATTTTGCCTGTAGAACAAATGTTTCTTTCTCTTTCCACATTTGCAGCTAATCTTTCTCCCTTCTCTCTAGTTCCTTGTTATTGTTGTGTTGTTGTAGGGAGTTGCATTCTGCTTTAGGTCTGCTCTTTGATTTTTCTACCTTGAAGCTGTAATTCATCTCCTCCTGTCAGTCATTTCTTGATTGGCTGGTCTCCTTGTTTCTGGGCCTGTCAGCAGTAAGTGCACTCTGTGTCCTGGCTGCTTTGTGCCAGTTGCAGTCTCTAATAAGGTTTTTTAGTAACAGATCTTTCCTCTTCCATTAGTTTAATTATCACTAATCTAATTTGTTATACTGAATGTATTGTCTGTGAATAACCTTTGCTCTCTTCATTTGCAATTGTCTGTTACCTACTCTCTTCTTGGCTCCTGTTACACACACACACAGTAAAAAGGCTATTCAAATAAAACATTAATAAAAAGGCTATACATATAGCCTTTTTATTGTCATCTTTAATTTTTACAAATTTCATTACTCTTAAGTCTTGTACGAGGATTCTGGACTGGACACTCAAAGGCTGTGGCTATTCCCCTACTTCACATTTGTGTTGATTTATTGATATCTTCTTATCTTAGCCTTTAGTTTTTTTTTTTTTTTAGTATTTGAAGGATTGGCTGTTGTTTGTTATTACCGATTTAATTTTATTTGTAACTTATTGTTACTTTTATTTTATGTTTCAGTATTTTTCTTTCTAATTCTGTGATTTCCCCCCATGCACCCATCCAACTTTTACACCTGGTTGTTAGTACTATTAATGGTGGCGGCGGCGGCTATATTGTTATTAATTTATTGCTTTTAAATGTAAATAACATTCACGCGTTATAGTGTATTCCTTTAATTATTAATATAATTTATTATGGAATACCACATATTGTCCCTTTTCAAATAATTAAATTAGTATTTAATTAAAATACATTTGGCACTGAGACAACATTTTTCACTCCAAGGCCCATGTATCCTTGTCCTGCCCCTGGATCCAGAGGCATTTAATTTTGCTGTTTGTGGTGCGTAGATTCATGTGAAAATTACTCTGAATGGATTGATATCTAAAAGTTAATATCAGTCACTTCATTGATATACCATTAAAAATTAAAAATATATAGAAACAACTTTCATTACTCTCTTATGGTTGCACCTCATGTGATTTAGAGATGAAAGATATGAATACACAGAATGCAGGAGTATTAGCTCATTTCAGATAATTTCTTCTATTTCACAAAACTGACCTGTTTCTTACATTTTCTCAGTTTTTAATTATGTTTATTATCTTTCCTCCCTCCCTCCCTCCCTCCCTCCCTCTCCAATACAATTTTAGGTGGTTTTGGTGGTGGTTACAGTCAAAGTGGATATGGAGGACAGGGAGGATATGGAAGCAGTAGTGGTGGAGGCGGGTATGGAAATGGTTTCAGTTCTGGATTTGGACAAGGTAACTCTTTTAAGTGAATGTGTTCTAATATTATTTCTGTTAATACTTTGTCTGGTGGTGTTATATTGTCCTTTGAACAGCATGAACTTAAGTTTTTATCGGTGATGATTCCACTGAAATTGGATCGAATTCTTTCTGTTGCCTGCCTTACATTAAGATTGCCACATATTGTCGGTCATAGCCAGTAAGCCTACCACATTTACGTAGTCACAAAGAACCTATATGCCATTAAAAGCATCTCCCAGGTTTCATCTACAGACTTAAAAGAAGAATGCACTGCATTTACTGGCAGCTCCTCAAAAAATAAATACACAATGTGATTTCACTTTGAATTTTTATGTTCCTATCGAGCAGTGGCACTACTGTAGGCAAAACTGGATGGCAGGTTTCAAAGTGAAATCACATTGTGTATTTATTTTTTGAGGAGCTGCCAGTAAATGCAGTGCAATTTTTTTTAAGTTGTAGATGGAAACCTGGGAGATGCCTTTTAATGGCATATAGGTTTTTGTGCCTAGTAAATGTGGTAGGCTTACTGGCTATGACCGACAATATGTGGAATAAGTAAGGCAGGCATATCTCCAAGGTCGATGGGATTCTGTGTCACTTATTTTCCATAACCAGCTATTTGGAAGGTGGTGTGTCAGCATTTGCAATTAAAACTCTACAAACTACCATTGTTACACATGATCGTGGATAGAAAAAAGGAGGAGGGGAGTATTTTGTGTTAATATATAGCTTGAAAATGGTGAAAATGCCATCAAATGTGTTTCGGGTGACAAGTGTGCCTTTTGTGTATTACTGAGAAAGTTAACACTGAACAACTGTGAAAGGTCTAATGCGTATCTGTGATAAGTATACCAGCCTTGAAATTAATGTCCTTTGTTCTTTGAATTCAAAATCTCGTAGGCCTCCTTTTTTCTTGAAAAGAGTTGCTGGTGTCACTTATCTAGGTGTGCTTAAATTTTCTGTTATCACAAATCAATGACAATGACCTGGCAGGAAGAATCTTTTTCTAAAAAAATATCAACAGTTCTGGGACTGTTGTATTAAATACTGCAGCCCCCTTAAGTGGTCTTCTCATTCACCAACCCTAACCTCACTTCATTTTCTGGGGTTTCTTTTATGTTGATGCATTCTGTCCTTAGTTGCTGACTAAATTAACCCATTAAACATATATTAATGAATGTTTTTTTGATGAAAATTACGAAAATACTACATAGTGTTAAGAAGAATGACTTAAAATTTTTTCTTTATTAATCAAGACATCAGCAAACTAAGGACAGGATTGGACTGCTATGACAAATGCCCAGTTAACTTGTCATATACTCAAGGGAGGGAACTGAATTACATTGAAATGAATTCTGCAACATGAGATGTCCACATGAGATTGAGTGTATTTCTCTTTTTTTTGTAATATAATTTGTTTTCCTTTTGTATGAAAAATGAAGTAGTTATAATTGTCTTAAGTTTTAAATTTGCTTTGTAATTGCTATACAGCAGGCCCTCATTATAATGCTGTTCGTTTTATGCTGATTCGCTATAACGCTGTTCTTATATTATAACCCGTATCTGACTATAATGCTCTTTTTACAGATTGCATTTTTGGCATGTTGACTCCACCAAAACCGTTTAATTTGGTGGAGTCAATAGCTTGAGAATGAATAGCAAAACAGCATTAAAACGTTTCCCACGCCGACTTGAGAAATTTTTTCGCACCCTAATTTAATTGCAGTTCAGTGACTTGTTATGTCGTTCCGTAGATCACATTTTAAAAAATGATCAAGTATATTGCTTGTAATATATGCGTTATGCATTTATCCAAAGCCTAGTCATCAGACAGTATTAGACATTGTGCATAATGGACAGTTCACGCGAATATTGTATCATAATTAATGGAACCAATGCAGTTACATTTTCGAAGAGTTAATAATGACAGATAAGAATGGGGGGTGGGTGGGGGGGTGGACGCAGCACGAAGACTACAAATGTAATAAAAAGACTGGATTTGAAAATTAAATTAGACTTTTTGAAGCGAATCGATTCCAGTCAACGACAAGTGGATGTGTGCCATAATTTAGGACTGGCAAGTTTAACTGTAAGAACACATAAAAAATAAAGAATTAATTTTAGCAGTGGGAAAGATAGCTGTTCCACTGCAAGCAACTAGGGCTAGGCTGGCTATTAGGATTGAAATGGAGAGGCTAACTAATTTTATTGAAGATAATATCCAACGCAGAATTCAGTTAAGTTAAATATTATATAAAAGAGAGAGAGAGAGAGAGACAAAAAGATTAGCCTATATGGTGATCTGAAGAAACCTCTAAAAAAAAAATAAAAAAAATAAGTGGAACCATTTAAAACTAGTAAGGGCTGGTTGAATAGATTTCAAATCTAGAGAGAAGCTGCAAGTGCAGATCAATGAGCCAAAATTTTCAAAAAAACAACTTAAAATTAAAATTATTAGAATTATTAAAATTCTAATACTTAAAATTATTAAAATTACTTAAAGTTAAAATTATTGAAGAGAGGTATTATGTGTTATACTTCTCAACAAGTTTTTAACAGATGAAGCAGGACTTTTTTGGAAACGAATGCCTAAAAGAAGTTTCATATTGAAAGAAGAAAAAAACATGCTAGATTTCAAAGCGGCAAAGGATCGGTTTACTTTATTGTTGGGTGGAAACACTGCGGGGGGATTTAAAATGAAAACCCCTTTTAGTTTACCAGGAAGAGGGCCAAATTACTATCCAAAATCAACACTTTTGTGATTAAATTCTTCCATTAAAATCAATTTAGATCAATTAAATTCATGATTTTAATTGGGATGAATTTTAAGTTTAATTTTGATACGTAAGTAGTTACCACATAATTATATACAAATGTAATGCAGAATATTTTATGTACAAATATTTGAATATTAAATATTTTGACCGACATCTGTGTATCTTTTCACTACCGTTTATTATTGATTAGAAAATATCCTATGGCACCGACCGCAACTCACAAATACATGTTACCTTATGGGAATGCGGTGCTCACTTGGCACGGATTCACTTAGCTCTCTGTTTTTCCAAAACGAATTATCAGCATTAAGCGTATGTATGTATCAAAACTTCACATGGTTATGTATTAAATAATTGATTTTACATCATTCCTGCATATGCTTCAGTCATGCTTTAGGCAGCTAAAATAAATGATATAATTATTTTACTGTTTACACAGTATGGTACGTCCTTGTTAATTCAGAATGAGATGTATTTCGGAGTTGCTACCATATAGGGTTTTATATGCATTTTAGTATGGATTGTTTGAAATATGTCTGAAATGTTTCTGGCAAATTGTGAATAGTTTGTATAATTCAAAAAGACTGCCAAATCCCTACAGGAACCTCATTATGCTAGTGTCTTGCAAAATTTAGTATCATATAGTATATTGCACCTTTAAATTTTATATTTCTATTCCCTGTGTCTAAGAACCATGTGGAAAATCATAGAATTCATGTAACTGTCACTCACATTATGTAGCAGTGATAGCATTTGCCATGTAGTGCAAGGAAGCCACGGGCTTTTGTTGCCCTGGCAAAAAAAAAAAACAAACCCGAGTGGATAGGAAAACAATCTATGTTTTCATCCTCACACAGGTAAGTATCCAGTTGACCTTTGAATTTATGGACACTGTCAGCCTCAGCTAGCTCCGAAGGCAACTTGTTCTGGCTATCAATGAATCGCTGGCTGAAAGAAACTTCCTACAATCTAATCTAAACCTAAAGCCCTTTAATTTGATTTTATGACCCCTAGTTCTGGAACTCTTTAGAACAGTGAGAATTCCACCTTCATTTATTTTACTAATCCCTCTCAGAGCCTTCTAAACCTGAATTAGGTCCTTCTGGGGCACTTGATTTCAAAGTTCTGTAGCCCTCATAATCAGTCTTAAAACATAGCTGCCACTTCTCTGATCATCTTTGAAGTCTATTCAAGTCATCCGGATGGAGCTCTGCTTGGCGTTGATCATTAACGACTGCCAGTCTTTACGTCATCTGCAAGTTTTGACATAATGCCTTCTATCCCTTTGTTGATGTCATTTATGAAAATGAGAAACAACAGTAGTCCAAGAACTGATGCTTTAGTGACCCCACAACCTGACATTACACCAATTTGAAGAATATCCATTAATCAGAACTCTCTGCTTTCTGCCCTGCAGCCACCTAGCATCCATCTTAGAATCTTACCAGTAATCCCAACCTGTTCAAGCTTGTACAGTAATCAGTCATGAGTGATCGGGTCAAATGCTTTGCTAAAATCCAAATAAACTATATCGAAATTATTCCCTAAACCAGATCATGAGTAACTGTCTCAAAATTGCCTACTAAGTTAGTTAACCATGATTTACCCTTAAAAAGCCATGTTGTGCGTGTCCTTCAGAATGCCACTTCTATCTAAATGTCCCTGGATTGCTCTCTTAATAGCTGCCTCTAGGATTTTTCCTATCACTTTATATATTGGTGATACAATACCACTTCTCCAACCCGAAGGAATCTCCTGAGTCCAAAGATGGCCTCGTAATTAACCTTAGTGATTCAGTACACTCCCTTGAGCTCTTCCCCCAAAACTACAGGTTATATGCCATCAATTCCAAGGGCTCTACTTGCCTTTATGCTCAAAAGTTTTTCTAATAAGCAATGATCTGTAATTATGACATCACTAATTTCATATGGCTCAATCTCTTCTCGGCATGAAGGGCCTTTCACCAGTAAAGACCAATGCAGAGTGCGTATTCAGTTCACCCGGAATATCAGCTGGGTCACCCAAGACTTTCCCATGTCCGGTGCACAACAGTCTGATCTGATTAGCTTCCTTCTTCATTGTATTCACATACATGAAAAATTCCTTTTCCCATTCTATGCTTTCTTGGCCAATGCTTTCTTTTTATGCAACCTTGGCTTCTATGACCTTATTAGATGAACTTGTAACTGTCCCATGCTATCTTTTCTGCTCTATTTGACCAGCTAGCTCCATAGTCATTCATTTTGGCTTCCTCCTGCAATATTTACTTAAAGGTGTGTGTGTGTGTGTGTGTGTGTGTGTGTGTGTGTGTGTGTGTGTGTGTGTGTGTGTGTGTGTGTGTGTGTGTGTGTGTGTGTGTGTGTGTGTGTGTGTAGCTTGTGTGATTTTTGTTTTAAAAGTATTCCATAATTCAAGTGTATTTGCCATCGATCGCCAATTCTACCAATCCACAGATGCCATTTAGTGCCTTAAACTGTCAAAGTCCTCTCTTTTTAAGTTAAAACCTGTGCCTTTGATTACTGCAACATCTTTCATCTTCCAACTGATGATTTCATGCTCACTTCCTGACAGTGGTTCCCGTGCTTTCAGATATGTGATGTCATCTGCTTTGTTAGTAGTGATCAGGTCAAGAATATTCTCACCCTTAGTACTCTCTAACATGCTGGTACAAATAATAATCATCTAGTTTATTAAAAAGTTTCACCATAGTGAACTTCCCTCCCACTTATTCCATTCAGTCTAGGGCCGATTAAAGTCACCCATAACACATTCACGCTTGCTTGCCCATTCCATCTGCATGTAAAGACTTGTCATATTCTTCACAATCCTCTGGTCTGTAGATTAGTCCCACTCTCTTTGTTTTCATCTAACTCACATCACAAAGATTCTATGCTGGCAGACATAATTTCAGACCCAGCAAAAGCTCTTTGCCTCAGGCTGTTTTTGATAAGTGCCATGAACCTCTCCACCCCTTCTGTGTTCCCTGTCTTTCCTAAAAACATTATACATACTGTAGTGGGACTTGTCATCACTTTCTGGTAGGCACCACATTTCTGTCAGCCCTATTATATCAACATTAGTTGTCCTAATCAGGAATTCAAATTCAGCCATTGTATTGACACCACTTCTGACATTACTGTAGACACAGTTGAGACTAAATGATCATCTGTAGTTCATTACTCTGACACATCCTTTGAATTTATTAGATTTGTATTCCAAGCTCTACCTTTCTAATCACTTTAAACATTGTTATTCTCAGAACATCTTATCAATGTTGTGGCAACAAACAAGAATTCATGAGATGAATGCAAGCATTCCTTTGACCCACATCATCAGATAAATGCAGGTCTAAATTACCCTTCTACCCCATTGGAGCAGAAGGATCCTTTTTGTGAGATATAAAACAGGGCTGTGTTTTAGGATTGGATGTGAGCACTGCTGGAGATTTACATGGAGATCAGCATTTAAGGAATTCATAGTAGGTATTTAAGAACTTGAAGCTGCTTGTGCAGGATAAGGTTACTCAAACAGGAAGGTGGAATGCAATGTGCTATTATCAGCAAAACTGTGGGTAGGATTTCCATTCAATGGAAGAAAGTCATTAATATACAAGAGGAAAGGAGTGGGAGAAAAAAATTTTACTTTTTTTCTTAGAAGACAGAAGTCTAGAATTACCCACAGTGAGCTGTCACAGAGAACTGTGTACTCAATTACAAAAAACAGTTGGCAAACAATAGGATGGAAGCTTATTAAGAAAACTTAAGAGCAAGTGCTTTAGTTTCACCAAACTTTTCCATTGAATTTGTCCATAGATGAGTAATATAAGCCAGTATAACACCAGTAGAACAAGAAACTTAAAACGGGTGGCACAGAAATGCCATCAGGACCTGCCACTTTTGTGGCATCAAAATTCTCTTGACATCCATTTGATGGAGGACGACAGGAAGTATTGAGTGGAGTTTACTAAAATTGTCGCTACAAGAGTTATGAGGAAAGTAGAATACTATTAAGTTATCTTTAGCTGAGGTGGCAAGAGAACCATCTGATTTTGACATGAGGTGGGAATAGAGATGGGCAAAAATTGAGTCCAAGAGTTTCACCAAAGTTTGCTGTTTAATTTGTCCACAGATGGATAACACAAGTCAGTATATTATCAGGAATCCATATTGGCTATCATTGATCAAATGGATTGTTTCTGGACAGTTTGGGAATTAGCGGTTAGTAGATTTCTTGCTTAGCAGCAGCAGCACTAATTTCCTAAATTGCCTCAAGGTCAAAAGTGCGAACAGTGTGTGTGTGCAGTTAAGTCTCTCCTAAGCCATTCGTTCTATGAAAATTTTCTTCGCTCAACTGAACTATTTTAAATGTAATTTCCAAGGGGATTAAAAAAAATGCTCTAAAAGGAGGTCCAACTGAGTAATTTACAACTCTAAAAATGGTTATAAAGTTTTATATAGTAGATATGCAAATTTAGTTAAATAACTTTAAGCTTATTTGAAAAGTAGGTATACACGCGAAAAAATTTACGGAATATTACAAATTTCGAAGCGTACAGCATCCAGATGTCACAGAGTTAATAAAGGTGCCGGTATGCCGTACCATTGCATACCGTCTCAAAAAAAGCACTGGTTATTAGTAATTGCAAAAGTCTGTATCTCAACCATCTGGAGTTGTGAACATCTAAATCATCGAAGGAAATTGCTTCGCTGTTAGGAAAATTGGACTGGAGAAAGTCAAGTTTCAAAGTCATAGAATTCCAAGTGATTACTGGAGTTGGGGAACAATAGAGTCAACAGAATGGAGTGAGTGAGTGAGTGAGTGAGTGAGTGAGTGAGTGAGTGAGTGAGTGAGTGAGTGAGTGAGTGAGTGAGTGAGTGAGTGAGTGAGTGAGTGAGTGAGTGAGTGAGTGAGTGAGTGAGTGAGTGAGTGAGTGAGTGAGTGAGTGAGTGAGTGAGTGAGTGAGTGAGTGAGTGAGTGAGTGAGTGAGTGAGTGAGTGAGTGAGTGAGTGAGTGAGTGAGTGAGTGAGTGAGTGAGTGAGTGAGTGAGTGAGTGAGTGAGTGAGTGAGTGAGTGAGTGAGTGAGTGAGTGAGTGAGTGAGTGAGTGAGTGAGTGAGTGAGTGAGTGAGTGAGTGAGTGAGTGAGTGAGTGAGTGAGTGAGTGAGTGAGTGAGTGAGTGAGTGAGTGAGTGAGTGAGTGAGTGAGTGAGTGAGTGAGTGAGTGAGTGAGTGAGTGAGTGAGTGAGTGAGTGAGTGAGTGAGTGAGTGAGTGAGTGAGTGAGTGAGTGAGTGAGTGAGTGAGTGAGTGAGTGAGTGAGTGAGTGAGTGAGTGAGTGAGTGAGTGAGTGAGTGAGTGAGTGAGTGAGTGAGTGAGTGAGTGAGTGATGGAAAAAGATAAATAATTGAAGCGTAACTATCAGAGGGATAGCTTAAAGTGATTTGAGTTGAGGTGTGGGCATGGATAGGAAAAGACATGCACCCGATGTACCTTTTCAAATCGAGATTAGACATACCTTCATAATTTCTCTTAAAGGTTTTTTTTTTTACTTTATCTGCAAAGGAGTCTGAAGCACAATTACATTAAAACAATGCTCTTGGCTTAATCTATTAACAAGAAATAAATATAATAGCAGAGTGCGATGATACATGTTTGGTTAACAGTTACTAAAATATAATCCTTGTTCTGTGGACATACGCTTAATAGTGCCTTATTAAGGTTTGTGTACTGAATATAGTAAAAGGAGAGTTAACATTGTGATGAACCCCCTGCTCTCCCTATCTCTGGGTTAATGTGAAACATGCATGGATACATCACAGTTATGTGTGACTACACAAATATCCTTATATGGGCATGTTTGTTTTAAATAATTTCAGTATGCTTATAATGAGCGGTTGAGAACATTGGTCATTATGTACATAACATTTGGCTCACCCTTAGCCCAAATGTGGTGTAGTTTCAAAAATGTGACCTTGATAGGCACAAGTTGGTTAGACTAGAATAGAAGATATTAACTTCTTTAAAAGTATTGTCACAAATAAGTAAACAGGGCTTTTTCATTTAAAAGGAACTAGGGTCTAGTTTGCTTATTTGTGTTGTCTGGATTTTTTTTTATCATATTCTGGCTAAAAGTATTTAATTTGTTAAAATAGGGCTAGGTATTACTATTATGGTTTTACAATTTCTAAATTTAAATTGCGTAATCAACCGTCCCCCCCCCCATCCTCTCTCAATAAAAAATCTGCTCCCCATCCTCAATTTAGTCTAAAAACATTAACTCTGTACTTTTGAAACTAGTGTAAATCAGCTCTTATTTGAAGAAGAGAAAAAAAAAAAAAAAAAAAAAAACACACACACACACAATGGTTGCGTATGATGTGGTGTTTACTCTTTAGTATGCAGTGGGGGGGGATTGGCTGGACTGGGAAGTTTGTTGCATCTCTTTATACTCTTACTATTATTATTGTCTTCAAATTTTATTTACACTTGTTTCAGAAGTACACTGATAATGATTTTAGGCTAAGCTGAGGGTACCATTTACTTTCCCATTAATCAAAAAAGCAGTTGACTGGTAAATTTTAAAATAGGCCACCATTTAGAGAAGCATTTAAATGTGTTATGAAGTATAGTTTTACGTTATCAAGTTCAATTCAAGAAAATAAATAGAAAAGGAAACTGGGAGTGGGAGATGGAACTCGCTGTCCAAATTTGGAAACATGTCAAAGCCAGTATCACCAAATCCTCTGTTTTCTCGAGTCATTTTGAGTATGGAGTCACTTCCAGATAGTCCTTTGTCATGGACTGATGCACAGAAAACTGAAGCAGTGCAGTGGTATATGAGGGGGGTATCAAAAAGTTCGTACCCTTACCTAGAAATAATAGCCCTAGAAAGGTGAAACTTCACAGGAACTTTAATCTTTTTCTATATACTCTCCACATATAGTAACATATTTCTGCCAACTATGAATCAGTTGTTTAATGCCTTGATCATAGAAGTTCGTATTTTTTGCCTGAAACCATGATTCCACTTTGTTGATAACTGAAACGAATCAAAGTGGTGTCCACGCAATGGTTTCTTCATTGTACACTCAGCATTTGTCATTTGTCACCAAATGATCAAAAAAGTTCTCAACATTGCATTTGATTTTGCTTCTGCAAAGAAGTCAGCAATCTTGGAACCCATTGTTTGGAGACCTTAGACCTAATTTCCACTGCATTTGCGATGTGATGAATTGTCACACGTCTGTCACTCAGCACCAGCTGCTCAACTTTTGCAACCATCTCACTGTCTGTGGATGTTGATGGCTTTCCTTCTCTTGGCTCTTCAGAGACACTTATACCATCTGACCGCACTGGAACTCCTGTTTCCACTTTTTGACAGTGTCATAGAATGGGCAATTCCGCCCATACAGACTGCGAATAAATTATATCATATAAAACCTGTAATTGAACCGTGGCAGTCTAGTCTGCGCAGGAATCGTAAGGAGGAAGTTGTTCTTGCCCGGACCCGCATAGGACACAGTCATTTAACTCATTCGTTTTTGCTGAGGGCTGATGACCCTCCTATGTGTGAGTCTTGTGGCACAGTTTTATCAGACACATTTTAGTCGAATGTTCAGATTTTAGCAATATCCGTCTTACCGCTTTTAACCATCTGACTGAGCCGTATACACTCAGTCGGATTTTATCCGACAATGACCATGTGTCTCCTATTTTTAATTTCCTAAAATCAGTAAACCTTTTTAATCATATTTAAAAAATATTATTTTAAGATTTTTTATTGTTACTTGTTTACTGATATTTGTCTGTTACAGTTATATACTTGTTTTTATAATCTGACGTCGTGACCTAATTCAGTAGGTCACTGAAAATTTTTTACTTTTTATGATCAGGTTTTGGCGCATTATAGCCATAGATGCTGATGCGCCAATAAAACTCAACCAAACAAACAAACCGCCCATACACAGCTTTCATTTCTCCCTCAATTTCCTGAGCTTTCTTTACCTGCAAATGCAGGAACGTGATCACTGCTTGATATTCCACTTTGTCAACCATAGCTTCCTTCCTCAGATTCTTGCCTCCAACTCTGGTGTACGATCACCTACGGGAATGAAATTTCACGTGTTAGTTATTGACTATATAGACAACTTATATTAAAAACAGCATCTTCCTACTGATGTTTTATCTAGGTCAGGGTATGAACATTTTGATACCCCCTTGTATGCCTTACAATTCACATTACAGTAGTATTGGTGTTAGTATCTGTAGATGGGAAACTTCGAAAGTAGTTATACATTTTGCTTTCCAAATTTGGAAAATAAGTTGATCAAGGTGTAAACAATATAACCCCTCTAAATATAGTATGCAATTGAAGCTCTAGTAAAATTTCTGCCTAACTTGATATCTTTTGGATTCAGTGTGTTCTGCAACTGTGAAATTGCAGGGGAAGTCTTATCATGGTCAATTCATATCTGGATAGATGGATACAAGTTTACCATTTAGAACAGCCTAAAGAAGGCCTCAGTCTCAAGATCAGCATTATACCTCCGAAAACTAGATATTGCGAACTATTCACTGTATATTTCTTTTGTAAGCACAGATTATTTAAGAAATTCCTGAGAAATATATTATTTATGATTGAAAACAAACCCAGAACCTACATGACAGAATCATCATTATGCAAATGCATGCTATCCCTAATAAAATGGTTTATTCATTCCTAAAAGTATAAGTGGTAAATAATATTACTGTAATGTTACAATTTTGGATCCGCGAAGTTGGGGAATCAGAATGTGACTGTTTTGTTAGTTTGGTTTAAATGTTGCACATCCGTGAATTTTGTTAAAGCAAAATTCTGAATGCAATGGAGTCTCAACAGTTATTGAAGAATTTGTCATATTATACTAATATCTCTCTCTCTCTCTCTCTCACACACACACAATTATAATTTAGCCTTTGTAATATTGTTTTCAAAAATGACTGTTACTGTAAAATAGATGGTTTCTTTTTTTCTGGTGAGTTGTATAAACTGGTTTCATTTCCTTATTAATAGCATTGAGCAAATACAGGATTTGTCAAGTGGGGAATGGAATCAGAATGTGACTGTTTTATTAGTTTGGTTTAAATGTTGCACATCCATGAATTTTGTTAAAGCAAAATTCTGAATGCAATGGAGTCTCAACAGCTATTGAAGAATTTGTCATGTTGCACTAAACAAACACACACACACACACACACACACACACACACACACACACACACACACACACACACACACACACACACACACACACACACACACACACACAATTATAGCCTTTGTAATATTGTTTTCAAAAATGACTGTTACTGTAAAATAGATGGTTTCTTTTTTTTTTTTTTTTTCTTTCCTGGTGAGTTGTATAAACTGGTTTCATTTCCTTATTAATAGCATTGAGCAAATACAGGATTTGTCAAGTGGGGAATGGAGATACTAATTCATGGTTTTATAATACAAGGATATTGATTTAAAAAAAAAAATATATATATATATATATATAAAAGAAAAAGCAGTACTTGAAATCATTTGTAATAATAGCAGTTTGAAATAACTTAAAATTATTAAAGATAACAGACTATGAGATACTTTATTAAGTATCTGATAGGGATGATACAAAATCGGAATACTTGTATGCAATATTAGATATTCCTTCTGAAGTCATTTCAGGTTTCCACTGAGTAAATAAGCAATTTTTTGAAATTTTATTGTAACTTACCAGGTGTTGAAGAGTTTTCTATTAGCAGGTGTTTTTATCATTCGGAAAACTTAAATATAGGCAATGTTCGATGAGCCTGGCTCTTTATTAATAGAGTAAGCGATCACCATTTTGCTCAGTTATAAAGAGTTCAATGATATTAGAAGGGTTCTGGTAGAACCAGAGAAGGTTGCAGTGCAGTGGGACAACAGTGCACCTGTGTTGGGGTAACAAACCACGTGAAAGTCAGGATAGTCTTGGGCAGATTGTAATAATAAAGCCTGAAGATGCAAATTTGGTAAGAAAAGTAAATTAGGGTAGAAATTTAAAATTTGGGCTGTATTGATTGTGCCTAGCATCTTCAGGAATGCAGTTATATGGCATTCACAGCATAGATTTGTTAAGAGGTGATCTTATCTCACCAATCTAATTGGATTTTGTAATGCAATAACAAAGGAACTTGGTGCAAAAAATAAAAAATAAATAGTAATAATCTTCACATGTATTTCTGAAGATTATTACTTTGCAGTAACCCTTTGCAGTCCAACAGTGCTTTAGTTATCTTTTTCATGTGGTCCAGCTCTACAGTCAAACAAATGACTAGTTGCAGTGTTATGTTCAGAAATTATTTATTCTTGGTTTTACATTGGCTAATATATAAAACAGCATTACAAATCAGTTTAAAAGCTCTAATGCAATATTTTTTTTCTGGAAGGAAATATTCACAAAACCTTTCATCTGGATCATTGACAGCTTTTTTTACTTTAGAGCTCCTAATTTCAGTTCCTTATTTGTCTTTTTGTGAATAAGCAGAGAAATCTCTTCCTGCTAAGTGCATTCTTAAAAAATTTAATTCTCTCTGTCATTTTCAGACCAATATTTCTTTATCAATTTTTTCATTTACTCTCATGTTGATAACCCAAAAAATCTTTAGCTCATTTAATGGAATCTATAGTGATACCATGTGGAATATTCAGAAATTATCTTATGTGTAAGTTTCATTTTTGTTCATTCAGTTTCTTCAGAAAGGTCTAATAATTTCTCAATTTTGTCATCAGAAAGGCCCTTTACTGCATCTTAATGGCATGTCTAAATAATCTTCTCTGACACAGAGTATAAAATTAGAACTGCGGCAGTTGTGCCAGTTTCTGTATTGGAATTGACATGGGAGAAAAAACTGCCTGGCATTAACTATTGAATATAAACATTAATTTAGTGTTTTAGATTGTTTATATGAAGTATAAATAAATGGCAGTACACTGGGAAAACATTTCATAATTGGAAATGCCATTGGTTGTGCATTTTGAGACATTCAAGACAAAAAAAAAAAAAGTGCCTGCTGCTAGCAAATGAATGTAAACATGGATTTAGTTTTTGAGATTCTTTATATTGAAGTACAATAATTGTGTCAGTACAGTGGGAAAACAGATTTCATAATCCAAAAGAGGACTAAAAAAAACTGCTTCATACACTTAATAATTGAATATAAACATGGATCTAGCTTTTGAAATTGTTTATATGAAATATAAATAAATGATAGTGCAACAAATGTGTCAGTACAACTGAAAAACAAATTCTGTAATCAGGCATTCTAGATGTTACATCAGACTGGAAGTGGAATTTTATGATGTCATGCCCAGCACTGCATTGGACCCCAAAGGATTACACTTCAGAAAAGTTTTAGATACTGTTCCACATGAAAAACTACAGTAAGAGTCATCAGACATTCATGTAGTGGCTAAATTTTATAGTTTTCTTGATTTTTCTTTTTTTATTTTAGTTGTTTTTATTTAATGTTTATTATGTATTCAAATGAAGCAATTTCATCATTTGAATACATAATAATAAAATTTTCTACATTATTAATGTCATTACAACAAATTGGGTGTTTATTTTATTTATATAATATTTGTGTATGTGTAACAAAATTTATATATTTTTATAGGTAGTGGCAGTGGCAGTGGTTGGGGTAGTGATTTTGGATCTGGGTATGGTAGTAGTTATGGAGGTGGCCCTATGCGTGGTAGCAGTGGATTTTCACAAAGAGGTTCTGGACCATATGGAGGTAACATCTTATTTAAATAACAGTGTACTTCTGTTTGTAGTACTTCACATCTTAAGTAAATATTGGTCTAGTAAAACTCCCCCCCCCCCCAACCAGTAGTTAAAAGCTTACTCATTTTTGAAATAAAAAAATGAACAGTAATAAGTAAGATAACAAAATTAATTCAACAAGCCAAACAAGAAAGCTGAACCTACTCAAAAAAAAGAAGGGAAAAAAAAAAAAAAAAAAAAAACCCTTTTGTCCAATGCTAAAAAATAATTGGTAACAGCTGTTTCCGCTTGTAAACAGAACACTGCCAAAAGGATAAACTTCATGGGGTTTGGTCTTCTGTTAATTTCCAAAATTTTGTTTTCACTGGCAAGTGTGAATACAGGCTGGCCTCGATTAACACGATTAATTCATCCCGCAAGCGCATCATGCAAAACAGAAACGCGTTAATCAAATATAATAATCAATAGGAAAAATTATAATTAGTCCTTGACCTTTTTGGAATGTCTATAAAGAATTTTAAAAATCTTTTAAATAACTTTTTAACTGTATACAGTGTAAAATATATAATGAAAATAATTATGGAATTAAATGTTTATTGCATAAAACGGTGGTTCCCAAACTGGTCGCAGCGAAATATTTTAAATTTTCGAGGGAAACACAGCGATACTTGACATGGGTCGGACACCGCGCATTGGGTGGGCAATAAACAAGCGTTTGCCTGCCTCGGAGTGTTCCATCATGAGCCAGATGAAAATGTCATCGCGAGGGAGATAACGGCAAAAGAGCTAGATGAAATCTTTCGTATTGCAGAGAACCCCAAACAAAAGGTTTGAGGTTCTCTGCGATATTTATTTCGCCTAGGGCCCAGAGAAGATTGTCGGCTATCGGAAATTGATTGATGAAAAGAGAAAGTCAACACTGTTCAAATATTTGCGCAGCGGTCATTTGTTCATTGTGTATTTTATGACAGAGGTTCCCAAACTTTCTCAGTTCAGTGCACCCTTTGTGTCTTAAGTAATTTTTTCATGCGCACCCAGACCAAAAGGAA